>NC_068429.1:9086355-9433855 GCF_023373465.1 Oncorhynchus keta | reverse complement strand
AGCTATGAACTCATTTACCCATAAAACGATTAATCAATTTACTCCCCTTTGATAGGATTAACGGCCTTTCATCAACTGCATTATCAAAACAGAAAGATTTTCCCTCATCGACTTCTTACGTAAACTTACTTCAACGGGGGCCGAGAAAAAGCAACAGTGTTGAACGTGTGAGAAAACGAAAATCTTCAAAATGAGAAATTGGAGCCACATGAGAGAGAATCTCGATTGAGATATTTTCTCCTTATCGATACTGTTGGAGAACTGGTCGAGGCCTGGTTCCTTTAGTCTGCTGCCAGCAGGCCCTGAAAGGGTAGGAGGGAAGGAGGGAGCATGAGAATGAGGGAGAGGGGAGGATGGGGGTAGAGGGAGATGCTGGCAGCAAGGCCTGAGCCAGTGATGTGCAGGTGCTATACAGAGAACTCAAAGGAATCTCAGCATCATTGCGTAAGCCCCTCTATGTGGAGTGCCAAGGGGAATATTCTGGGAGCTAGCCTCTCTCTAAAACCTCTCTCTACATAAGCTTCTGGGGATAAACATTGGCATATTAGCTTAAATAGTCCTGTCTATGTGAGTTTGGACTCTGGTGAGACTTTTTATAAGTGGTAATGCAAAATGTGAATATACTAAATGTATATTAAGTACATTCTGCACATTCTGAATGAGTTGAATCTTGAGCCGAACATTTATACCACTTTGTTTTTGCACTCTTGCTCACTAAAGTTCATAATCGTGTTATCTCATTTGCTAGCTGTCGAATCGTCGAGGGTTCCACGACGCCCTCAATTCTCCTCGCTACCAAGTGAGGCATCTATCTACTCAGTGTCTTTGCTAGCAGACTTTACCCATGAATCTTAAGATTGTTACTTAGCAACATAACTGACTGCAAGTTAGCTATTTCATAACGTAGCTGGCTACACAATAGTTTAGAACTTTTTGAATTTGACCAGGTGGCAGATGGGATTGCGCATTGTCTCAATGGTCACTACGGAACACATCAGCTATGTCTAATTTGAACACTAGTGGTCACTACTGAACACATCAGCAAAGTGGTCTCTCGATAAAGGGCTCTGTGGCCCAGTTTTCAAGTTGAGATTCAGCCGTAGATTACAGAGGGACACATGGTCACCACTCTGACTTGTGTAAAGTGAACATGTGTAAAATCACACTGAAACACAATATTCATAGAATAAATGCAGTTGAATCCATATTTTCTTTGATGTAAAATAAATTGAGTAAGTAGTGTGTCACAACTAAGAGTGTGTGTGTGTGTGTGTGTGTGTGTGTGTGTGTGTGTGTGTGGCCTCACCTCAGACCACACGCCAGCCTCCCACACGGTGAGACAGTCCTGGCCCTCGCAGCGCTGGTTGGGGGCCGGCTTGGGGCCGGCACAGTCGCGGTCCTTGGCTTTGACCAGGGTGCCGTTGGCTAGCTGCAAGGTGCAGGCTACCTGTCTGCTCTGAGAGCCTCTACCACAGGTACGAGAGCAAGACGTCCACTCAGTCATCATCCACCTGGAGAGGTAGAGAGCACATTAATACACACATACTGTACACATACACACACACAGTACACACACATATACAGTACACACAGACATACACACACACATACACAGTACACACACACATACACACACACACACCCACACATACTCAGTACACACAGACATACACACACAGACATACACAGTACACACAGACATACACACACAGACATACACAGTACACACACACACACACACACACACACACACACACACACACACACACACACACACACACACACACACACACACACACACACACACACACACACACACACACACACACACACACACACAGCTATACACACACATACACAGTACACACAGACACACACAGAGTACACACACAGTACACTCACACACACAGTACACACAGAACGCACACAGAACGCACACACAGTATGCACACACAGTACGCACACACAGTACGCACAATGTACAGACAGACAGACAGACAGACAGACAGACAGACAGACAGACAGACAGACAGACCATACAACCTCCTGCTTTGTGTAAACAATGCCGCCCCCAGACTTCATTCCCATTCAACAGAGAAACCTAAGCCAAGGAGCAGGAACGTGAATGGTGTGTGTAAGCGTGCGTGCGTGTATGTGTATGTGTGTGTGTGCGTGTGTGTGTGTATGTGTGTGTGTGCGTGCGTGTATGTGTGTGTGCGTGCGTGTATGTGTGTGTGTGCGTGTGTGTGTGTGTGTGTGTGCGTGTGTGTGTGTGCGTGTGTGTGTGTGTGTGTGTGTGTGTGTGTGCGTGTGTGTGTGTGTGCGTGTGTGTGTGTGTGCGTGCGTGTATGTGTGTGTGTTTGTGTGTGTGTGTGTATGTGTGTGTATATGTGCAGGGGAGGGGGGGGCCTCATCTCAGTGTTAATGACACCCCATAAACAGACAACCAGGCCCAAGCACAGCCCTAGAGGAAGGCTACCAGGCTGGTTCTGACGTAATGTTGCCCCATCTGGGTGACAGATGTGCAGGCAGAGGCACCAGGGAGAGTCTGGTTCTGCTGGTGGATGATGGTGATGGCGGAGGAGGGGAGGTGGGGTGGATATGCTCCATCCAAGCCTCCCCTCGGTGACTGCGATCAGGGTAGAGCAGCCGGAGAGGACAGGGTCCAGCTGGAAGTCTGCTCGGGGCAAACAGGAACATGACGTGGCCTTGTTGACCTATCACCCCCTCCCCCCACACACACACACACACACATCCCTGTCTGACATCAGATCCACAGATCCAGTGGTCTGTTCTGCCGTTATCTGATTGCAGAGTTTTTGTTGTTGTTGAGCACGGCAGGACTGTAAATGTTATTTATCCGCGGCTCGGGGTGATGAAAGCTCACAGCTTGCTGCTTACTGCTCGGCTGCAGATGAAGTGTAATACCCCAGATACATATGACAGATAAGAGAGAGAAACTAATGATTTCCAGGGGATGCATTGTGGTGGAATGTAAATGTCAGCAGCGAGTGTGGACTAGCATTGGACAAGCATTGGACTAGCATTAGACTAGCATTAGACTAGCCTTGGACTAGCATTGGACAAGCATTGGACTAGCATTAGACTAGTCTTGGACTAGCATTAGACTAGCATTAGACTAGTCTTGGACTAGCATTGGACAAGCATTGGACTAGCCTTGGACTAGCATTAGACTAGCATTAGACTAGTCTTGGACTAGCATTGGACAAGCATTGGACTAGCCTTGGACTAGCATTAGACTAGCATTAGACTAGTCTTGGACTAGCATTGGACAAGCATTGGACTAGCCTTGGACTAGCATTAGACTAGCATTAGACTAGTCTTGGAATAGCCTTGGGCTAGCATTAGACTAGCCTTGGACTAGCATTGGACAAGCATTGGACTAGCCTTGGACTAGCATTAGACTAGCATTAGACTAGCATTAGACTAGTCTTGGACTAGCCTTGGGCTAGCATTAGACTAGCCTTGGACTAGCATTGGACAAGCATTGGATTAGCCTTGGACTAGCATTAGACTTGCATTAGACCAGCTGTCTAGTGTTCATCTGTAGGAAGATAAGAGAAAGTTCTGTACTGGTATAGGCCCGGGGAGAAGAAGGGCTGCGATTCACGTTTATAATCAAGGCAAAACAACTTTGTGGGCTTCATGTAAATGTTTGTACTGGTTTCTGTCAACAAATGTGACTTGGTGTATCTCCTCAATCCATTATGCAATGGATGATCTAAGGCTCAGCTTACGTCAGCATTAAAGAGGCAATCTGGGACCTAGACAGCGAGAAATCGTGCACCACATCATTCTCTGGAAAAACAGCTGAGAGTAAGACAAGTAAAACATTGGAGTAAAACAAGCTTATATTTAGGGTGCTGATGGAGTATGACAGTTTTAAACTTAGCTCATTTAAAAAAAAAATATTAGTCATATTCTTTAAGAATCAATGGCTATACATAATTAATTTTCAAAGTAAAAAAAAAAAATGTATGTACCAATCTCAGATTCCCCCTTTAATGACGGAGTTGGCAGCACTTCAGAGTAGATCACGGAACACTTCTATAAATGTGTTAAGAAGTAGCTACAGAAGGTCCTTCAACTAAAGTGGAACAACCATTTCCAGGAACTACCAGAACTTGCTGGATGAAGACTGTTTGTATGACAAGAACACATGACTGTCTGTGTTAACAAACATCCCAGACTTTGGCGAAGTGAAGTTTCATTTCTCTTTGAGCTACATGTGCAATATGACTCAATAGAAACATCATTCTTCCATAAGAATTAAAAAGTCTGTTCTCAATGAATGTTGCTATTACACTATCCCCCCCATTTTTTGGGGTAAAATGTTTAGTCATTTAAGCAGACACTCTTATCCAGAGTGAGTGCATAGATGGTCATACTATATTCGCTTCATAGGAATTGAACCCACAGCCCTGACATTGCAAGTGCCATGTTCTACCAACTGAGCCACACGGGACCACATACTATACTATACTATACTATACTATACTATAACAAAGCCTGAGAAGGAAGGGAGAAAGAAGGAACATCTATATTGTACCAGCACTGATCTTTACCTTGTCTGACAGGGCTGAGCTTTACCTTGTCTGGCAGGGCTGAGCTTTACCTTGCTTGGCAGGGCTGAGCTTTACCTTGTCTAGCAGGGCTGAGCTTTACCTTGTCTGACAGGGCTGAGCTTTACCTTGTCTGACAGGGCTGAGCTTTACCTTGTCTGGCAGGGCTGAGCTTTACCTTGTCTAGCAGGGCTGAGCTTTACCTTGTCTAGCAGGGCTGAGCTTTACCTTGTCTAGCAGGGCTGATCTTTACCTTGTCTGGCAGGGCTGAGCTTTACCTTGTCTAGCAGGGCTGAGCTTTACCTTGTCTAGCAGGGCTGAGCTTTACCTTGTCTGGCAGGGCTGAGCTTTACCTTGTCTAGCAGGGCTGAGCTTTACCTTGTCTGGCAGGGCTGAGCTTTACCTTGTCTAGCAGGGCTGAGCTTTACCTTGTCTGGCAGGGCTGAGCTTTACCTTGTCTAGCAGGGCTGATCTTTACCTTGTCTGGCAGGGCTGATCTTTACCTTGTCTGGCAGGGCTGAGCTTTACCTTGTCTAGCAGGGCTGAGCTTTACCTTGTCTGGCAGGGCTGATCTTTACCTTGTCTAGCAGGGCTGATCTTTACCTTGTCTGGCAGGGCTGAGCTTGTCTAGCAGGGCTGATCTTTACCTTGTTTGGCAGGGCTGAGCTTTACCTTGTCTGGCAGGGCTGAGCTTTACCTTGTCTGGCAGGGCTGAGCTTTACCTTGTCTGGCAGGGCTGATCTTTACCTTGTCTGGCAGGGCTGAACTTGTCTGGCAGGGCTGACCTTGTCTGGCAGGGCTGATCTTTACCTTGTCTGGCAGGGCTTAGCTTGTCTGGCAGGGCTGACTGAGCTTGTCTGGCAGGGCTGATGTGGTCCTTCTGTGGCTGAGCTTTACCTTGTAGAGCAGGGCTTTTACCTTGTCTGGCAGGGCTGATCTTTACCTTGTCTGGCAGGGCTGAGCTTTACCTTGTCTGGCAGGGCTGAGCTTGTCTGGCAGGGCTGAGCTTTACCTTGTCTAGCAGGGCTGAGCTTTACCTTGTCTAGCAGGGCTGAGCTTTACCTTGTCTTGCAGGGCTGAGCTTTACCTTGTTTGGCAGGGCTGAGCTTTACCTTGTCTAGCAGGGCTGAGCTTTACCTTGTCTAGCAGGGCTGATCTTTACCTTGTCTGGCAGGGCTGCTCATTGCACTTGCGGACTTGTCTGGCAGGGCTGACATCTTTACCTTGTCTAGCAGGGCTGAGCTTTGTTGACCTGTCTGGCAGGGACTGAGTCTTTACTTGTCTGGCAGGGAAAATCTTTACCTGAACTGGCAGGGCTGAGGTCTGCAATGGGAGACAGAGCTTGTCCCTGTTCAGGGGGTGAGCTTTACCAAGTTGTCTCATTCTTCAGGGCAGAGCTTTACCTTGTCTAGCAGGGCTGAGCTTACTTACTTGTCTAGCAAAGGGCTGAGCTTTACCTGTTTGGCAGGGCTGAGCTTTACCTTGTCTAGCAGGGCTGAGCTTTGCCTTGTCTAGCAGGGCTGATCTTTACCTTGTCTGGCAGGGCTGCTCATTGCACTTGCGGACTTGAGGCTCAGGTTTGGTCAGGTGACGACATCTTCGGTTGTCCACCACGCTTGTAGTTTTGTTGACAATGTTAGTGCAGGTGACGATTGTCTTTCTTTCTCCTGGAGAAGAAAAATCTAACATGAACGACTAAGTATTGGAAAAGGGAACAAGCAATGCCCCGAGACAGACTTGCATCCCTGTTCAGGGGGTGTACTTATACATCAAGTTGTCTCATTCTTCAGAAACAGATCATAGGTCCTATGGGCCGTTCTGGCATGGGAAAGGGCTTACTTACTTTACTCAAGAAAAGTGGTAGTGAGGTAATGTACTACTGAGTGGTAACGTAAGGTTTGAACTATAGTTAATATAAATCTGAATGTCAATGGGTTGTGTTGGCGGTCCTACCTCCTACTGCTGAATGTCAATGGGTTGTGTTGGTGGTCCTACCTCCTACTGCTGAATGTCAATGGGTTGTGTTGGTGGTCCTACCTCCTACTGCTGAATGTCAATGGGTTGTGTTGGTGGTCCTACCTCCTACTGCTGAATGTCAATGGGTTGTGTTGGTGTCAATGGGTTGTGTTGGTGGTCCTACCTCCTACTGCTGAATGTCAATGGGTTGTGTTGGTGGTCCTACCTCCTACTGCTGAATGTCAATGGGTTGTGTTGGTGGTCCTACCTCCTACTGCTGAATGTCAATGGGTTGTGTTGGTGGTCCTACCTCCTACTGCTGAATGTCAATGGGTTGTGTTGGTGGTCCTACCTCCTACTGCTGAATGTCAATGGGTTGTGTTGGTGGTCCTACCTCCTACTGCTGAATGTCAATGGGTTGTGTTGGTGGTCCTACCTCCTACTGCTGAATGTCAATGGGTTGTGTGGTGGTCCTACCTCCTACTGCTGAATGTCAATGGGTTGTGTTGGTGGTCCTACCTCCTACTGCTGAATGTCAATGGGTTGTGTTGGTGGTCCTACCTCCTACTGCTGAATGTCAATGGGTTGTGTGGTGGTCCTACCTCCTACTGCTGAATGTCAATGGGTTGTGTTGGTGGTCCTACCTCCTACTGCTGAATGTCAATGGGTTGTGTTGGTGGTCCTACCTCCTACTGCTGAATGTCAATGGGTTGTGTTGGTGGTCCTACCTCCTACTGCTGAATGTCAATGGGTTGTGTTGGTGGTCCTACCTCCTACTGCTGAATGTCAATGGGTTGTGTTGGTGGTCCTACCTCCTACTGCTGAATGTCAATGGGTTGTGTTGGTGGTCCTACCTCCTACTGCTGAATGTCAATGGGTTGTGTTGGTGGTCCTACCTCCTACTGCTGAATGTCAATGGGTTGTGTTGGTGGTCCTACCTCCTACTGCTGAATGTCAATGGGTTGTGTTGGTGGTCCTACCTCCTACTGCTGAATGTCAATGGGTTGTGTTGGTGGTCCTACTGCTGAATGTCAATGGGGTGTGTTGGTGGTCCTACTCCTACTGCTGAATGTCAATGGGTTGTGTTGGTGGTCCTACCTCCTACTGCTGAATGTCAATGGGTTGTGTTGGTGGTCCTACCTCCTACTGCTGAATGTCAACCTCCTACTGGAATGTCAATGGGTTGTGTTGGTGGTCCTACCTCCTACTGCTGAATGTCAATGGGTTGTGTTGGTGGTCCTACCTCCTACTGCTGAATGTCAATCCTACCTCCTACTGGAATGTCAATGGGTGTGTTGGTGGTCCTACCTCCTACTGCTGAATGTCAATGGGTTGTGTTGGTGGTCCTACCTCCTACTGCTGAATGTCAATGGGTTGTGTTGGTGGTCCTACCTCCTACTGCTGAATGTCAATGGGTTGTGTTGGTGGTCCTACCTCCTACTGCTGAATGTCAATGGGTTGTGTTGGTGGTCCTACCTCCTACTGCTGAATGTCAATGGGTTGTGTTGGTGGTCCTACCTCCTGAATGTCTGGGTTGTGTTGGTGGTCCTACCTCCTACTGCTGAATGTCAATGGTTGTGTTGGTGGTCCTACCTCCTACTGAATGTCAATGGGTTGTGTTGGTGGTCCTACCTCCTACTGCTGAATGTCAATGGGTTGTGTTGGTGGTCCTACCTCCTACTGCTGAATGTCAATGGGGTGTGTTGGTGGTCCTACCTCCTACTGCTGAATGTCAATGGGTTGTGTTGGTGGTCCTACCTCCTACTGCTGAATGTCAATGGGTTGTGTCAATGGGTTGTGTTGGTGGTCCTACCTCCTACTGCTGAATGTCAATGGGTTGTGTTGGTGGTCCTACCTCCTACTGCTGAATGTCAATGGGGTGTGTTGGTGGTCCTACCTCCTACTGCTGAATGTCAATGGGTTGTGTTGGTGGTCCTACCTCCTACTGCTGAATGTCAATGGGTTGTGTTGGTGGTCCTACCTCCTACTGCTGAATGTCAATGGGTTGTGTTGGTGGTCCTACCTCCTACTGCTGAATGTCAATGGGTTGTGTTGGTGGTCCTACCTCCTACTGCTGAATGTCAATGGGTTGTGTTGGTGGTCCTACCTCCTACTGCTGAATGTCAATGGGTTGTGTTGGTGGTCCTACCTCCTACTGCTGAATGTCAATGGGTTGTGTTGGTGGTCCTACCTCCTACTGCTGAATGTCAATGGGTTGTGTTGGTGGTCCTACTGCTGAATGTCCTACCTCCTACTGCTGAATGTCAATGGGTTGTGTTGGTGGTCCTACCTCCTACTGCTGAATGTCAATGGGTTGTGTTGGTGGTCCTACCTCCTACTGCTGAATGTCAATGGGTTGTGTTGGTGGTCCTACCTCCTACTGCTGAATGTCAATGGGTTGTGTTGGTGGTCCTACCTCCTACTGCTGAATGTCAATGGGTTGTGTTGGTGGTCCTACCTCCTACTGCTGAATGTCAATGGGTTGTGTTGGTGGTCCTACCTCCTACTGCTGAATGTCAATGGGTTGTGTTGGTGGTCCTACCTCCTACTGCTGAATGTCAATGGGTTGTGTTGGTGGTCCTACCTCCTACTGCTGAATGTCAATGGGTTGTGTTGGTGGTCCTACCTCCTACTGCTGAATGTCAATGGGTTGTGTTGGTGGTCCTACCTCCTACTGCTGAATGTCAATGGGTTGTGTTGGTGGTCCTACCTCCTACTGCTGAATGTCAATGGGTTGTGTTGGTGGTCCTACCTCCTACTGCTGAATGTCAATGGGTTGTGTTGGTGGTCCTCCTAATGTCAATGGGTTGTGTTGGTGGTCTCCTACTGCTGAATGTCAATGGGTTGTGTTGGTGGTCCTACCTCCTACTGCTGAATGTCAATGGGTTGTGTTGGTGGTCCTACCTCCTACTGCTGAATGTCAATGGGTTGTGTTGGTGGTCCTACCTCCTACTGCTGAATGTCAATGGGTTGTGTTGGTGGTCCTACCTCCTACTGTGTCAATGGGTTGAATGTCAATGGTTGTGTTGGTGGTCCTACCTCCTACTGCTGAATGTCAATGGGTTGTGTTGGTGGTCCTACCTCCTACTGCTGAATGTCAATGGGTTGTGTTGGTGGTCCTACCTCCTACTGCTGAATGTCAATGGGTTGTGTTGGTGGTCCTACCTCCTACTGCTGAATGTCAATGGGTTGTGTTGGTGGTCCTACCTCCTACTGCTGAATGTCAATGGGTTGTGTTGGTGGTCCTACCTCCTACTGCTGAATGTCAATGGGGTGTGTTGGTGGTCCTACCTCCTACTGCTGAATGTCAATGGGTTGTGTTGGCGGTCCTACCTCCTACTGCTGAATGTCAATGGGTTGTTGGTGGTCCTACCTCCTACTGCTGAATGTCAATGGGTTGTGTTGGTGGTCCTACCTCCTACTGCTGAATGTCAATGGGTTGTGTTGGTGGTCCTACCTCCTACTGCTGAATGTCAATGGGATGTCAATGTGTGTTGGTGGTCCTACCTCCTACTGCTGGATGTCAATGGGTTGTGTTGGTGGTCCTACCTCCTACTGCTGAATGTCAATGGGTTGTGTTGGTGGTCCTACCTCCTACTGCTGAATGTCAATGGGTTGTGTTGGTGGTCCTACCTCCTACTGCTGAATGTCAATGGGTTGTGTTGGTGGTCCTACCTCCTATGTCAATGGGTTGTGTTGGTGGTCTGAATGTCAATGGGTTGTGTTGGTGGTCCTACCTCCTACTGCTGAATGTCAATGGGTTGTGTTGGTGGTCCTACCTCCTACTGCTGAATGTCAATGGGTTGTGTTGGGTCCCTGTGCTGAATGGTGGTGTTGGTGGTCTACCTCCTACTGCTGAATGTCAATGGGTTGTGTTGGTGGTCCTACCTCCTACTGCTGAATGTCAATGGGTTGTGTTGGTGGTCCTACTCCTACTGCTGAATGTCAATGGGGTGTGTTGGTGGTCCTACCTCCTACTGCTGAATGTCAATGGGTTGTGTTGGTGGTCCTACCTCCTACTGCTGAATGTCAATGGGTGTGTTGGTGGTCCTACCTCCTACTTGTGTTGGTGGTCCTACCTCCTACTGCTGAATGTCAATGGGTTGTGTTGGTGGTCCTACCTCCTACTGCTGAATGTCAATGGGTTGTGTTGGTGGTCCTACCTCCTACTGCTGAATGTCAATGGGTTGTGTTGGTGGTCCTACCTCCTACTGCTGAATGTCAATGGGTTGTGTTGGTGGTCCTACCTCCTACTGCTGAATGTCAATGGGTTGTGTTGGTGGTCCTACCTCCTACTGCTGAATGTCAATGGGTTGTGTTGGTGGTCCTACCTCCTACTGCTGAATGTCAATGGGTTGTGTTGGTGGTCCTACCTCCTACTGCTGAATGTCAATGGGTGTTGGTGGTCCTACCTCCTACTGCTGAATGTCAATGGGTTGTGTTGGTGGTCCTACCTCCTACTGCTGAATGTCAATGGGTTGTGTTGGTGGTCCTATCTCCTACTGCTGAATGTCAATGGGTTGTGTTGGTGGTCCTACCTCCTACTGCTGAAATGGGTTGTGTTGGTGGTCACCTCCTACTGCTGAATGTCAATGGGTTGTGTTGGTGGTCCTACCTCCTACTGCTGAATGTCAATGGGTTGTGTTGGTGGTCCTACCTCCTACTGCTGAATGTCAATGGGTTGTGTTGGTGGTCCTACCTCCTACTGCTGAATGTCAATGGGTTGTGTTGGTGGTCCTACCTCCTACTGCTGAATGTCAATGGGTTGTGTTGGTGGTCCTACCTACTGCTGAATGTCAATGGGTTGTGTTGGTGGTCCTACTGCTGAATGTCAATGGGTTGTGTTGGTGGTCCTACCTCCTACTGCTGAATGTCAATGGGTTGTGTTGGTGGTCCTACCTCCTACTGCTGAATGTCAATGGGTTGTGTTGGTGGTCCTACCTCCTACTGCTGAATGTCAATGGGTTGTGTTGGTGGTCCTACCTCCTACTGCTGAATGTCAATGGGTTGTGTTGGTGGTCCTACCTCCTACTGCTGAATGTCAATGGGTTGTGTTGGTGGTCCTACCTCCTACTGCTGAATGTCAATGGGTTGTGTTGGTGGTCCTACCTCCTACTGCTGAATGTCACCTCCTACTGCTGAATGTTGTGTTGGTGGTCCTACCTCCTACTGCTGAATGTCAATGGGTTGTGTTGGTGGTCCTACCTCCCTACTGCTGAATGTCAATGGGGTGTGTTGGTGGTCCTACCTCCTACTGCTGAATGTCAATCCCTACCTCCTACTGCTGAATGTCAATGGGTTGTGTTGGTGGGGTGTGTTGGTGGTCCTACCTCCTACTGCTGAATGTCAATGGGTTGTGTTGGTGGTCCTACCTCCTACTGCTGAATGTCAATGGGGTGTGTTGGTGGTCCTACCTCCTACTGCTGAATGTCAATGGGTTGTGTTGGTGGTCCTACCTCCTACTGCTGAATGTCAATGGGGTGTGTTGGTGGTCCTACCTCCTACTGCTGAATGTCAATGGGTTGTGTTGGTGGTCCTACCTCCTACTGCTGAATGTCAATGGGGTGTGTTGGTGGTCTACCTCCTACTGCTGAATGTCAATGGGTTGTGTTGGTGGTCCTACCTCCTACTGCTGAATGTCAATGGGTTGTGTTGGTGGTCCTATCTCCTACTGCTGAATGTCAATGGGTTGTGTTGGTGGTCCTACCTCCTACTGCTGAATGTCAATGGGTTGTGTTGGTGGTCCTACCTCCTACTGCTGAATGTCAATGGGTTGTGTTGGTGGTCCTACCTCCTACTGCTGGGGTTGTGTGTTGGAATGTCAATGGGGTGTGTTGGTGGTCCTACCTCCTACTGCTGAATGTCAATGGGTTGTGTTGGTGGTCCTACCTCCTACTGCTGAATGTCAATGGGTTGTGTTGGTGGTCCTACCTCCTACTGCTGAATGTCAATGGGTTGTGTTGGTGGTCCTACCTCCTACTGCTGAATGTCAATGGGTTGTGTTGGTGGTCCTACCTGGGTTGTGTTGGTGGTCCTACCTCCTACTGCTGAATGTCAATGGGTTGTGTTGGTGGTCCTAATGTCAATGGGTTGTGTTGGTGGTCCTACCTCCTACTGCTGAATGTCAATGGGTTGTGTTGGTGGTCCTACCTCTGAATGTCTACTGCTGAATGTCAATGGGTTGTGTTGGTGGTCCTACCTCCTACTGCTGAATGTCAATGGGTTGTGTTGGTGGTCCTACCTCCTACTGCTGAATGTCAATGGGTTGTGTTGGTGGTCCTACCTCCTACTGCTGAATGTCAATGGGTTGTGTTGGTGGTCCTACCTCCTACTGCTGAATGTCAATGGGTTGTGTTGGTGGTCCTACCTCCTACTGCTGAATGTCAATGGGTTGTGTTGGTGGTCCTACCTCCTACTGCTGAATGTCAATGGGTTGTGTTGGTGGTCCTACCTCCTACTGCTGAATGTCAATGGGTTGTGTTGGTGGTCCTACCTCCTACTGCTGAATGTCAATGGGTTGTGTTGGTGGTCCTACCTCCTACTGCTGAATGTCAATGGGTTGTGTTGGTGGTCCTACCTCCTACTGCTGAATGTCAATGGGTTGTGTTGGTGGTCCTACCTCCTACTGCTGAATGTCAATGGGTTGTGTTGGTGGTCCTACCTCCTACTGCTGAATGTCAATGGGTTGTGTTGGTGGTCCTACCTCCTACTGCTGAATGTCAATGGGTTGTGTTGGTGGTCCTACCTCCTACTGCTGAATGTCAATGGGTTGTGTTGGTGGTCCTACCTCCTACTGCTGAATGTCAATGGGTTGTGTTGGCGGTCCTACCTCCTACTGCTGAATGTCAATGGGTTGTGTTGGTGGTCCTACCTCCTACTGCTGAATGTCAATGGGGTGTGTTGGAATGGTCCTACCTCCTACTGCTGAATGTCAATGGGTTGTGTTGGTGGTCCTACCTCCTACTGCTGAATGTCAATGGGTTGTGTTGGTGGTCCTACCTCCTACTGCTGAATGTCAATGGGTTGTGTTGGTGGTCCTACCTCCTACTGCTGAATGTCAATGGGTTGTGTTGGTGGTCCTACCTCCTACTGCTGAATGTCAATGGGTTGTGTTGGTGGTCCTACCTCCTACTGCTGAATGTCAATGGGTTGTGTTGGTGGTCCTACCTCCTACTGCTGAATGTCAATGGGTTGTGTTGGTGGTCCTACCTCCTACTGCTGAATGTCAATGGGGTGTGTTGGTGGTCCTACCTCCTACTGCTGAATGTCAATGGGTTGTGTTGGTGGTCCTACCTCCTACTGCTGAATGTCAATGGGTTGTGTTGGTGGTCCTACCTCCTACTGCTGAATGTCAATGGGTTGTGTTGGTGGTCCTACCTCCTACTGCTGAATGTCAATGGGTTGTGTTGGTGGTCCTACCTCCTACTGCTGAATGTCAATGGGGTGTGTGTTGCTGAATGTCAATGTCCCTACCTCCTACTGCTGAATGTCAATGGGTTGTGTTGGTGGTCCTACCTCCTGACTGCTGAATGTCAATGGGTTGTGTTGGTGGTCCTACCTCCTACTGCTGAATGTCAATGGGGTGTGTTGGTGGTCCTACCTCCTACTGCTGAATGTCAATGGGTTGTGTTGGTGGTCCTACCTCCTACTGCTGAATGTCAATGGGGTGTGTTGGTGGTCCTACCTCCTACTGCTGAATGTCAATGGGTTGTGTTGGTGGTCCTACCTCCTACTGCTGAATGTCAATGGGTTGTGTTGGTGGTCCTACCTCCTACTGCTGAATGTCAATGGGTTGTGTTGGTGGTCCTACCTCCTACTGCTGAATGTCAATGGGTTGTGTTGGTGGTCCTACCTCCTACTGCTGAATGTCAATGGGTTGTGTTGGTGGTCCTACCTCCTACTGCTGAATGTCAATGGGGTGTGTTGGTGGTCCTACCTCCTACTGCTGAATGTCAATGAATGTCAATGGGTTGTGTTGGTGGTCCTATCTCCTACTGCTGAATGTCAATGGGTTGTGTTGGTGGTCCTACCTCCTACTGCTGAATGTCAATGGGTTGTGTTGGTGGTCCTACCTCCTACTGCTGAATGTCAATGGGTTGTGTTGGTGGTCCTACCTCCTACTGCTGAATGTCAATGGGGTGTGTTGGTGGTCCTACCTCCTACTGCTGAATGTCAATGGGTTGTGTTGGTGGTCCTACCTCCTACTGCTGAATGTCAATGGGTGTTGGTGTGTGGATGTCAATGGGTGGTCCCTACCTCCTACTGCTGAATGTCAATGGGTTGTGTTGGTGGTCCTACCTCCTACTGCTGAATGTCAATGGGTCAATGGGTTGTGTTGGTGGTCCTACCTCCTACTGCTGAATGTCAATGGGTTGTGTTGGTGGTCCTACCTCCTACTGCTGAATGTCAATGGGTTGTGTTGGTGGTCCTACCTCCTACTGCTGAATGTCAATGGGTTGTGTTGGTGGTCCTACCTCCTACTGAATGTCAATGAACCTCCTACCTCCTACTGCTGAATGTCAATGGGGTGTGTTGGTGGTCCTACCTCCTACTGCTGAATGTCAATGGGTTGTGTTGGTGGTCCTACCTCCTACTGCTGAATGTCAATGGGTTGTGTTCCTACCTCCTACTGCTGAATGGTCCTACCTCCTACTGCTGAATGTCAATGGGTTGTGTTGGTGGTCCTACCTCCTACTGCTGAATGTCAATGGGTTGTGTTGGTGGTCCTACCTCCTACTGCTGAATGTCAATGGGTTGTGTTGGTGGTCCTACTCCTACTGCTGAATGTCAATGGGTTGTGTTGGTGGTCCTACCTCCTACTGCTGAATGTCAATGGGTTGTGTTGGTGGTCCTACCTCCTACTGCTGAATGTCAATGGGTTGTGTTGGTGGTCCTACCTCCTACTGCTGAATGTCAATGGGTTGTGTTGGTGGTCCTACCTCCTACTGCTGAATGTCAATGGGTGTGTGGTCCTACCTCCTACTGCTGAATGTCAATGGGTTGTGTTGGTGGTCCTACCTCCTGGTGAATGTCCTCCTACCTCCTACTGCTGAATGTCAATGGGTTGTGTTGGTGGTCCTACCTCCTACTGCTGAATGTCAATGGGTTGTGTTGGTGGTCCTACCTCCTACTGCTGAATGTCAATGGGTTGTGTTGGTGGTCCTACCTCCTACTGCTGAATGTCAATGGGTTGTGTTGGTGGTCCTACCTCCTACTGCTGAATGTCAATGGGTTGTGTTGGTGGTCCAATGGGGTGTGTTGGTGGTCCTACCTCCTACTGCTGAATGTCAATGGGTTGTGTTGGTGGTCCTACCTCCTACTGCTGAATGTCAATGGGTTGTGTTGCTGAATGTCAATGGGTTGGTCCTACCTCCTACTGCTGAATGTCAATGGGTTGTGTTGGTGGTCCTACCTCCTACTGCTGAATGTCAATGGGTTGTGTTGGTGGTCCTACCTCCTACTGCTGAATGTCAATGGGTTGTGTTGAAATGTCAATGGGTTGTGGTCCTACCTCCTACTGCTGAATGTCAATGGGTTGTGTTGGTGGTCCTACCTCCTACTGCTGAATGTCAATGGGTTGTGTTGGTGGTCCTACCTCCTACTGCTGAATGTCAATGGGTTGTGTTGGTGGTCCTACCTCCTACTGCTGAATGTCAATGGGTTGTGTTGGTGGTCCTACCTCCCTACTGCTGAATGTCAATGGGTTGTGTTGGTGGTCCCTACTGCTGAATGTCAATGGGTTGTGTTGGCGGTCCTACCTCCTACTGAATGTCAATGGGTTGTGTTGGTGGTCCTACCTCCTACTGCTGAATGTCAATGGGTTGTGTTGGTGGTCCTACCTCCTACTGCTGAATGTCAATGGGTTGTGTTGGTGGTCCTACCTCCCTACTGCTGAATGTCAATGGGTTGTGTTGGTGGTCCTACCTCCTACTGCTGAATGTCAATGGGGTGTGTTGGTGGTCCTACCTCCTACTGCTGAATGTCAATGGGTTGTGTTGGTGGTCCTACCTCCTACTGCTGAATGTCAATGGGTTGTGTTGGTGGTCCTACCTCCTACTGCTGAATGTCAATGGGTTGTGTTGGTGGTCCTACCTCCTACTGCTGAATGTCAATGGGTTGTGTTGGTGGTCCTACCTCCTACTGCTGAATGTCAATGGGTTGTGTTGGTGGTCCTACCTCCTACTGCTGAATGTCAATGGGTTGTGTTGGTGGTCCTACCTCCTGAATGTCCTAATGTCAATGGGTTGTGTTGGTGGTCTACCTCCTACTGCTGAATGTCAATGGGTTGTGTTGGTGGTCCTACCTCCTACTGCTGAATGTCAATGGGTTGTGTTGGTGGTCCTACCTCCTACTGCTGAATGTCAATGGGTTGTGTTGGTGGTCCTACCTCCTACTGCTGAATGTCAATGGGTTGTGTTGGTGGTCCTACCTCCTAATGTCAATGGGTTGTGTTGGTGGTCCTACCTCCTACTGCTGAATGTCAATGGGTTGTGTTGGTGGTCCTACCTCCTACTGCTGAATGTCAATGGGTTGTGTTGGTGGTCCTACCTCCTACTGCTGAATGTCAATGGGTTGTGTTGGTGGTCCTACCTCCTACTGAATGTCAATGGGTTGTGTTGGTGGTCCTACCTCCTACTGCTGAATGTCAATGTCAATGGGTTGTGTTGGTGGTCCTACCTCCTACTGCTGAATGTCAATGGGTTGTGTTGGTGGTCCTACCTCCTACTGCTGAATGTCAATGGGTTGTGTTGGTGGTCCTACCTCCTACTGCTGAATGTCAATGGGTTGTGTTGGTGGTCCTACCTCCTACTGCTGAATGTCAATGGGTTGTGTTGGTGGTCCTACCTCCTACTGCTGAATGTCAATGGGTTGTGTTGGTGGTCCTACCTCCTACTGCTGAATGTCAATGGGTTGTGTTGGTGGTCCTACCTCCTACTGCTGAATGTCAATGGGTTGTGTTGGTGGTCCTACCTCCTACTGCTGAATGTCAATGGGTTGTGTTGGTGGTCCTACCTCCTACTGCTGAATGTCAATGGGTTGTGTTGGTGGTCCTACCTCCTACTGCTGAATGTCAATGGGTTGTGTTGGTGGTCCTACCTCCTACTGCTGAATGTCAATGGGTTGTGTTGGTGGTCCTACCTCCTACTGCTGAATGTCAATGGGTCCTACCTCCTACTGCTGAATGTCAATGGGTTGTGTTGGTGGTCCTACCTCCTACTGCTGAATGTCAATGGGTTGTGTTGGTGGTCCTACCTCCTACTGCTGAATGTCAATGGGTTGTGTTGGTGGTCCTACCTCCTACTGCTGAATGTCAACCTGGGTTGTGTGGTCCTACCTCCTACTGCTGAATGTCAATGGGTTGTGTTGGTGGTCCTACCTCCTACTGCTGAATGTCAATGGGTCCTACCTCCTACTGCTGAATGTCAATGGGTTGTGTTGGTGGTCCTACCTCCTACTGCTGAATGTCTGCTGAATGTCAATGGGTTGTGTTGGTGGTCCTACCTCCTACTGCTGAATGTCAATGGGTTGTGTTGGTGGTCCTACCTCCTACTGCTGAATGTCAATGGGTTGTGTTGGTGGTCCTCCTACTGCTGAATGTCAATGGGTTGTGTTGGTGGTCTCCTCCTACTGCTGAATGTCAATGCTGCTGAATGTCAATGGGTTGTGTTGGTGGTCCTACCTCCTACTGCTGAATGTCAATGGTGTGTGTTCCTACCTCCTACTGCTGAATGGTCCTACCTCCTACTGCTGAATGGCAATGGGTTGTGTTGGTGGTCCTACCTCCTACTGCTGAATGTCAATGGGTTGTGTTGGTGTTCCTACCTCCTACTGCTGAATGTCAATGGGTTGTGTTGGTGGTCCTACCTCCTACTGCTGAATGTCAATGGGTTGTGTTGGTGGTCCTACCTCCTACTGCTGAATGTCAATGGGTTGTGTTGGTGGTCCTATCTCCTACTGCTGAATGTCAATGGGTTGTGTTGGTGGTCCTACCTCCTACTGCTGAATGTCAATGGGTTGTGTTGGTGGTCCTACCTCCTACTGCTGAATGTCAATGGGGTGTGTTGATGGTCCTACCTCCTACTGCTGAATGTCAATGGGGTGTGTTGGCGGTCCTACCTCCTACTGCTGAATGTCAATGGGGTGTGTTGGTGGTCCTACCTCCTACTGCTGAATGTCAATGGGTTGTGTTGGTGGTCCTACCTCCTACTGCTGAATGTCAATGGGTTGTGTTGGTGGTCCTACCTCCTACTGCTGAATGTCAATGGGTTGTGTTGGTGGTCCTACCTCCTCCACACACGGCATGGCAGTCCTCCCAGCCAGAGTGGGTCCACATGAAGAGGGGTTCGCTGGGCATGGCCCCCGGTCCTAACCCCCCCTGGGGTTCCATGCTAGCCTCTGTGGGGATGGTGTACTCGTAATGGATGCCATGGTTCTGCTCATTGAACAGCAGCACCTGGGTCAGGTAGGATTACATAAGGTCAACGTTTGAGTAATGTTTTTCTAATGTTTGTCTAATGTTTGACGTTTATTGCCTTAAGTTTGTGGATTCAGTCAACCAATTCCAGTAACAAACCACAGCCCATATTACACCCTAGGCAGGTGGACTGAAAATCAATTCATAAGTAAACATTCCAACTAGCCTATCAATGTCGAGGGCAAGGTGGAGCTACGACCATATTCCAGATGTACACACAAATCTGGACCTCGAGTCCAGTTCCACACTGATTTTCATTCTTGCTATTTAGTAAGGGACTGGTTTAAACCTGGGGTACCATGAGAGTACAATTAACTACCCGGTAAAACATTCAAATCAGATTTGGATCTGGACTCGAGGTCCAGATTTGAGTATCCATGGCTAAGGGTTAGGACTAGGGGTTATGGACTAAGGGTTAGGGACTAGGGGTTAGGGACTAGGGGTTAGGGACTAGGGGTTGGGACTAGGGGTTAGGGACTAAGGGTTAGGGACTAAGGGTTAGGGACTAGGGGTTGGGACTAGGGGTTAGGGACTAAGGGTTAGGGACTAGGGGTTGGGACTAGGGGTTAGGGACTAAGGGTTAGGGACTAGGGGTTAAGGACTAAGTGTTAGGGACTAGGGGTTGGGACTAGGGGTTAGGGACTAAGGGTTAGGGACTAGGGGTTAGGGACTAAGGGTTAGGGACTAAGGATTAGGGACTAGGGATTAGGGGTTAGGAACTAAGGGTTAGGGACTAGGGGTTAGGGACTAAGGGTTAGGGACCAGGGGTTAGGGACAAGGGTTTAGGGACTAGGGTTTAGGGACTAGGGTTTAGGGACTAAGGGTTAGGGACTAGGGGTTAGGGACTAGGGATTGTTTCAGAAAAAATACTTGTATTTATTTGAGCCTTGGTCTTCGAATAATCTTCAAAGTACACAAACACTGGATAGCTTCTCAAAAGACAACTTCCTCCGTAAATACATTGAAATAAAAACATTACAATACATAAACTTCATTTCCAAAAATGGAGAAGAAACAAACAACTGTTTTTGAAGAGACACTTTCCAAAACCACTGAGACATGATTTGATATCGTATTGATTTGATATCGTATTGATTTGATATCGTATTGATTTGATATCGTAATGATTTGATATCGTATTGATTTGATATCGTATTGATTTGATATCGTATTGATTTGATATTGTATTGATTTGATATCGTAATGATTTGATATCTTATTGATTTGATATCGTATTGATTTGATATCGTATTGATTTGATATCGTAATGATTTGATATCTTATTGATTTGATATCGTATTGATTTGATATCGTATTGGTTTGATATCATATTGATTTGATATCGTATTTATTTGATATCATATTGCCGCCCACACGCTACTGTTATCAATGAACATTTATTACTTCATGAAACCACCATGCAGGACACGATTTATCATGATGCACACCCCTCCACCTTCCCCCGTTAACACATAATCTCATTAGTAGTTGTCAGGAGGCTAATCCTATTCAAATTATAACCCTAATCTCAGCAATGACAGAGCTGTCGCTAGCCGCAGCCAGCTAATAACAGCAGCCGTGCAGCCAATCATATCCTCAATCATTAATCGCGTCTGCGCTCAGGCTGCCAGGCTGGTCACAGGCCAACTCACAACTTGACCTGACATATGGGGAGTGCGCTTCCGCCTGTGGATATAGTGCCACCAGAAATTCCGTAGTTCCATTAGACATGTTTACTGCTTTGTCTGTTGCACAGCAGTGTAATGTCTGTTGTACAGCAGTGTAATGTCTGTTGTACAGCAGTGTAATGTCTGTTGCACAGCAGTGTAATGTCTGTTGTACAGCAGTGTAATGTCTGTTGCACAGCAGTGTAATGTCTGTTGTACAGCAGTGTAATGTCTGTTGCACAGCAGTGTAATGTCTGTTGCACAGCAGTGTAATGTCTGTTGCACAGCAGTGTAATGTCTGTTGTACAGCAGTGTAATGTCTGTTGCACAGCAGTGTAATGTCTGTTGCACAGCAGTGTAATGTCTGTTGTACAGCAGTGTAATGTCTGTTGCACAGCAGTGTAATGTCTGTTGTACAGCAGTGTAATGTCTGTTGCACAGCAGTGTAATAGCGTTATATATGATGAGTTCATAAAGGGTTGAGACGTCCCCTACTACATCAGTCAGAAAAAACCTAGAAGGTAAGCAGTTTTTGTTCCAGCTCAGCACTGAAAACTTGAATCAAGGCCTTGATGATGAGTTGATTAGTCGGATCTAGTGTTTTAGTGCTGGGCTGGAACAAAAGCCTGCATAGCCCTGGTAGCTTCAGAGGACTAGTGGACCCACCACAATGCTGAAATGCAGTGCATAGCCCTGGTAGCACCTCAGGACTAGGGAACGTGACCACAATGCTGAAATGCTGCATAGCCCTGGTAGCACCTCAGAACTAGGGAACGTGACCACAATGACGTGACCACCGATGGATGTAAACCCACAGAGCAGCCCTGGGTTCAAGTATAATCTGAAATCACTTAAAAATGATGTGCTTGTCTGTTGTAATGAAACTAACAAAAAAGTCCCATAAGCAAAAACCCTGCACATCAGCAGACACTCTTATTCCAGAGCAATTTACAGTAGTGAACGCATACATTTTCCATTGATACTAATGCCCCGAGGGACTTCGAACCCACAACCCTAGCATTGCAAGTGCCATCGCTCTAACAACTGAGCCACTCAAGGCAGGCTAAAGCAAACGCTGAAAGTAGGTTCAAAGATTCCAAATAGTATTTGAACCCAGGTTTACAGAGACATAAAGGAAATAAGGAAGTCATTTACCATGAGATGCAACGGGGAGGTAGTGGGACCTCTGGCTGACATTTTCTCCCACAGTCCTCTCCGGACGTAGTGAACGGTGGTGCCCGCCATGTTGAAGGCTCCTGGGCGGTCTATCTTCCAGTCGCTGTTGATGGAATGCTTGTTTGTGTCTTTGAGTGCTGCAGAAAGTAAACAAGGAAAAGCAGCAGAGACTTAATGGTTACAGTCCCAAATGGCACCCTCATTCATTCGACAGTAATTTATGGGCTCTGGTTAAATGTAGTCCATTATATACTGAATAGAGTACCATTTTGGGATGTTTCCAGTGTTTTGATGCACATGTAACTTGTACCCACTCTGTGGACGGATGTTGTTGATACTGTGAGGGAGGAAAAATACAAGGCAGCAGTCTGGCTAAAGTTCTGTTTACCACTTAGCTGTGAGGTCCTTCATCTTAGATGAGAAAATGTGAGGTCCTTCATCTTAGACACGTTTAGATGTGAGGTCCTTCATCTTAGATGTGTTTAGCTGTGAGGTCCTTCATCTTAGACACGTTTAGATGTGAGGTCCTTCATCTTAGATGTGTTGAGCTGTGAGGTCCTTCATCTTAGATGTGTTTAGATGTGAGGTCCTTCATCTTAGACGTGTTTAGATGTGAGGTCCTTCATCTTAGATGTGTTTAGATGTGAGGTCCTTCATCTTAGACGTGTTTAGATGTGAGGTCCTTCATCTTAGATGTGTTTAGCTGTGAGGTCCTTTATCTTAGATGTGAGGTCCTTCATCTTAGATGTGTTTAGATGCGAGGTCCTTCATCTTAGACACGTTTAGATGTGAGGTCCTTCATCTTAGACGTGTTTAGATGTGAGGTCCTTCATCTTAGATGTGTTGAGATGTGAGGTCCTTCATCTTAGACGTGTTTAGATGTGAGGTCCTTCATCTTAGATGTGTTGAGCTGTGAGGTCCTTCATCTTAGACGTGTTTAGATGTGAGGTCCTTCTTCTTAGATGTGTTTAGATGTGAGGTCCTTCATCTTAGACATGTTTAGATGTGAGGTCCTTCATCTTAGATGTGTTTAGATGTGAGGTCCTTCATCTTAGATGTGTTTAGCTGTGAGGTCCTTCATCTTAGACACGTTTAGATGTGAGGTCCTTCATCTTAGATGTGTTGAGCTGTGAGGTCCTTCATCTTAGATGTGTTTAGATGTGAGGTCCTTCATCTTAGACACGTTTAGATGTGAGGTCCTTCATCTTAGACGTGTTTAGATGTGAGGTCCTTCATCTTAGACGTGTTTAGATGTGAGGTCCTTCATCTTAGACGCGTTTAGATGTGAGGTGCTTCATCTTAGATGTGAGGTCCTTCATCTTAGATGTGTTGAGCTGTGAGGTCCTTCATCTTAGACGTGTTTAGATGTGAGATCCTTCATCTTAGACGTGTTTAGATGTGAGGTCCTTCATCTTAGATGTGTTGAGCTGTGAGGTCCTTCATCTTAGACGTGTTTAGATGTGAGGTCCTTCATCTTAGACGTGTTTAGATGGGAGGTCCTTCATCTTAGACATGTTTAGATGTGAGGTCCTTCATCTTAGATGTGTTTAGATGTGAGGTCCTTCATCTTAGACACATTTAGATGTGAGGTCCTTCATCTTAGATGTGTTTAGATGTGAGGTCCTTCATCTTAGACACGTTTAGATGTGAGGTCCTTCATCTTAGACGTGTTTAGATGTGAGGTCCTTCTTCTTAGATGTGTTTAGATGGGAGGTGCTTCATCTTAGATGTGTTTAGATGTGAGGTCCTTCATCTTAGACACGTTTAGATGTGAGGTCCTTCATCTTAGATGTGTTTAGATGTGAGGTCCTTCATCTTAGACGTGTTTAGATGTGAGGTCCTTCATCTTAGATGTGTTTAGCTGTGAGGTCCTTCATCTTAGATGTGTTTAGATATGAGGTCCTTCATCTTAGACATGTTTAGATGTGAGGTCCTTCATCTTAGATGTGTTTAGATGTGAGGTCCTTCATCTTAGACACGTTTAGATGTGAGGTCCTTCATCTTAGATATGTTTAGATGTGAGGTCCTTCATCTTAGATGTGTTTAGATGTGAGGTCCTTCATCTTAGATGTGTTTAGCTGTGAGGTCCTTCATCTTAGACGTGTTTAGATGTGAGGTCCTTCATCTTAGACGTGTTCAGATGTGCGGTCCTTCATCTTAGACACGTTTAGATGTGAGGTCCTTCATCTTAGATGTGTTGAGCTGTGAGGTCCTTCATCTTAGACGTGTTTAGATGTGAGGTCCTTCATCTTAGATGTGTTTAGATGTGAGGTCCTTCATCTTAGACGTGTTTAGATGTGAGGTCCTTCATCTTAGATGTGTTTAGATGTGAGGTCCTTCATCTTAGACGTGTTTAGATGTGAGGTCCTTCATCTTAGATGTGTTTAGCTGTGAGGTCCTTTATCTTAGATGTGAGGTCCTTCATCTTAGATGTGTTTAGATGCGAGGTCCTTCATCTTAGACACGTTTAGATGTGAGGTCCTTCATCTTAGACGTGTTTAGATGTGAGGTCCTTCATCTTAGATGTGTTTAGATGTGAGGTCCTTCATCTTAGATGTGTTTAGATGTGAGGTCCTTCATCTTAGACATGTTTAGATGTGAGGTCCTTCATCTTAGATGTGTTTAGATGTGAGGTCCTTCATCTTAGACACGTTTAGATGTGAGGTCCTTCATCTTAGATGTGTTTAGATGTGAGGTCCTTCATCTTAGACACGTTTAGATGTGAGGTCCTTCATCTTAGACGTGTTTAGATGTGAGGTCCTTCTTCTTAGATGTGTTTAGATGGGAGGTGCTTCATCTTAGATGTGTTTAGATGTGAGGTCCTTCATCTTAGACATGTTTAGATGTGAGGTCCTTCTTCTTAGATGTGTTTAGATGTGAGGTCCTTCATCTTAGACACATTTAGATGTGAGGTCCTTCATCTTAGATGTGTTTAGCTGTGAGGTCCTTCATCTTAGATGTGTTTCATCTTAGATGTGTTTAGATGAGGTCCTTCATCTTAGACACGTTTAGATGTGAGGTCCTTCATCTTAGATGTGTTGAGCTGTGAGGTCCTTCATCTTAGACACGTTTAGATGTGAGGTCCTTGATCTTAGACACGTTTAGATGTGAGGTCCTTCATCTTAGACATGTTTAGATGTGAGGTCCGTCATCTTAGATGTGTTTAGCTGTGAGGTACTTCATCTTAGATGTGTTTAGATGTGAGGTCCTTCATCTTAGACGTGTTTAGATGTGAGGTCCTTCATCTTAGACACGTTTAGATGTGAGGTCCTTCATCTTAGATGTGTTTAGATGTGAGGTCCTTCATCTTAGACGTGTTTAGATGTGAGGTCCTTCATCTTAGATGTGAGGTCCTTCATCTTAGATGTGTTGAGCTGTGAGGTCCTTCATCTTAGACGTGTTTAGATGTGAGGTCCTTCTTCTTAGATGTGTTTAGATATGAGGTCCTTCATCTTAGACATGTTTAGATGTGAGGTCCTTCATCTTAGATGTGTTTAGATGTGAGGTCCTTCATCTTAGACACATTTAGATGTGAGGTCCTTCATCTTAGATGTGTTTAGCTGTGAGGTCCTTCATCTTAGATGTGTTTAGATGTGAGGTCCTTCATCTTAGATGTGTTTAGATGTGAGGTCCTTCATCTTAGACACGTTTAGATGTGAGGTCCTTCATCTTAGATGTGTTGAGCTGTGAGGTCCTTCATCTTAGATGTGTTTAGATGTGAGGTCCTTCATCTTAGATGTGTTTAGATATGAGGTCCTTCATCTTAGATGTGTTGAGCTGTGAGGTCCTCCATCTTAGATGTGTTTAGATATGAGGTCCTTCATCTTAGACACGTTTAGATGTGAGGTCCTTCATCTTAGATGTGTTGAGATGTGAGGTCCTTCATCTTAGATGTGTTTAGATGTGAGGTCCTTCATCTTAGACACATTTAGATGTGAGGTCCTTCATCTTCGATGTGTTTAGATGTGAGGTCCTTCATCTTAGACACGTTTAGATGTGAGGTCCTTCATCTTAGACGTGTTTAGATGTGAGGTCCTTCATCTTAGACACGTTTAGCTGTGAGGTCCTTCATCTTAGATGTGTTTAGATATGAGGTCCTTCATCTTAGACACGTTTAGATGTGAGGTCCTTCATCTTAGATGTGTTGAGCTGTGAGGTCCTTCATCTTAGACACGTTTAGATGTGAGGTCCTTGATCTTAGATGTGTTGAGCTGTGAGGTCCTTCGTCTTAGACACGTTTAGATGTGAGGTCCTTCATCTTAGACGTGTTTAGATGTGAGGTCCTTCATCTTAGATGTGTTGAGCTGTGAGGTCCTTCATCTTAGACGTGTTTAGATGTGAGGTCCTTCATCTTAGATGTGTTTAGATGTGAGGTCCTTCATCTTAGATGTGTTTAGATGTGAGGTCCTTCATCTTAGACGTGTTTAGATGTGAGGTCCTTCATCTTAGACGTGTTTAGATGTGAGGTCCTTCATCTTAGACACGTTTAGATGTGAGGTCCTTCATCTTAGACACGTTTAGATGTGAGGTCCTTCATCTTAGACGTGTTTAGATGTGAGGTCCTTCATCTTAGATGTGTTGAGATGTGAGGTCCTTCATCTTAGACGTGTTTAGATGTGAGGTCCTTCATCTTAGATGTGTTTAGATGTGAGGTCCTTCATCTTAGACGTGTTTAGATGTGAGGTCCTTCATCTTAGATGTGTTTAGATGTGAGGTCCTTCATCTTAGACACGTTTAGATGTGAGGTCCTTCATCTTAGATGTGTGAGATGTGAGGTCCTTCATCTTAGACGTGTTTAGATCTTAGACATGAGGTCCTTCATCTTAGACGTGTTTAGATGTGAGGTCCTTCATCTTAGATGTGTTTAGCTGTGAGGTCCTTCATCTTAGATATGTTTAGCTGTGAGGTCCTTCATCTTAGACACGTTTAGATGTGAGGTCCTTCATCTTAGACACGTTTAGATGTGAGGTCCTTCATCTTAGACACGTTTAGCTGTGAGGTCCTTCATCTTAGACACGTTTAGCTGTGAGGTCCTTCATCTTAGACGTGTTTAGCTGTGAGGCCTTCATCTTAGATGTGTTTGTCTTCAGTTTATGGGGAATTTTCACTTTAGGAGCTTGGTGAGTTTACAAAATTATTTGAAACGTCAATATATATTTACAACAATCTCTCCACACAAATACACACACACACACACACACACACACACACACACACACACACACACACACACACACACACACACACACACACACACACACACACACACACACACACACACACACAACACACACACACACACACACACACACACACACTCGCCAGAATCCTAACAGTAACCTCTTGTCCAATCTTATCACTCTTCCCTCTACATGCGTTTGAACTCATTTGGCTTCTCCTTAGCAGATTGGCATCCTGGGAGGGTGGAGAGGGATGGCTTAGCGAATGGGGAGTGAGGAAGGAATGGTGGTGGGGGAAGTAGAGACACTGGAGAAGTAGAGAGGAGGGGTAGTAGAGACACTGGGGAAGTAGAGACTCTGGGGAAGTAGAGACACTGGGGAAGTAGAGACTCTGGGGAAGTAGAGACACTGGGGAAGTAGAGACCCTGGGGAAGTAGAGACCCTGGGGAAGTAGAGACTCTGGGGAAGTAGAGACACTGGGGAAGTAGAGACTCTGGGGGAGTAGAGACACTGGGGTAGTAGAGACACTGGGGAAGTAGAGACACTGGGGAAGTAGAGACTCTGGGGAAGTAGAGACTCTGGGGAAGTAGAGACACTGGGGAAGTAGAGACACTGGGGAAGTAGAGACACTGGGGAAGTAGAGACACTGGGGAAGTAGAGACATTGGGGAAGAAGAGAGGAGGGGGTAGTAGAGAGGAGGACAAAGTAGAGTCTCTGGGGAAGTAGAGAGGAGGGGAAGTAGAGACACTGGGGAAGTAGAGAGGAGGGGAAGTAGAGACACTGGGGAAGTAGAGACTCTGGGGAAGTAGAGACTCTGGGGAAGTAGAGGGAGGGGGAAGTAGAGGAGGGAAAGTAGAGAGGAGGACAAAGTAGAGTCTCTGGGGAAGTAGAGTGAGGGGAAGTAGAGACATTGGGGAAGTAGAGAGGAGGGGTAGTAGAGAGGAGGGGGAAGTAGAGGCTCTGGGGAAGTCGAGACTCTGGGGAGGTAGAGGCTCAGGGGAAGTAGAGAGGAGGGGAAGTAGAGACTCTGGGGAAGTAGAGGCTCTGGGGTAGTAGAGAGGAGGGGAAGTAGAGAGGAGGGGTAGTATAAAAGAGAAGAAGTAGAGACTCCTTTAAGCATCATTGTTTTTCAGGTACTAATGTCACTGTTCCTCGGTGGCTTCAAAGCCTCTCATTGGCTAATACATTGCATCAGCAATCCATGGTTCATATACATCATTGGAGTCTACACATTCTGGGTGATACGATACAATGTCATCTCCTCACTGGCTTCTTCTCTCATTGGCTATTGCTGATGACCTTTCTGAAAACCTGTCGTTGCACACCTCACACTCTGGGGAAGTAGAGACACTGGGGAAGTAGAGACACTGGGGAAGTAGAGACACTGGGGAAGTAGACAGGAGGGGTAGTAGAGAGAAGGACAAAGTAGAGACTCTGGGGAAGTAGAGAGGAGGGGAAGTAGAGACATTGTGGAAGTAGAGAGGATGAGGTAGTAGAGAGGAGGACAACGTAGAGACTGGGGGAGTAGAGACTCTGGGGAAGTAGAGAGGAGGGGAAGTAGAGACTCTGGGGAAGTAGAGAGGAGGGGAAGTAGAGAGGAGGGGAAGTAGAGACCCTTTAAGCATCATTGTTTTTCAAGTACTAATGTCACTGTTCCTCGGTGGCTTCAAAGCCTCTCATTGGCTATTGCTGATCACCTTTCTCAGAACTTGCCATTGCACATCTCACACTAAGTAGAGGGAGGGGGAAGTAGAGAGAAGGGGGAAGTAGAGAGGAGGGGGAAGTAGGTACTCTGGGGAAGTAGAGAGGAGGGGAGAGTACAGGCTCTGTGGAAGTACCGAGACTGGGGAAGTAGAGACACTGGGGAAGTAGAGAGGAGGGGTAGTAGAGACACTGGGGAAGTAGAGACACTGGGGAAGTAGACACACTGGGGAAGTAGAGACTCTGGGGAAGTAGACACACTGGGGAAGTAGAGACACTGGGGAAGTAGAGACTCTGGGGAAGTAGAGACACTGGGGAAGTAGAGACACTGGGGAAGTAGAGACACTGGGGAAGTAGAGACACTGGGGAAGTAGAGACTCTGGGGAAGTAGAGACACTGGGGAAGTAGAGACACTGGGGAAGTAGAGACACTGGGGAAGTAGAGACACTGGGGAAGTAGAGACACTGGGGAAGTAGAGACTCTGGGGAAGTAGAGACACTGGGGAAGTAGAGACACTGGGGAAGTAGAGACACTGGGGAAGTAGAGGCTCTGGGGAAGTAGAGGCTCTGGGGTAGTAGAGAGGAGGGGAAGTAGACGGGATTGCCCCAGCAGCCTCTCAGTGTATTCGAAGTGAGCCGCCTCGTGGTTCCTAATCACATGAAATGCAGGAGTCAGGACGCTAGCAGGCAGGGGAGGAAAACAGTCAGGCTGAATCCCAAATGGCTATAAGTAGTGCACTACATAGGGAATAGGGTGCCACTTGAGACAGATTATTCCCTGATAGCAGGCAGGTCTGCTGACACATATTAGACAGGTGGATACAGCGCAGGGCCTGTGTTGTGTGGTTACACTAGGAGTCATCTGAAAGAGAGACATCTGAAAGACAGCCATATGAGAGATGAGAGGAGATGTGTGGAGCTGGGGAACTAATGCTCTCTCACTAAAGCTGGCTGAAGGACTAATCTGAGAGCAGTGGATTGGGCACGTGAAAGATGAGAGGAAATGTGGAGGAGTTCAGGAAGTTAGTGAGACTCGAAAGCTGGGGGAGTAACGCTCTCTCACTAAAGCTGGCTGAAGGACTTATCTAAGAGCAGTGGACTGGGCACATGAAAGCTGAGAGGGGTGATCTCTGTATAGATGTGAAGGAGCTGGGGGAGTAATACCAGGCGTATACTACACGACTTTCAAAAGCCTAACATCGCTGAACCTCTCACATTAAACAAACGTCTTTCATTACATTTTTCGTCTTCCCAACTTAGTGGTGCACACACTACACATTCTGGCAGACAGGGGTCACACACTAAACATTCTGGCAGACGGGGGTCACACACTACACATTCTGGCAGATGGAGGTCACACACTAAGCATTCTGGCAGACGGGGGTCACACACTAAACATTCTGGCAGACGGGGGTCACACACTAAACATTCTGGCAGACGGGGGTCACACACTAAACATTCTGGCAGACGGGGGTCACACACTAAACATTCTGGCAGACAGGGGTCACACACTAAACATTCTGGCAGACGGAGGTCACACACTAAACATTCTGGCAGACAGGGGTCACACACTAAACATTCTGGCAGACGGGGGTCACACACTAAACATTCTGGCAGACGGAGGTCACACACTAAACATTCTGGCAGACGGAGGTCACACACTAAACATTCTGGCAGACGGAGGTCACACACTAAACATTCTGGCAGACAGGGGTCACACACTAAACATTCTGGCAGACAGGGGTCACACACTAAACATTCTGGCAGACGGAGGTCACACACTAAACATTCTGGCAGACAGGGGTCACACACTAAACATTCTGGCAGATGGGGGTCACACACTAAACATTCTGGCAGACGGAGGTCACACACTAAACATTCTGGCAGACGGAGGTCACACACTACAGGTTCTTCCGTTGGTCGTGAGGATTCTGAAAACAATGATGTGAATAGATTGTGTAGCAGCTTCAATACATTTTGAATTTAATAACATTGCTTGTGAACTTCAGAGTAAGCATACTAGTGGGCTAGTAGTAGTGATCACTCCTGCTCGAGAATCTACCAACGATGTATGTATACACTAGATACCTAACAGGGGGCGCTGTTTTGAAGCCAATGCACCTCCATCTTGGCACTCCCTCAACATTGTAAAAAAAATATTTTGCCAGCTAGAGAAATGCATTTATTAATGTCTACATTGGTTTTTACCATATGTATTCTATTACAGACACCTTAATGCATACTTTAAAATTATATTATGTGAGCTAAACATAGAAAAATAAAATATATACAAAAACATTTTCCTTAAAGCATCACTTTCTTTTTAAGGACTGATGTCACTGTTCCTCGGTGGCTTCAAAGCCTCTCATTGGCTAATGCATAGCATCAGCAATCCATGGTTTCTATACATCATTGGAGTCTACACATTCTGGGTGATACGATACAATGTCATCATCTCACTGGCTTCTTCTCTCATTGGCTATTGCTGATGACCTTTCTGAAAACCAGTCGTTGCACACCTCACACTACAAGAGCATTGCAGTATTTGTACCGATAAAATCAAACATGTTTGAAAATAACAGGACCTCTGGGACGACTCAAAGACGGGACCCTCAGATTGGGTCGATGACCCGCTCACATTGAAACAAGCGTTGGTGACGACCAAACCCCCAAGTAGGCAACGACAAAAACTTGTCTGGGACAGCTAAATCGTGGAGTGTACGCCCGCCTTAAGTGTTCTCTCTCTTAAGATGGGGAAGGACTGATCCAAGAGCAGCGACTTGAACGGGCCAAGTGGATTGAGAGGAGTGATGAGAGGAGAGTGTGTGTGGATGTGAATGCTAGAGCTGTGGGAGTTGATGCTCTCTCTGTAAAGCACGGATGAGGTGGCCGATGAGGTGGACGATGAGGTGGCCGATGAGGTGGCCGATGAGGTGGCCGATGAGGTGGCCGATGAGGTGGCCGATGAGGTGGACGATGAGGTGGCCGATGAGATGGACGATGAGGTGGACGATGAGGTGGACGATGAGGTTGCCATAGGGATATATAGCCCTCTGGACTTTGGTGAAGAGAAAATGTGCTTCCCAGGCAAAAATGAGTTTGAGACACCTGCTATAGAATGTGTTCTATTTAAAGTCATATGGGCACTATATTAGAGACATACAAAAGGACTACTGCTAGATTCAAGAGAGTTGTTTGCTACTGTACCACCCTGTTGAAAGCAACAGCGGTCCGTATCTTACCCAAATAACTCTGTGCAGGCTTTTCTTCCATCACTCTGATTCTCCTGGCCCCTTTGGGGATGATCACAGCTTCCACATAGCCTGAGGGGAAAGAGGTGGAGAGAGAGAGATAAAGAGAGAGGTAGAGAGAGAGAGAGAGAGAGAGAGAGAGAGGGGGGGTGTAACTGTACGGTTGTTGGGTCCATGCCTGCACTAGAACTATCTAGCTCACTAGTACCATGTGTACATGTAACGTACAGTTCAGTCACTTCACTTCTAAGAGAGCCAGGCAGGTCGACTGGAAGAGCTACAGTACTGTACTGTGTGTTCATGTGTGTCTCTACCCCCTGTGCTTGGGATCACAGGCCGTGAATAGATCTATGTGTGGGGTCGCCCTGCTACCTAACTGATGGTCACAGTTAGCCTAGCGCGGTCCGGGGAGCTTGAGTACGTATGAATGAGATCCATTCAAGGTCGAGAAAGGTGTTCCTCACCGTTGCCGAGCCATAGCCATTCATCGCACAGGATGTTGACATTGTTCGCTGTGTAATCTGAACTTGCTTTGAAGTAGTATTCAAAAGGGTGATTTAAAAAAGAAAAAACTTTGTCCAGTCTTTAAGATGCAGCTTAGTGCTGATTCAGGGTCCATGGAGGAGAGGCTAGGTCCTTTTTTTATTTTTTTCAGAGCAGAAAATAACTCTGCAAGTACCTAACTGACCGAACTAAAAAACTGTCCGTTTGTGACATCCAGTTTGATATAAATACTTAACTCTGTCTCTTGCGAATAATGATGAGTTTTAATAATCGGACCCTGTGTGTGAACAACAACAAAAAGAAGAAGAGCTGTAAAATTCCTTCCTGATTTCTCTCTCCTTGAGAGCTGTGGTAAACTTTTATTGGTAGTTAATAATGATGTCATTACTTTTTCACCATACTGGTACCATGTGGCTCAGTTGGTAGAGCATGACACTTGCAATGCCAGGGTTGTGGGTTCAATTCCCACGGGGGGGGACTAGTATGGGGGGGAAGAAAAAAAATGGCTTTCTCACTCTGGATAAGAGCATCTGCTAAATGATTTAAATGTAAAAATTATTATAGAGCATTATAAACTGGGTGGTTCAAACCTTGAATGCTGATTGGCTGACAGCTGTGGTATATCAGACTGGGTATGACAAAACATTTATTTTCCTGCTCTAATTACTTTTATTTTTTATTTATTTTACCTTTATTTTACTAGGCAGTTATGGCAGTTAAGAACAAATTCTTGACGGCCGAGGAACAGTGGGTTAACTGCCTGTTCAGGGGCAAAACGACAGATTTGTACCTTGTCAGCTCAGGGGTTTGAACTTGCAACCTTCCGGTTACTAGTCCAACGCTCTAACCACTAGGATACCCTGCCGCCCCCGTTGGTAACCAGTTTATAATAGCAATAAGGTACCTCGGGGGTTTGTGATAAATGGCCAATATACCACACCCCCTCGGGCCTTATTGCTTAAACATACAACCAATATATTTTTTTAACCAACAAGCTACAATAGAAAGTGATGAATGATCTGTAAAAGTTTAATCAAAATTCAATCCAACTTGGATATAAATCATTTAGGGAGATTATCAACAGTAATTCAACACGGTTTTTAATCCATACACTTCATTCAAATATTAAGAACATTCCCTGTAATAGTGCTGCAGCTTGTTAGGAGATAAAGTCCAGATCTGTGAGACTCTCTAAGACAAACCGAGGGAGATTGGCAGCCAGAGAGATAACGTTACAGTACACGTAGCACTTTGAAGATTCCCCCTAGGTACAGATCTCTGATCAGCTTCCACTTCCCCGAATCCTAACCTTAACCATTCGTGGGGAAAATGCAAAACTGACCCAAGATCAGCGTCTAGGGGCAAGGTTGCCTTAAACCTACTGAGGGGGTACGGTACCTGCTCCTTTGGTGTGGTTGAAGTCCCCCTTGATGACTTTACAAGACTTGCCGTTGCCATTACACACCCCACAGTGGTCCTCTCTTGCCATCGAACTCAGGATCCTGTCACAGCCCACTTTCTAGACAACAACACAGAAACCTTGGGTTAACAATTCTCACATTGTAGATAATACAGTTAAACAGAAATAAAGCTTAAAATAATGTTGTCCTCTGATGACGAGGGGGAGGGAGGGGGGGGGGGCAGTGGTGGTTTAAAAAAAGGTTTGATCGACTGTTGACTGACAGTCGAGTTCGGGTGCTTTGGAGAACTTGGACAATATGCAGAAACATTCAGTAATTCATTATGTCTACATACTACACACTACTGTCTACATACTACTGTCTACACACTACTGTCTACATACTACTGTCTACATACTACTGTCTACATACTACTGTCTACATACTACTGTCTACACACTACTGTCTACATACTACTGTCTACATACTACTGTCTCCATACTACTGTCTACATACTACTGTCTACATACTACTGTCTACATACTACTGTCTACATACTACTGTCTACATACTACTGTCTACATACTACTGTCTACATACTACTGTCTACACACTACTGTCTACACACTACTGTCTACACACTACTGTCTACATACTACTGTCTACATACTACTGTCTACTGTCTACATACTACTGTCTACACACTACTGTCTACACACTACTGTCTACATACTACTGTCTACATACTACTGTCTACACACTACTGTCTACATACTACTGTCTACATACTACTGTCTACACACTACTGTCTACACACTACTGTCTACATACTACTGTCTACTGTCTACATACTACTGTCTACACACTACTGTCTACATACTACTGTCTACTGTCTACATACTACTTTCTACATACTACTGTCTACACACTACTGTCTACATACTATTGTCTACATACTACTGTCTACATACTACTGTCTACATAATACTGTCTACATACTACTGTCTACACACTACTGTCTACATACTACACACTACTGTCTACATACTACTGTCTACATACTACTGTCTACATACTACTGTCTACATACTACACACTACTGTCTACACACTACTGTCTACACACTACTGTCTACATACTACTGTCTACATACTACTGTCTACATACTACTGTCTACATACTACTGTCTACATACTACTGTCTACATACTACTGTCTACACACTACTGTCTACACACTACTGTCTACATACTACTGTCTACATACTACTGCCTACATACTATTGTCTACATACTACTGTCTACGTACTACTGTCTACACACTACTGTCTGCATACTACTGTCTACATACTATACACTACTGTCTACATACTACTGCCTACATACTACGGTCTACACACTACTGTTTACATACTACTGTTTACATACTACTGTCTACATACTACTGTCTACATACTACTGTCTGCACACTACTGTCTACATACTACTGTCTACTGTCTACACACTACTGTCTACATACTACTGTCTACATACTACACACTACTGTCTACATACTACTGTCTACATACTACTGTCTACACACTACTGTCTACATACTACTGTCTACATACTACACACTACTGTCTACATACTACTGTCTACATACTACTGTCTACATACTACTGTCTACATACTACTGTCTACTGTCTACATACTACTGTCTACATACTACTGTCTACATACTGTCTACATACTAAATGTCTACATACTACTGTCTACATACTACTGTCTACATACTACACACTACTGTCTACATACTACTGTCTACATACTACTGTCTACACACTACTGTCTACATACTACTGTCTACAAACTACATACTACTGTCTACATACTACTGTATACATACTACTGTCTACATACTATTGTCTACATACTACTGTCTACATACTACTGTCTACATACTACTGTCTACATACTACTGTCTACATACTACTGTCTACAAACTACTGTCTACATACTACTGTCTACATACTACTGTCTACTGTCTACACACTACTGTCTACACACTACTGTCTACACACTACTGTCTACATACTACTGTCTACATACTACTGTCTACGTACTACTGTCTACATACTACTGTCTACATACTACTGTCTACATACTACTACTGTCTACATACTACTGTCTACATACTACTGTCTACATACTACTGTCTACATACTACTGTCTACATACTACTGTCTACATACTACACACTACTGTCTACATACTACTGTATACATACTACTGTCTACATACTACTGTCTACATACTACTGTCTACATACTACTGTCTACATACTACTGTCTACACACTACTGTCTACATACTACTGTCTACACACTACTGTCTACATACTACTGTCTACATACTACTGTCTACATACTACTGTCTACGTACTACTGTCTACACACTACTGTTTACATACTACTGTCTACATACTACTGTCTACATACTACTGTCTACACACTACTGTCTACACACTACTGTCTACATACTACTGTCTACATACTACTGTCTACACACTACTGTCTACATACTACTGTCTACACACTACTGTCTACATACTACTGTCTACATACTACTGTCTACATACTACTGTCTACATACTACTGTCTACACACTACTGTCTACATACTACTGTCTACACACTACTGTCTACATACTACACACTACTGTCTACATACTACTGTCTACACACTACTGTCTACATACTACTACTGTCTACACACTACTGTCTACATACTACTGTCTACATACTACTGTCTACATACTACTGTCTACATACTACTGTCTACACACTACTGTCTACATACTACTGTCTACATACTACTACTGTCTACACACTACTGTCTACACACTACTGTCTACATACTACTGTCTACATACTACTACTGTCTACATACTACTGTCTACATACTACTGTCTACACTACTGTCTACATACTGTCTACATACTACTGTCTACATACTACTACATACTACTGTCTACATACTACTGTCTACATACTACACACTACTGTCTACATACTACTGTCTACATACTACTGTCTACTGTCTACATACTACTGTCTACATACTACTGTCTACATACTACTGTCTACACTACTGTCTACATACTCAAATTTATTTATATAGCTGTCTACATACTACTGTCTGTACACACTACTGTCTACAACTACTGTCTACATACAGGTGTAAAAGCACACTACTGTCTACACACTACTGTCTACACACTACTGTCTACATACTACTGTCTACACTACTGTCTACATACATACTGTCTACTACTGTCTACACACTACTGTCTACATACTACAAATCACAAATCAAATGTCTACATACTACTTCTACATATCTACTGTCTACTGTCTACACATACTGTCTACATACTACTGTCTACATACTACTGTCTACATACTACTGTCTACATACTACTGTCTACACACTACTGTCTACACACTACTGTCTACACACTACTGTCTACACACTACTGTCTACATACTACTGTCTACATACTGTCTACATACGACTGCCTACATACTATTGTCTACATACTACTGTATACATACTACACACTACTGTCTACATACTACTGTATACATACTACTGTCTACATACTACTGTCTACATAATACTGTCTACATACTACTGTCTACATACTACTGTCTACACACTACTGTCTACACACTACTGTCTACATACTACTGTCTACATACTACTGCCTACATACTATTGTCTACATTCTACTGTCTACGTACTACTGTCTACACACTACTGTCTACATACTACTGTCTACATACTACTGTCTACATACTACTGTCTACATACTACTGTCTACATACTACTGTCTACATACTACTGTCTACACACTACTGTCTACATACTACTGTCTACATACTACTGTCTACATACTACTGTCTACATACTACTGTCTACATACTACTGTCTACATACTACTGTCTACACACTACTGTCTACATACTACTGTCTACACACTACTGTCTACATACTACTGTCTACATACTACTGTCTACATACTATTGTCTACATACTACTGTATACATACTACACACTACTGTCTACATACTACTGTCTACACTGCCTACTACTGTCTACATACTACTGTCTACTACTACTGTCTACATACTACTGTCTACATACTACTGTCTACATACTACTGTCTACATACTACTGCCTACATACTACTACTGTTTACATACTACTGTCTACATACTACTGTCTACATACTACTGTCTACATACTACTGTCTACATAATACTGTCTACATACTACTGTCTACATACTACTGTCTACATACTGTCTACTGTCTACACACTACTGTCTACACACTACTGTCTACACACTACTGTCTACATACTACTGTCTACATACTACTGTCTACATACTACTGTCTACATACTACTGTCTACATACTACACACTACTGTCTACATACTACTGTATACATACTACTGTCTACATACTACTGTCTACATAATACTGTCTACATACTACTGTCTACATACTACTGTCTACACACTACTGTCTACACACTACTGTCTACATACTACTGTCTACACACTACTGCCTACATACTACTGTCTACATACTACTACTGTCTACACACTACTGTCTACACACACACTACTGTCTACATACTGTCTACTGTACTACTGTCTACATACTACTGTCTACGTACTACTGTCTACTACTATACTACTGTCTACATACTACTACTGTCTACATACTACTGTCTACATAATACTGTCTACATACTACTGTCTACATACTACTGTCTACACACTACTGTCTACACACTACTGTCTACACACTACTGTCTACACACTACTGTCTACATACTACTGCCTACATACTACTGTCTACGTACTACTGTCTACACACTACTGTTTACATACTACTGTCTACATACTACTGTCTACATACTACTGTCTACATACTACTGTCTACACACTACTGTCTACATACTACTGTCTACATACTACACACTACTGTCTACATACTACTGTCTACACACTACTGTCTACATACTACTGTCTACATACTACACACTACTGTCTACATACTACTGTCTACATACTACACACTACTGTCTACACACTACTGTCTACACACTACTGTCTACATACTACTGTCTACATACTACTGTCTACACACTACTGTCTACATACTACTGTCTACACACTACTGTCTACACACTACTGTCTACACACTACTGTCTACATACTACTGTCTACATACTACACACTACTGTCTACATACTACTGTCTACATACTACACACTACTGTCTACACACTACTGTCTACATACTACTGTCTACATACTACTGTCTACATACTACTGTCTACATACTACTGTCTACACACTACTGTCTACATACTATTGTCTACATACTACTGTCTACATACTACTGTCTACTGTCTACACACTACTGTCTACACACTACTGTCTACACACTACTGTCTACATACTACTGTCTACATACTACTGTCTGCACACTACTGTCTACATACTACTGTCCACTGTCTACACACTACTGTCTACATACTACTGTCTACACACTACTGTCTACATACTACTGTCTACATACTACACACTACTGTCTACATACTACTGTCTACATACTACTGTCTACACACTACTGTCTACATACTACACACTACTGTCTACATACTACTGTCTACATACTACTGTCTACACACTACTGTCTACATACTACTGTCTACATACTACACACTACTGTCTACACACTACTGTCTACACACTACTGTCTACATACTACTGTCTACATACTACACACTACTGTCTACACACTACTGTCTACATACTACTGTCTACACACTACTGTCTACATACTACTGTCTACACACTACTGTCTACACACTACTGTCTACACACTACTGTCTACATACTACTGTCTACATACTACACACTACTGTCTACATACTACTGTCTACATACTACACACTACTGTCTACACACTACTGTCTACATACTACTGTCTACATACTACTGTCTACATACTACTGTCTACATACTACTGTCTACACACTACTGTCTACATACTATTGTCTACAAACTAATGTCTACATACTACTGTCTACATACTACTGTCTACTGTCTACACACTACTGTCTACACACTACTGTCTACACACTACTGTCTACATACTACTGTCTACATACTACACACTACTGTCTACACACTACTGTCTACATACTATTGTCTACATACTACTGTCTACATACTACTGTCTACTGTCTACACACTACTGTCTACACACTACTGTCTACACACTACTGTCTACATACTACTGTCTACATACTACTGTCTACACACTACTGTCTACATACTACTGTCTACATACTACTGTCTACATACTACTGTCTACATACTACTGTCTACACACTACTGTATACATACTACTGTCTACATACTACTGTCTACACACTACTGTCTACATACTACTGTCTACATACTACTGTCTACATACTACTGTAATCTCAGACAGGCCAAGACATATTTTTGTACAATAGGAGACTACTTTGGGTGGAGGGCTGATTTGGGTGGGTGATAGAGAAGTATAATGTAGGAGAGCATCTGTTAATGTGTATTGTACATCCCAGTTTAGACAGGAGTGTATTCACTAGGAACCAAACAGGCCCAGTTTAACCAGGGGTGTATTCACTAGGAACCAAACAGGCCCAGTTTAGACAGGGGTGTATTCACTAGGAACCAAACAGGCCCAGTTTAGCCAGGGGTGTATTCACTAGGAACCAAACAGGCCCAGTTTAGACAGGGGTGTATTCACTAGGAACCAAACAGGCCCAGTTTAGACAGGAGTGTATTCACTAGGAACTAAACAGGCCCAGTTTAGCCAGGGGTGTATTCACTAGGAACCAAACAGGCCCAGTTTAGACAGGAGTGTATTCACTAGGAACCAAACAGGCCCAGTTTAGACAGGAGTGTATTCACTAGGAACCAAACAGGCCCAGTTTAGCCAGGGGTGTATTCACTAGGAACCAAACAGGCCCAGTTTAGACAGGAGTGTATTCACTAGGAACCAAACAGGCCCAGTTTAGCCAGGGGTGTATTCACTAGGAACCAAACAGGCCCAGTTTAGACAGGGGTGTATTCACTAGGAACCAAACAGGCCCAGTTTAGACAGGAGTGTATTCACTAGGAACCAAACAGGCCCAGTTTAGCCAGGGGTGTATTCACTAGGAACCAAACAGGCCCAGTTTAGACAGGAGTGTATTCACTAGGAACCAAACAGGCCCAGTTTAGACAGGAGTGTATTCACTAGGAACCAAACAGGCCCAGTTTAGCCAGGGGTGTATTCACTAGGAACCAAACAGGCCCAGTTTAGACAGGAGTGTATTCACTAGGAACCAAACAGGCCCAGTTTAGCCAGGGGTGTATTCACTAGGAACCAAACAGGCCCAGTTTAACCAGGGGTGTATTCACTAGGAACCAAACAGGCCCAGTTTAGACAGGGGTGTATTCACTAGGAACCAAACAGGCCCAGTTTAACCAGGGGTGTATTCACTAGGAACCAAACAGGCCCAGTTTAGCCAGGGGTGTATTCACTAGGAACCAAACAGGCCCAGTTTAGACAGGGGTGTATTCACTAGGAACCAAACAGGCCCAGTTTAGCCAGGGGTGTATTCACTAGGAACCAAACAGGCCCAGTTTAGCCAGGGGTGTATTCACTAGGAACCAAACAGGCCCAGTTTAGCCAGGGGTGTATTCACTAGGAACCAAACAGGCCCAGTTTAGACAGGAGTGTATTCACTAGGAACCAAACAGGCCCAGTTTAGACAGGAGTGTATTCACTAGGAACCAAACAGGCCCAGTTTAGCCAGGGGTGTATTCACTAGGAACCAAACAGGCCCAGTTTAGCCAGGAGTGTATTCACTAGGAACCAAACAGGCCCAGTTTAGCCAGGGGTGTATTCACTAGGAACCAAACAGGCCCAGTTTAGACAGGAGTGTATTCACTAGGAACCAAACAGGCCCAGTTTAGACAGGAGTGTATTCACTAGGAACCAAACAGGCCCAGTTTAGCCAGGGGTGTATTCACTAGGAACCAAACAGGCCCAGTTTAGACAGGAGTGTATTCACTAGGAACTAAACAGGCCCAGTTTAGACAGGGGTGTATTCACTAGGAACTAAACAGGCCCAGTTTAGCCAGGGGTGTATTCACTAGGAACCAAACAGGCCCAGTTTAGACAGGAGTGTATTCACTAGGAACCAAACAGGCCCAGTTTAGACAGGAGTGTATTCAATAGGAACTAAACAGGCCCAGTTTAGCCAGGGGTGTATTCACTAGGAACCAAACAGGCCCAGTTTAGACAGGAGTGTATTCACTAGGAACCAAACAGGCCCAGTTTAGACAGGAGTGTATTCACTAGGAACCAAACAGGCCCAGTTTAGCCAGGGGTGTATTCACTAGGAACCAAACAGGCCCAGTTTAGCCAGGAGTGTATTCACTAGGAACCAAACAGGCCCAGTTTAGCCAGGGGTGTATTCACTAGGAGCCAAACAGGCCCAGTTTAGACAGGAGTGTATTCACTAGGAACTAAACAGGCCCAGTTTAGCCAGGGGTGTATTCACTAGGAACCAAACAGGCCCAGTTTAGACAGGAGTGTATTCACTAGGAACCAAACAGGCCCAGTTTAGCCAGGGGTGTATTCACTAGGAACCAAACAGGCCCAGTTTAACCAGGAGTGTATTCACTAGGAACCAAACAGGCCCAGTTTAACCAGGGGTGTATTCACTAGGAACCAAACAGGCCCAGTTTAACCAGGGGTGTATTCACTAGGAACCAAACAGGCCCAGTTTAGCCAGGGGTGTATTCACTAGGAACCAAACAGGCCCAGTTTAGACAGGGGTGTATTCACTAGGAACTAAACAGGCCCAGTTTAGCCAGGGGTGCATTCACTAGGAACCAAACCTGACCAATACATATAGTACTATGGTGATCAGACAGTACTATGGTGATCAGACGATACTATGGTGATCAGACAGTACTATGGTAGGCAGACAGTACTATGGTGATCAGACAGTACTATGGTGAGTAGACAGTACTGATCAGACAGTACTATGGTGATCAGACAGTACTATGGTGAGTAGACAGTACTGATCAGACAGTACAGTGGTGAGCAGACAGTACCATGGCGAGCAGACAGTATAGTAGTGAGCAGACAGTACTGATCAGACAGTACTATGGTGATCAGACAGTACCATGGTGATCAGACAGTACAGTGGTGAGCAGACAGTACAGTGGTGAGTAGACAGTACTGATCAGACAGTACTATGGTGATCAGACAGTACCATGGTGAGCAGACAGTATAGTGGTGAGCAGACAGTACTGATCAGACAGTACTATGGTGATCAGACAGTACCATGGTGATCAGACAGTACAGTGGTGAGCAGACAGTACAGTGGTGAGTAGACAGTACTGATCAGACAGTACTATGGTGAGTAGACAGTACTGATCAGACAGTACTATGGTGAGTAGACAGTACTATGGTGAGTAGACAGTACTGATCAGACAGTACTATGGTGATCAGACAGTACAGTGGTGACCAGACAGTACCATGGTGATCAGACAGTACAGTGGTGAGCAGACAGTATTGATCAGACAGTACTATGGTGATCAGACAGTACAGTGGTGAGTAGACAGTACTATGGTGATCAGACAGTACAGTGGTGAGCAGACAGTACTATGGTGATCAGACAGTACAGTGGTGAGCAGACAGTACCATGGTGATCAGACAGTACAGTGGTGAGCAGACAGTACAGTGGTGAGCAGACAGTACTATGGTGATCAGACAGTACTATGGTGATCAGACAGTACAGTGGTGAGCAGACAGTACTATGGTGATCAGACAGTACAGTGGTGAGCAGACAGTACTATGGTGAGTAGACAGTACTATGGTGAGTAGACAGTACTGATCAGACAGTACTATGGTGATCAGACAGTACAGTGGTGAGCAGACAGTACTATGGTAGGCAGACAGTACTATGCAATAGGGGCAGCCTAGTGGTTAGAGTGTGGGGCCAGTAACTGAAGGGTTGCTGGATTGAATCCCCGAGCAGATAAGGTAAAAATCTGTCATTCTACCCCTGAACAAGGCAGTTAACCCAATGCTCCCCGGTAGCCCGTCATTGTAAATAAGAATTTGTTCATAACTAACTTGCCTAGTTTAATAAAGGTTAAAAATAAATAAATACATGTATAAAAAAATATGTAGCTGGAGAGCAGATTCTTTTGACCAAGAGCCAGCAGTTCACAGATGGGCCATCCGTGTGTCAGAGAGGATGATGGGTGTGTGCTGGGGCTTGGGCCACGACCTACTCTGGGAGCGTGGAAACATCCTTACAACGCCAGAGCAACATATTACTTTGTTTCTCTCGCTCGCTCTCTGTCTGCCTGTCTGTCTGTCTGTCTGCCTTTCTCTCTCTCTGCCTTTCCCTCTCACTCTCTGTCTGCCTTTCTCTCTGTCTGCCTCTCTCTCTCTGTCTGCCTCTCGCTCTCTCTGTCTGCCTCTCTCTCTCTCTCTCTCTCTCTCTCTCTCTCTCTCTCTCTCTCCCCCTCTCTCTTCCCCTCTCTCTCTCTCTCTCTCTCTCTCTCTCTCTTTCTCTCTCTCTATCTCTCTCTCTCTCTTCTTCTCTCTCTCTTCTTTCTCTCCCGTCCCCTCTCTCCCTTTCTCTCTCTCTTCTCTCTCTCGTCCCCTTTCTCCCTTTCTCTCTCTCTCTCTCTTCCCCTCTCTCTCTCTCTCTCTCTCTCTCTCTCTCTCTCTCTCTCTCTCTCTCTCTCTCTCTCCTCTCTCTCTTCCCCTCTCTCTCTCTCTCTTCCCCTCTCTCTTCCCCTCTCTCTCGTCCCCTCTCTCTCTCTCTCTCTCTCTCGCTTCTCTTCCCCTCTCTCTCTTTCTCTCTCTCTCTCTCTCTCTCTCTTTTTCATCTCTCTCCAGCCCAGATAGCAGAAAATAATCCCCGCAAATCATCCCTGTGTTTTCTGAAATATTCCCCAGTTGTCTATTTTTCTACCAGAGAAATAGGTTCTGGTCATGGGTTGATCGTCTGTCTACTGCAGGCACGTTCTCCTGCTCCTGGGAGTGCAGTCAACATAATGGAGGGTGGCTGTGGGGCTCCGCCGATAACAATGGGTCTGTGACCCAAATTGCACACTATTCCCTACACAGTGCACTACTTTTGACCAAAGTCCTATGGGCCCTGGTAAAAACAATTGTGCACTAAATAGAGAATAGGGCACCATTTTGGGTCAGTGATTTAAGTACCATTTTGGGTCAGTGATTTAAGCACCATTTATTTTCTTGCTGGACTTGACATTGAAGACTTTGTTTGGAAGGAGACATGGAATGTGTTGGGGAAACAGCTTGGAAAATGACTTTCTCTTTCTGCAATATGGAACATTTTTCACAATTTTGCTGTCCGAGAACTGTGACATCAGATCAGACGAACCTGCATCATCAGACATCAGAAAAATGTTGCGTGAGATGGCTACGAATAACACTTACAGAAATCTCCAGGACTTTGGGTTTTGTGTGCCATGAAGAGATGCAAAACTTCCAGCTTTATTTACAACTATATTGTGTACATCTACCATTGAGTTACTGAACATGTAGAACACACTGGAACCTAACTAGTCCCCTGTCACATGACTGGTGTACCTGACAAGTCCCATGCCACATGATATGTAGTTTCCTCTAGGTACAGATCTAGGATCAGCTTCCCCTGCCCCAATCCAAACCTTAACCATTAGTGGGGATACACACTGACCCAAGATCAGCGTCTAGGGGCAACTTCACATGACTGGTGTACCTGAAAAGTCCCCTGTCACATGACTGGTGTACCTGAAAAGTCCCCTGTCACATGACTGGTGTACCTGACATGTCCCGTTGGCACAGAGGCCTGACTCCTGAGAGCCGCAGGAGGTTCCATCCAGCACCTTCTCAGCCAAAAGACGGGGTTGTTCTTTCCCTGTGGAGGAACAGAACAGTGTACAGGGCCTCTCTGGAAGAGAGAGAGGGGAGGGGAGGAGAGAGAGGAGGAGGAAGTGAGGAGAGCGAGGAGGAGAGAGGATATGGGGAGGAGAAGAGTAGACAAGTAAGAGGGGATAGGAGGTGGGGGTTGGGGAGAGTAGAGAAGAGAGGGTGCCATTTAATGTAAAGTAGGTTACCATATAGAGAATAGGGTGCCATTTAATGTAAAGTAGTGCACCATATAGAGAATAGCGTGCCATTTAATGTAAAGTAAATCACCATATAGAGAATAGGGTGCCATTTAATGTAAAGTAAATCACCATATAGAGAATAGGGTGCCATTTAATGTAAAGTAGGTTACCATATAGAGAATAGGGTGCCATTTAATGTAAAGTAGGTTACCATATAGAGAATAGGGTGCCATTTAATGTAAAGTAGGTTACCATATAGAGAATAGGGTGCCATTTAATGTAAAGTAGTGCACCATATAGAGAATAGGGTGCCATTTAATGTAAAGTAGAGCACCATATATAGAATAGGGTGCCATTTAATGTAAAGTAGAGCACCATATAGAGAATAGGGTGCCATTTAATGTAAAGTAAATCACCATATATAGAATAGGGTGCCATTTAATGTAAAGTAGTGCACCATATAGAGAATAGGGTGCCATTTAATGTAAAGTAAATCACCATATAGAGAATAGGGTGCCATTTAATGTAAAGTAGTGCACCATATAGAAATAGGGTGCCATTTAATGTAAAGTAGTGCACCATATAGAGAATAGGGTGCCATTTAATGTAAAGTAGTGCACCATATAGAGAATAGGGTGCCATTTAATGTAAAGTAGTGCACCATATAGAGAATAGGGTGCCATTTAATGTAAAGTAGTGCACCATATAGAGAATAGGGTGCCATTTAATGTAAAGTAAATCACCATATAGAGAATAGCGTGCCATTTAATGTAAAGTAGATCACCATATAGAGAATAGCGTGCCATTTAATGTAAAGTAGTGCACCATATAGAAAATAGGGTGCCATTTAATGTAAAGTAGTGCACCATATAGAGAATAGGGTGCCATTTAATGTAAAGTAAATCACCATATAGAGAATAGGGTGCCATTTAATGTAAAGTAGTGCACCATATAGAGAATAGGGTGCCATTTAATGTAAAGTAAATCACCATATAGAGAATAGGGTGCCATTTAATGTAAAGTAGTGCACCATATAGAGAATAGGGTGCCATTTAATGTAAAGTAGTGCACCATATAGAGAATAGGTTGCCATTTAATGTAAAGTAAATCACCATATAGAGAATAGGGTGCCATTTAATGTCAAGTAGTGCACCATATAGAGAATAGGGTGCCATTTAATGTAAAGTAGTGCACCATATAGAGAATAGGGTGCCATTTAATGTAAAGTAAATCACCATATAGAGAATAGGGTGCCATTTAATGTCAAGTAGTGCACCATATAGAGAATAGGGTGCCATTTAATGTAAAGTAGTGCACCATATAGAGAATAGGGTGCCATTTAATGTAAAGTAAATCACCATATAGAGAATAGCGTGCCATTTAATGTAAAGTAGTGCACCATATAGAGAATAGGGTGCCATTTAATGTAAAGTAGTGCACCATATAGGGAATAGGGTTCCATTTAATGTAAAGTAGGTCACCATATAGAGAATATCCTATCCTATAATTTCTGAACCTATCAGATCCTATCCTTTCATATCATATTACCATGCTCTATCAGTTTGACCGCTACATCACCCCATCATTACCCATACACAACCCCTACATAACCCCATCATTACCCATACACAGCCCCTACATAACCCCATCATTACCCATACACAACCCCCACATAACCCCATCATTACCCATACACAACCCCTACATCACCCCATCATTACCCATACACAACCCCTACATAACCCCATCATTACCCATACACAACCCCTACATCACCCCATCATTACCCATACACAACCCCTACATCCCCCCATCATTACCCATACACAACCCCTACATCACCCCATCATTACCCATACACAACCCCTACATCACCCCATCATTACCCATACACAACCCCTACATCCCCCATCATTACCCATACACAACCCCTACATCACCCCATCATTACCCATACACAACCCCTACATCACCCCATCATTACCCATACACAACCCCTACATCACCCCATCATTACCCATACACAACCCCTACATCACCCCATCATTACCCATACACAACCCCTACATCACCCCATCATTACCCATACACAACCCCTACATCACCCCATCATTACCCATACACAACCCCTACATCACCCCATCATTACCCATACACAACCCCTACATCACCCCATCATTACCCATACACAACCCCTACATCACCCCATCATTACCCATACACAACCCCTACATCACCCCATCATTACCCATACACAACCCCTACATCACCCCATCATTACCCATACACAACCCCTACATCACCCCACCATTACCCATACACAACCCCTACATCACCCCAACATTACCCATACACAACCCCTACATCAACCCATCATTACCCATACACAACCCCTACATGACCTCATCTTGAGGTTCATGCCCGATACCATATCTATTAGCTTTGAACTACTACACTCAGGAAAGAAATGTACTATCTAGAACCTAAAAGGGTTCTTCGGCTGTCCCCTTTGAAGAACCCTTTTTGGTTCCAGGTAGAACCCTTTTGGCTTCAATGTAGAACCCTTTTGGTTCCATGTAGAACCCATTGGAACTCTTTTTTTTCCTAAGAGTGTACCACAGATATTTGTGTTAAGAGCATGGTGATATGATATCACATGCCTTATGTTCATGACCGTTACACGACCCCATTGTGACCTTCATGACAACCAGCTAAAAATAGGTTCAACCCAGACGTCCACCCAGACATGTCAGAAAGTTATTTTACAGGTCAGACACGCCAGAGATCGAAGGGTTAAAAGCAGCGTGTGGCTGCAATGTGTTAGCTATCACCTCCTGGGTGATGACAAACATTGTTATGGCTGTTTGGACCGTATCCACATGTAGAATCGTTGGAAAATGAACAGAAATTGACGGTTGATATTCAAGAGGCGATAGGACGGCCAACTGCAGCTTTCAGCCGTTCGTCTCCACGGCGTCTGAGCTCACGCAGCTCGGTTATCTCCGAGGTTTAAACACACGGACTAAATGTTGGAGAATAATACAACTGGATTGGATGCACCATGTATAAAAAACATTTGGTGACACTTTCTGTTTTCTATGGATATCTTCTTCATGGTGTTTTAGAAGCACATTTATACATTTTACATTTACATTATAATTCATGAAGTAAGACGCAAATTTGATTTTTCACAGACAGTCTTTGGTCAATGTGCAAAGACTGATTTCTATTCTGAGAAACCTAAAATACTAAACATTGTATTGACATTTATAGGTTACATCAGGGCTCTCCCGGAGATCTACCATCCTGTAGGTTTTCACTCCAACCCCAATCTGGTGCACATGATTCTAATAATTAGCTGGTTGATAAGTTGAATCAAGTTAGTTACAATTGGAGTTGGAGCGAAAACCAACAGGAGAGTAGCTCTTCGGGAACAGGGTGTGAGAGCCTTGGGTTACACAATACCTTTAGATGCTGGACTGACTCCATACTAAGATATCTATAGGACTAGGAGGGCCTACTGTGCAGCCTGCATGCAGCAAGTGAGTATATGTTTTTGAAACAAGATAAATATGCAGTGTTTAAAGGGGCAATCTCCTCAATGGTTAGTCCTTGTATCCATGTCACGCACTGATCTGTTTCACCTGTGTTTGTACTTGTCTTCACCCCTCTCCAGCTGTTGCCCATCTTCCCCATTATTGTCACGGCCCTCGTCGGAATGAGGATCGGACCAAAGAGCAGCGTGGTAAGTGTTCATGATTTTTATTGATCAAAACACTCAAAACAAAAAAACAAAATAACAAAGAGAAAAACTAACAGTTCTGTAAGGCAAAAAAACTATACAGAAAACAACTACCCACAAAACACAGGTGGGAAAAAGGCTGCCTAAGTATGATTCCCAATCAGAGACAACGATAGACTCTGATTGGGAACCACACTCCGCAAAAAACAAAGAAATAGAAAACATAAAAATAAAGAAACTAGAATGCCCACCCTAGTCACACCCTGACCTAACCAAAATAGAGAATAAAAGCCTCTCTATGGCCAGGGCGTGACAGTACGGTCCGGGTGGGCATGTCTTCAGGGCTCCGGTGCGGGACGTAGACCCCCCTCCGCCCGCAGATCCCTTCGCTTTGGTGGCGGCCCTAGTGCATGGCCCTTCACTGGAGAAACCGGGCCGCAGATCATCGCCGGAGGAAACCGACCATCGATCATCGCCGGAGGCTCCGGACTGGGGACCGTCGCTGGAGGCTCCGGACTGCGGATCTACGTTGGAGGCTTCGTGCCATGGATCCTCACTGGAGGCTTCGGGCCATGGATCATCACTGGAGGCTCCGTGCCATGGATCATCACTCGAAGCTTCCTACGTGGAGCCGGAACAGGTCTCACCGGACTGAGGAGGCGTACTGGCAGCCTAGTGAGTGGAGCTACCACAACACGTCCTGGCTGGATACCCACTCTAGCTCGGTGAGTGTGGAGAGCTGGCACAGGACGCACTGGGCTATGACGGCGCACTGGAGGCATAGTGCGTAGGGCCAGCGCAGGACACACTGGACCGTGGAGGCACACTGGGGGCATAGTGCGTAGAGCATAGTGCGTAGAGCCAGCGCAGGACACACTGGACCGTGGAGGCGCACTGGGGGCATAGTGCGTAGAGCATAGTGCGTAGGGCCAGCGCAGGACACACTGGACCGTGGAGGCGCACTGGGGGCATAGTGCGTAGAGCATAGTGCGTAGAGCCAGCGCAGGACACACTGGACCGTGGAGGCCCACCGGAGGTCTGGAGCACAGAGCTGGCACAACTCGTCCTGGCTGGATAGTGTGGGGAGCTGGAACATGCCGCACTGGGCTTAGCTGGTCAAACCGGGGACACCGTGCGTAGAGTTGGCGCAGGACCTCTTCCTGCCCTGAAACTGCCTGCCGTTGTGTACCTTTTGACTCTGATCTGTATTACTGACCTCTGACCCTTGACCTGTTGTTTTGCCTGCCCCATTCTAGTAATACACCTTTGTTACTTCGACACTGTCTGCATCTGGCTCTTCCCTAAAACGTGATACCTTAGCAATGTCTATGAATTTGAAAGTGGTAAAAAAAAAAATGTCCAGAATCAAATTCCCAATTCTTTACCATTCTCAGATGTCCAATGTGTTGTTGTTGTTTGAACTGCAGATTGCTCTTTTAAAAGCTCACGTGGAGTCTGGAATCTTAATGATGCTTTAAACAGAACACCGCTGGAGGAGGGCCAGCTGCTTTCCTCATAAACCCTACACACTCTCTTACATCCTTATCTCGTCACATGTCAAAATGTTTATGCCAGCGATATGTTTAAAAAGCCAGCGATATGTTTAAAAAGCCACCCGCCTTCGTTTTGGTCTAGCTCGGTTGAGCAGGGGGCCAAGATGTAACTAATTGCGGCGTCGCGAAGCATCTTCCAGACGCATTCATCTCTTACAGTGTTTGACGAGGCTACGTTGTAAACATTCAATCCCCATCTTTGAACACTTAAGCGTGCGTACATGCGGCCCGACAGGTTTATACTGATTTGTGCAATATGCCAGGACTTGGCACCGAGCGCACACTTGGTCTGCATCCCAAATGGGCCCATAGGGTTCTGGTCAAAAGTAGTGCACTATATAGGGAATAGGGTGGCGTTTGAGACACAGACTTGAGGTCAGAGCTATGCAAGCAGCCTTCCAGCAGCAGCATCGTGTTGTACACATGGGATGTCCAACACTCGCTATCTCCCAAATCTCACAGTGAAAGCCAATTTTTACCCCTCTCTGCTCCAAATATGGAGGAATGTGGGATTGGGAGCATCGGGAGCCAGTCTAAATACCTGTTACTTATCAAAGATGGTTTTGATCATCTATATCAACCATGAGTGCATTTGAGGAATGCATTGTATCCGCAAGCTATAATTTAAAGTTTAGTCATTTAGCAGATGTTCTTATCCAGAGAGACTTACAGGAACAATTAGGGTTTAGTGCCTTGCTCAAGGGCATATCGACAGATTCTTCACCAATCAGCTCAGAGAGAGAGAGAGAGAGAGAGAGAGAGAGAGAGAGAGAGAGAGAGAGAGAGAGAGAGAGAGAGAGAGTAAGAGAGAGAGCGAGAGCGAGAGAGAGAGAGAGAGGCCTCAGACCAGGCTCTCAAGAGAAGACAGGCTATGTGCTCACTGCCCACAAAATGAGGTGGAAACTGAGCTGCACTTCCTAACCTCCTGCCAAATGTATGACCATATTAGAGACACATTTTTCCCTCAGATTACACAGACCCACAAAGAATTTGAAAATAAATCTAATTTTGATAAACTCCCATATCTATTAGGTGAAATACCTTAGTGTGCCATCACAGCAGCAAGATTTGTGACTTGTTGCCACAAGCAAATGGCAACCAGTGAAGAACAAACACCATTGTAAATATAACCCATATTTATGTTTATTTATGTTTATGTTTATTTATTTTGTACTTTAACTATTGCAGATCATTACAACACTGTATGTATAAATAATGACATTTGAAATGTCTTTATTCTTCTGGAACTTTTGTAAGTGAACATATGTTTCCCATGCCAATAAAGCCCATTAAATTGAAATTGAATTGAGAGAGGGACATAGAGACAGACAGAGTGAGAGACAGATAGATAGATAGGAAGAGAGAAATAGAGAGGGAGAGAAGGAGAGAGAGACCCCTTGCCTGATGAAAGGAGCTTTGTGCTCCAGCAGGCAGAGCGTCTGTGCAGTGAAGTAATCTAGTGATGTCATCTAGTGATGTCATCCAGAGATGTCATCCAGTGATGTCATCTAGTGAAGTCATCTAGTGAGATCATATAGTGAAGTCATCTAGTGATGTCATCTAGTGAAGTCATCTAGTGATGTCATCTAGTGAAGTCATCTAGTGAAGTCATCTAGTGATTTCATCTAGTGATGTCATCTAGTGATGTCATCCAGAGATGTCATCCAGTGATGTCATCTAGTGAAGTCATCTAGTGAGGTCATATAGTGAAGTCATCTAGTGATGTCATCTAGTGAAGTCATCTAGTGAAGTCCTCTAGTGAAGTCATCTAGTGATGTCATCTAGTGAAGTCATCTATTTATGTCATTTAGTGAAGTCATCTAGTGATGTCATCCAGAGCAGAGAGAGAGAGAGAGAGCCACTGGAGAGCCTGTTTGTCAGAACCCAGGTCCAATTACTGTAGCCTGGGGGTGCCGCTAACATGGGCCTCACACACACACACACACACACACACACACACACACACACACACACACACACACACACACACACACACACACACACACACACACACACACACACACACACACACACACACACACAGGTACACGCACACACACACACACACAGGTACACGCACCAGCACGCTCAAACACACACAGACCGGTTTGGCTCCCAACTCTACTCCAGCAGGCACAATTAGACCAAGAAAGAGGCTTGAGCAAAGCAAGATATTAGAGTTTGAGAGTTAGTGTCTAAGAGAGAGTTTGGTGGTTTAGAGAACTGCACTGCAGTAATTGTGAATAGTGTACAGTAAAACTTCAATTAAACGCAGTCTCAAAAAAGCTGCCTGTCCCTTTTAATAGCCGGGCATCAGCATTTCAGCAAATAAATGTTTCAAATAAATGCAGGTGTGAACTTCAGTGAGTTTCGTAGGGCAAAATAAGATAAAGGAGAACATCATCATTATCATGGACGAGACAGCAGTGTGGTTTGACATGACATGGTCGCCTCAATGAGGCGCCACAAGGCGCAAGGAGTGAGACAACGGTGCTGAAATGCGAAATCGGAGGTGTATGCTAGGCAGCCTTTGCAATGGATTTGTTTTGTTATACAGTCTATGATCTAGATATATACCATCATCCATGACGGAGTGCCAGTGCAGGGAGGGGCGATTGAAGGTCTGGCATTGTTGGTCTCTGAAGCTGGGGCTCCCAGCAGGGCAGGGTAGGTTCTCACACAGCCTGTACTGCATCCTGGAGCCGACACAGTCCCGGCTTTTCCCACTGGTCCCAACAGAGACAATACAAAACAAAATGCATGGAATGAAGGTCAAGATCAAATAAGTAAAGCTCCTGTACCCTAGCGGATAAGGTGCGTTAGACCAGTAACTGAAAGGTTGCTGGTTCTAATCCTCAAGCCAAACAGGGTGAAAAATCTGTCCATGTGCCATTCAGCACTGAATCCCAATTACTCTGGATAAGAGTGTTTGCTAAATGACTAAAATGTACTCAAAGATGTAAAGTACCCGGGACTCTACTCAGAGACAGTCATTACAGTGTAAAGTACCTGGGACTCTACTCAGAGAGACAGTCAATTACAGTGTAAAGTACCTGGGACTCTACTCAGAGAGACAGTCAATTACAGTGTAAAGTACCTGGGACTCTACTCAGAGAGACAGTCAATTACAGTGTAAAGTACCTGGGACTCTACTCAGAGAGACAGTCATTACAGTGTAAAGTACCTGGGACTCTACTCAGAGAGACAGTCATTACAGTGTAAAGTACCTGGGACTCTACTCAGAGAGACAGTCGTTACAGTGTAAAGTACCTGGGACTCTACTCAGAGAGACAGTCAATTACAGTGTAAAGTACCTGGGACTCTACTCAGACAGACAGTCATTACAGTGTAAAGTACCTGGGACTCTCACACTTGCGCTGGCGTCCACTGATGCCAGTGCTGCAGGTTGGACTGCAGGTTCCCCAGGACCCCCAGGTGCTCCACTCTCCCATGGCTTGCTCCACTGGCACCGCTCTGCTCACACACTCCCCAGCACGACACCACTGTATGAGTACAACACACACACACACACACACACACACACACACACACACACACACACACACACACACACACACACACACACACACACACACACACACACACACACACACACACACACACACACACACACACACACACACTTGAATAAATCACACAGTGTCCAAACCTACAACCCTGTCCAATGACATCATCAAACCCCACTACTGAACAACTGTGAACGCAAACACTCCTGAACCCGACACTAATACAAAACAACGCTGCACTCACAGTGTAACTCGGCCTTGCCGTTGACGTGCTGCTGATTATGTGGCGGCTGATGTGTTGAGCTATGTAAACAGAGGATTCAGGGTCTGATTGAACACTGGCAATCTCCCTTACTCTGGTTTGTGCTCATCATCATTACTATTGACACTGCTGCTGACAGGATGGAGCTCTTTAACGTCAACTTTTCCCTGACACAACCCCACCCATTACAAGATACCTGAAATAATTCAAACACTGCCCAAGAAGTGAGATCTCACTATTTAATACGTCCTGTCCCCTCTGATGACACGTAACATTCTCCAGAGTTCACTGGCCTTATTCAAAGACCCCCCAGAAGGTTTCCCAACGTACAATTAGGTGATCAACGAAAGCATATTTCTACAAGAGACTGCACTTGCATTTCTACATGGGCTGTTACAGATTATAAACAGTGCATCTAAGGACAAAGTCTCAATAGACTCCCTTCTGTACTTCACTACACTAATACCTAATACCTCAACCGTGGAGTACATACAACACGTTCCTGGTGGCGTTACTAGCAGGGTTTACGATGGTCGGGCTCCGCGCGGTGCTCTGCATCATGTTGCCTGTCAGCGTGGAAACACAAAGGGACTTGGAGACGGTCTGAAGCGGGGCCAGGGGTTTGCCGTGAGCGGCCACAGCTGGCCCCTTCCCTTGGCCCACAGGCTGTTTCTCATCTCGCTGTTTATAATATATCTCAGAGAGGATGGCTCTCTCCTTCTCTTGTCTCTCTCCCTCTCTCTCTTCTCTTCTCTCTCTCGCTCATTCACGCTCTCTCGCTTTCCCTCCCCCTCTCTCTCTCCCTCGCTCGCTCTTTCCCTCTCTCTCGCTCTTCTCTCTCTCGCTCGCTCTTTCACGCTCTCTCGCTTTCCCTCCCCCTCTCTCTTCTCTCTCGCTCGCTCTTTCCCTCTCTCTCTCTCTCTCTCTCTCTCTCTCTCCCTCACTCGCTATTTTTTCTCTTGTAGCAACGGCTGCTTGCTTGGGCTCGTGTGGAAAAGATGATTTCATATTAGTGAGGCTGGTATTGAGGGACCATATCGTGTTGATTGGCTGATTTTAAGATTATGAAAATGTGATGAATTAATAAAGGCATTGGTTTACGTCCCAAATAGCACCCTATTCCCTAGATAGTCCACTACTTTTGAACACGTCCCATAAGGCTCTGGTCAAATGTAGTGCACTATATTCAGAAGAGATGTAAGCGTAATTTGGGATGCGGACACAGAGGTAGAAAGGGATGCAATAGAGTCTACCCTGAAAAATAATCAAATAAAAAAAATGGTCTGAAAAGCTGTATGCTGTAATTATAAAGTGAAGTTGTTTCGATATAACAATGGCACAAAACGTCTCAAATAGCACCCGATATAAAAAAAATAGTACACTATACTATTTGGTATAATTTGGGACGCACATTTAGTTTTTGTAATAAAACTTGAATGAAGTCATGTGAAATAGAGCAGTGTCCACAAATGACAGAAGTCCTCCACACGTTCTACACAAATCCATGTTCTGTATCGTAATACATTGCTGTGGTTCTACCTACCTTTCCTGGGTCACACTCTGTGCCATCCATGGGTGGGTCCAGTTTGGTTTTACAGTCCTTCTCTCCATCCACCCGGCACCACAGCCCTGAACACATCACATACTGAAACACGTACACACACACACACACGCACGCACACACAGACACACACAAGCACACGCACACACGCACGCACACGCAGACACACACACACTCACACACGCGCACACGCGCACACACACACAGAGAAATAAAGTTTATTGACATACATTTTTATGATGCAGTCTATGTTTATTTACTTGAATCACTGTTAAAAAAATGTTATATGCGGTTTACGAAGGACACGCTGAATAAAAACAGTTTTCAATGCATAATGGAAATCGGTGTTCTTATTGGAAAAATAAAATAAAATAACAATATTGGCACTCACTACTACTCTTCACAATGATGTCCATTCCATCAAATCAAATCAAACTTTATTAGTCACATGCTTCGAATACAACAAGTGTAGAACCTTACCGTGAAATGCTTACTTACAAGCCCTTAACCAACAGTGCAGTTCAAGAAGAGTTTAAGAAAATATTTACCAAATAAACTGAAGTAAAAAGTAACACAGTAAAATAACAACAATGAGGCTATATACAGGGGGTACCGGTGCCGAGTCGGTGTGCGGGGGTACAGGTTAGTTGAGGTATTTTGTACATATAGGTAGGGGTGAAGTGACTATATGCATGGATAATAAACAGCGAGTAGCAGCAGTGAACTTTACAAATGGGGGAGACAATGTAATAGTCTGGTGGCCATTTGATTAGTTGTTCAGCAGTCTTATGGCCTGGGGGTAGAAGTTGTTCAGCAGTCTTATGGCTTGGGGGTAGAAGCTGTTCAGCAGTCTTATGGCTTGGGGGTAGAAGTTGTTCAGCAGTCTTATGGCCTGGGGGTAGAAGTTGTTCAGCAGTCTTATGGCCTGGGGGTAGAAGTTGTTCAGCAGTCTTATGGCCTGGGGGTAGAAGTTGTTCAGCAGTCTTATGGCCTGGGGGTAGAAGTTGTTCAGCAGTCTTATGGCTTGGGGGTAGAAGTTGTTCAGCAGTCTTATGGCCTGGGGGTAGAAGTTGTTCAGCAGTCTTATGGCTTGGGGGTAGAAGTTGTTCAGCAGTCTTATGGCCTGGGGGTAGAAGTTGTTCAGCAGTCTTATGGCCTGGGGGAAGCTGTTCAGCAGTCTGATGGTTTGTTGTTCAGCAGTCTTATGGCTTGGGGGTAGAAGTTGTTCAGCAGTCTGATGGCTTGGGGGTAGAAGCTGTTCAGCAGTTTTATGGCTTGGGGGTAGAAGCTGTTCAGCAGTCTTATGGCCTGGGGGTAGAAGCTGTTCAGCAGTCTTATGGCTTGGGGGTAGAAGCTGTTCAGCAGTCTTATGGCTTGGGGGTAGAAGCTGTTCAGCAGTCTTATGGCTTTGGGGTAGAAGCTGTTCAGGATCTTATGGCTTGGGGGTAGAAGCTGTTCAGCAGTCTTATGGCCTGGGGGTAGAAGCTGTTAAGGAGCCTTTTGGTCCTAGACTTGGCGCTCCGGTACCGCTTGCCGTGCCGAGAACAGTCTAGGACTTGGGTGACTGGAGTCTCTAACAATTTTATGGGCTTTCCTCTGACCCCGAATATTATAGGTTCTGGATTGCAGGAAGCTTGACCCAGGGATGTACTGGGCTTTACGCACTACCCTCTGTAGCGTCTTACGGTCGGATGCCGAGCAGTTGCCATACCACGCGGTGATGCAACCAGTCAGGATGCTCTCGATGGTGTAGCTGTAGAACTTTTTGAGCATCTGGGGACCCATGCCAAATCTTTCCAGTCTCCTGAGGGGGGGAACATGTTTTCTTCTACCCTCTTCACGACTGTCTTGGTATGTTTGGACCATAATAAATCATTGGTGACGTGGACACCAAGGAACCTCTGTGCTTTAGGTTTCAGACCCCTACTAAACTTAATGTCACTAATCTCTCCTGAACAGATGCTGTACGTGAACTGAAGAATCTGTCTCAACGGGATGGAATGCGTCGGATAATGACCAAACAGTAGTCCCGGTGCTTGGGTTTTCATCACTGATGACTCGAAATCATTGGCCACTTTAATAAATGGATCACTAATCACTTTAATAATGTCACTTTAATAATGTTTACATATCTTACATTACTCATCTCATATGTATATACTGTATTTTATACCATATATTGCTTCTGGCTTATCACTTATCCATATATGTATCTGTATATATATATATATATATGTGTACATACTCTTATTCCATCCCTTTAGATCTGTGTGCATTAGGTAGTTGTTGTGGAATTGTTAGATTACTTGTTGAATATTACTGCACTGTCGGGAACTAGAAGCACAAGCATTTTGCTTCATTCCCATTAACATCTGCTAACCATGTGTATGTGACCATTAACATCTGCTAACCATGTGTATGTGACCATTAACATCTGCTAACCATGTGTATGTGACCAATAACATCTGCTAACCATGTGTATGTGACCATTAACATCTGCTAACCATGTGTATGTGACCAATCCAATTTGATTTGAATTGATTATTGGATGTATCAGGATTGGGCGAAGGTCACAGATTATTTAGATGTATCAGGATTGGGCGAAGGTCACAGATTATTTAGATGTATCAGGATTGGGCGAAGGTGGTGACCATTAACATCTGCTTTGCATGTGGGGTGACCAATAAGCTGAAGGGACCATTAACATCTGCTAACCATGTGTATGTGAACATCCAGAACTAAATCTGCAGATGAACTATGTGACCAAGATTTTAGTTCTGGGTTGACTGAGATTAACAAACTGTAAACCATATCAATGAAAAGCTATTTATATTGAGAGTTTGCAACCATGGTATGCAAGGTTGCAATAGAAAACCAATCATCAAGGAAAGAAGCATGTCTTTGACCATTAACATCTCTACATCTGCCCCAATCATTTAGATGCATGTCTTTCACCAAGCCTCTACATCTGCCCCAACCATTTAGGAGCATGTCTTTCACCGAAGCCTCTACATCTGCCCCAATACATTTAGAAGCATGTCTTTCACCGACCTCTACATCTGCCCCAATACATTTAGAAGCATGTCTTTCACCAACCTCTACATCTGCCCCAATACATTTAGAACATGTCTTTCACCAAAGCCTCTACATCTGCCCCAATACATTTAGATGCATGTCTTTCACCAAGCCTCTACATCTGCCCCAATACATTTAGAAGCATGTCTTTCACCGAAGCCTCTACATCTGCCCCAATACATTTAGATGCATGTCTTTCACCGAAGCCTCTACATCTGCCCCAATACATTTAGAAGCATGTCTTTCACCGAAGCCTCTACATCTGCCCCAATACATTTAGATGCATGTCTTTCACCGAAGCCTCTACATCTGCCCCAATACATTTAGAAGCATGTCTTTCACCGAAGCCTCTACATCTGTCAAAATACATTGAGAGGAAGTGAAGGGGGTGGTGTAAAGGAAACAGAAGGTTTAAGGGGCATATCAAGGCTTGGTCACAAATGGTCCCATATTCCCTATATTATAGTGCACTACTTTTGACCAGAACCCTAGTGGCCCCTTGTCAACAGTAGTGCACCATTTAGGGAATAGGGTGTAATGTTCACATGGTTGAAGGGTGTAGGGTTCATATGGTTAAAGGGTGTAGGGTTTACACAGTTAAAGGGTGTAGGGTTTATATGGTTAAAGGGTGTAGGGTTTACATGGTTAAAGGGTGTAGGGTTTACACAGTTAAAGGGTGTAGGGTTTACACAGTTAAAGGGTGTCGGTTTACATGGTTAAAGGGTGTAGGGTTTACACGGTTAAAGGGTTTAGGGATTACATGGTTAAAGGGTGTAGGGTTTACATGGTTAAAGGGTGTAGGGTTTATATGGTTAAAGGGTGTAGGGTTTACACAGTTAAAGGGTGTAGGGTTTACATGGTTAAAGGGTGTAGGGTTTACATGGTTAAAGGGTGTAGGGTTTACATGGTTAAAGGGTGTAGGGTTTACACAGTTAAAGGGTGTAGGGTTTACACGGTTAAAGGGTGTAGGGTTTACACGGTTAAAGGGTGTAGGGTTTACATGGTTAAAGGGTGTAGGGTTTACACAGTTAAAGGGTGTAGGGTTTACACAGTTAAAGGGTGTAGGGTTTACATGGTTAAAGGGTGTAGGGTTTACATGGTTAAAGGGTGTAGGGTTTACACGGTTAAAGGGTGTAGGGTTTACACAGTTAAAGGGTGTAGGGTTTACACAGTTAAAGGGTGTAGGGTTTACATGGTTAAAGGGTGTAGGGTCTACACGGTTAAAGGGTGTAGGGTTTACATGGTTAAAGGTGTAGGGTTTACACAGTTAAAGGGTGTAGGGTTTACACAGTTAAAGGGTGTAGGGTTTACACGGTTAAAGGGTGTAGGGTTTACATGGTTAAAGGGTGTAGGGTTTACACAGTTAAAGGGTGTAGGGTTTACATGGTTAAAGGGTGTAGGGTTTACACTGTTAAAGGGTGTAGGGTTTACACAGTTAAAGGGTGTAGGGTTTACACAGTTAAAGGGTGTAGGGTTTACACGGTTAAAGGGTGTAGGGTTTACATGGTTAAAGGGTGTAGGGTTTACACAGTTAAAGGGTGTAGGGTTTACACAGTTAAAGGGTGTAGGGTTTACACGGTTAAAGGGTGTAGGGTTTACATGGTTAAAGGGTGTAGGGTTTACACAGTTAAAGGGTGTAGGGTTTACATGGTTAAAGGGTGTAGGGTTTACACGGTTAAAGGGTGTAGGGTTTACACAGTTAAAGGGTGTAGGGTTTACACAGTTAAAGGGTGTAGGGTTTACACGGTTAAAGGGTGTAGGGTTTACACGGTTAAAGGGTGTAGGGTTTACACAGTTAAAGGGTGTAGGGTTTACACAGTTAAAGGGTGTAGGGTTTACACGGTTAAAAGGTGTAGGGTTTACACGGTTAAAGGGTGTAGGGTTTATATGGTTAAAGTGTGTAGGGTTTACACAGTTAAAGGGTGTAGGGTTTACATGGTTAAAGGGTGTAGGGTTTACACAGTTAAAGTGTGTAGGGTTTACACAGTTAAAGGGTGTAGGGTTTACATGGTTAAAGGGTGTACGGTTTACACAGTTAAAGGGTGTAGGACCCTGCCTCACACAGGAAGCGGCGCAGGTCCTAACCCAGGCACTTGTCATCTCCCGTCTGGACTACTGCAACTCGCTGTTGGCTGGGCTCCCTGCCTGTGCCATTAAACCCCTACAACTCATCCAGAACGCCGCAGCCCGTCTGGTGTTCAACCTTCCCAAGTTCTCTCACGTCACCCCGCTCCTCCGCTCTCTCCACTTGCTTCCAGTTGAAGCTCGCATCCGCTACAAGACCATGGTGCTTGCCTACGGAGCTGTGAGGGGAACGGCACCTCAGTACCTCCAGGCTCTGATCAGGCCCTACACCCAAACAAGGGCACTGCGTTCATCCACCTCTGGCCTGCTCGCCTCCCTACCACTGAGGAAGTACAGTTCCCGCTCAGCCCAGTCAAAACTGTTCGCTGCACTGGCCCCCCAATGGTGGAACAAACTCCCTCACGACGCCAGGACAGCGGAGTCAATCACCACCTTCCGGAGACACCTGAAACCCCACCTCTTTAAGGAATACCTAGGATAGGATAAGTAATCCTTCTCACCCCCCCATTAAGATTTAGATGCACTATTGTAAAGTGACTATTCTACTGGATGCCATAAGGTGAATGCACCAATTTGTAAGTCGCTTGGATAAGAGCGTCTGCTAAATGACTTAAATGTAAATGTAAATGTGTAGGGTTTACACGGTTAAAGGGTGTAGGGTTTACACAGTTAAAGGGTGTAGGGTTTACACAGTTAAATGGTGTAGGGATTACACAGTTAAAGGGTGTAGACTTTACACAGTTAAAGGGTGTAGACGTTTACACAGATAAAGGGTGTAGGGTTTACACAGTTAAAGGTTGTAGACTTTACACAGTTAAAGGGTGTAGGGTTTACATGGTTAAAGAGGCCAGATGCACCAAGTAACCACCTGTTGGGTGAAGGACCTCTAACCACATACAGGCTTTACTGTAGGCCCCTAAAACATATGTTTAAATGGGCAACCTGTGATTCAAACAACAACACAGTGAGCATCACGCCTACATGCATTTTCACTAATTACACAATCGCAACAAACTCAATGAGTAAAGAAAAGAAGGAAAACTGACCTCTTGTTTTCCATTAGCACCTGACAACAATAAAACAACACCTAACATTCTCAGTAAAAACCCTCATTGACCCATAAAAACACGTGCAGGCTCTAAATACAGCTTCACAAGCCCAACGGTGGATAAAAAGCTCACGTTCTCTTCAAACCGCTTGTACTCTGGTGGAAAAAATGCCATTTAGGGGTGGGTGTTTGGTTCGTAAACACAGAGGTTGCCATGGTTCCTGATAACACAGCTTAATTAATGGGTTGCTTTTTATGAGATTGCTGAGCCTCTGGGGTACAAATGGGGTCCACCACCGAGGCTGCGCCGCCATCTTATCGTGACAGGACGCGACGTGAGGAACCTCGATCGAATCTTTGGTAATTCTTTATTTAATTTATCTGTCATCCGTTTAAAAACGATTGTTGGTGATTTATGGTGAAGATTAAGGATTCACTCAGAGCGACTGGGTGGGGGGAGAGTTCATATGGTTCATATGTCTCAGGTTTTTTATGAATTAAAGCTTGAGTGGTTATCGAAACAGCAAAAACATTCCCCCCCGAGACCTCGGAGGAAGTGATTTGTAGGGTTCTCAGAGAGATAGAGATCTGTTCCGTTCGGAAAGGGGGATATGTTCTGGAACTGATGGATGTGGTTGATACCGGTGTCTCCATAGTAACATGGTGACAAACATACAGTGGCAACAGTGCAAAAATAATAATAATTGTATTTCAGTGAGTGTGCCATTGTAACGTAAGTAGGAATCGATGAAGTCAAGATCGCTTTGATTTCTTCTATGTAAGGAAGTCTATTTTAATTTGAGTCATTTTCTAGTTTTAGAAATATGACGTTGTTGTTGTTGTTGTTGTTGTTATCTTAGTAAGGGGAGAACTTCCGTACATAATCACAAATATTTGAATGCTCCTACTAACTGCACTAACTGTACTATGTGTGGCGTAAATTGAGTATATTGTATCCATATTGGTCATAGTATAGATATAGTTACTATGCCAAAAGGTTCCCGGATGTCGTACTACATTCGCCAAAATATGAAGTATATAAATATGAAGGCCATAATGCAATTCTTCAGAAAATGGGCGTGGCTTCACATTGTTTTCAGATTTGAAGAAAATGGGCGTGGCTTCATGGTGTTTTCAGATTTGAAGAAAATGGGCGTGGCTTCACATTGTTTTCAGATTTGAAGAAAATGGGCGTGGCTTCACGTTGTTTTCAGATTTGAAGAAAATGGCGGAAAATATGCAGCCGAAGTCCAACGAGAACGAATACAAATTCATTGCTTTAACAAATGATGACAAATGTTAAGAACATTTTGAACAATGTAATAAAGTAATGACTTTCAAATAAGTTACCTTACACATTACGTTGGCTGACAATTTGTTAGCTATGCTATCCTTACGAACCTCATAGCATATCATTACAGCAGTATGTACCAGATTGTTAGTTAGCTACCTAATGTTAGTTGTCTACTAATAACTGAAACTGATCTCTAACTAACTACCCAATGTTTATTGACTGGATTATTCCTGTCATTCTTAGCTAAGTGGTATTCTCATGTGTGTTCTCAATGGACATTCGGGTGCTTTCGTAAATTCGCTCTGGCTAGCTACTTCCGATTTCAGAGCACTCTCGAGCGCAGAATAACTGATGAATATATGCTCAACACCCGGTGAATATGGCCAGTGTCAGCGTAATTAAATTGTTGCCAGCAGCAGCACAGTTAGTCATCAACACTCTAGATAACATGAAAACTGCCTAACCAGCTCTGCTAAGGCGTGTAAAATGATCAGAGTGAGTTGTTCTCTAATTTGTGTCTGGAAGTAGCTAGCAAACTAGCCAACGTTAGCCAGTTAGCTTGGGTGCTTGACTGCCGTTGTGAGGCCAGAACACTCGGGTCAACTCTACTCCTCGGGCCAGAGTGTCCAGTGTGCGCTCTGAACGCTCCCAGATCGAAACGCTCTGAATTTATGAACCGACAATCTGACAACTCTCTGAGGTTATGAACGCCCAGAGCGGTCTCTGAGGGCCCGCTGGCACTCCAGATTGAATTTAAGAACACTCCCAAAGTCGTAAAAAGTCTAGCTAGTAATTGTTATGCTAACAAGCTAGTAAGAGGTTGCATACCAACAGCATCAACTTCCGGTAGACAGGCAAAGCTCTAGTACGCTCATCTGAAAGTATACCGTTTATTTACAGTACACTAAAATGAACTTATAGTATATAGCATGTAGTATATACTCATTAAGTATGTGGTATACAGTATGTTAGCATGGGTATTAGAACACAGCTCTTGTCTTTAATTGGGGGAAATATTCTCTGAACTCAAAACTAGGTACTGATCCCAACATGCTCTGTTCAGATGTAGGACGACCTCGCGACACATCACAGAGGTAACAGAGTATAAGTATATGTGCTTTTTGAGGCCTGGTGTGCTTGGTGTGCTGCAACCTCATGCAAACCAATGCACCTTCCCCATTGAAATACATTCAGTTGGCTCCACCATTTTACTCTGCGCTGCTCAGTGTGAATGCACCCTGAGAAAAGAAATGACGGCATTTCCGATGCAGTTCATGCCTTTTGTAATCGACTCCCATTTCCTAGTGCTTCACTCACCTGCATGTTTTGACAGTGGGAGGCGGTGGTTCCGAAGAGGATCTGACACTGTTCATCTGCCGTGTAAGTCATCCCTGGGTGTTTGAATGGCAGGATCACTGAGTTCAAGCTCAGCGGGTCGGTCTGGAGGAGACAACTACTGGCCTTGGACCTACGACACACACACGTGCATGCACACACATGCACACACACACACAGAAACGTTCTCTATTGAGTCACTCTCCACTAACCTGGCAAAGAAGTGACTTCCGATTGAGGGCATTTCACGTCACTATGGCAAATACTATTTGAACCCAGGTCTGGGTTCATAAACTGTCTCAGATTAGGAGTTCTGATCAAGGATCAGGTCCCCCTGTCGATATAATTTTATTCATTATGATCTAAAAGGCTAAACTGATTTGTGAATACGGGCCAAATTCCCAGCTACACTGGCTGTACTGTACTACTGTATTATGGTCAACTAATCATCCACAGCTTTCAGCTGTCTCATTCAACCCCTCATTCCTCCAGCAGGTTGGCATTCATTGTCAGGAATCTGAAATGAAGACTTAAAAATCAAATTTTCGTTTTCATGAATTTTTACAACATAGCCAATTTTGACTTTGCAGCTGGCCCGTCTATTGAAAATCGCTCAGTTCTGCCTCCAGGGCAAGATTCATGACAATAAATGTCAAGCTGCATTCCTCCACAGCATGACTCTTGTGGCTGTAGTTGATGTTATAAACAAGTCTTTAGACATACATGCATAACGTCACTGGGGAGAGGAGCGAAACCTTGCAGTATGCAGGGTGTCCTGTTCTCTGTGCAAATGGATGACACGTGATAGTGACAATGTACTTCAAATAACCCATATGAAAATAATAAATATATAAAACATTATTTTAATGTTTAAGTTGGTCAAACTGACAACTAATTAATGAAATTAAGTGAATTGAAACATAAATGATCAGGGTGAGAAGGAGGAAGGAAGAGGAGGACGAAGGATGGCTGGTTTTACCGGAGGAACTTCTCCACGTCGTCACGGCTACAGCCAGACCAGGAAACATCGCCCAGGTTCTGACCTTTGACCCATTCTCCCGACATGATGTGGAGGCCGTCCGCACATGACTGGTGGTCGTTGTCGTGACTCACACCCATGCTACAGTCACAGAGAGAGAGAGAAAAAAGCATTATTGACTTAAGGTTGCAAAATTCTTGCCTGGGTACCAGTCTGTTTGTGCCATCATGCCACTCCTTAACACTCCTTATCATGCCATGATGCCACAATCCAGGCTAGCAAAATCTCTGAAAATATCCTACAACTTTTTCCCCCAGAAATCCTGGTTGGATGATTTCTCGAATCAGCAGCGTGTAAACTGTGAGGAAATCCAATATGGATTTCAGAAACATGTTGCGACACATTACCAGCACATTATCGACATTATCAAAACCAGAGGACAAAAAAATACACCCAACCTGGTCCGAGGAGGACACACTAGCATGAAACCATAGCCATGTGTCGTTGCCGAAAAACAAGCAAGAACATGAAAAGCGCTGGGAATTTGCAAATAAACATCGGCACAAGTTCACTCAGTCACGGGTATTAAATACGCCTTGATTCCAGTTGCTGAGGGCAACGAGTCAATGCTCATCTGCTACAGATTTCTATCCAGAGAGGGTAGAGGGAAGGGGGGGATGATGGCTTTCCATTTGGTTGCATTCACAAGTAGCACCCTATCCCCTACATAGTGCACTACTTTAGACCAGAGGCCTATTCCCTAGATAGTGCACTACTTTTGACCAGAGCCCTATTCCCTAGATAGTGCACTACTTTTGACCAGAGCCCTATTCCCTACATAGTGCACTACTTTTGACCAGAGCCCTATTCCCTAGATAGTGCACTACTTTTGACCAGAGCCCTATTCCCTACCATATTCCCTACATAGTGCACTACTTTTTACCAGAGCCCTATTCCCTACATAGTACACTACTTTTGACCAGAGCCATATTCCCTACATAGTGCACTACTTTTGACCAGAGCCATATTCCCTACATAGTGCACTACTTTTGACCAGAGCCATATTCCCTACATAGTGCACTACTTTTGACCAGAGCCATATTCCCTACATAGTGCACTACTTTTGACCAGAGCCATATTCCCTACATAGTGCACTACTTTTGACCAGAGCCATATTCTGTACATAGTGCACTACTTTTGACCAGAGCCATATTCCCTACATAGTGCACTACTTTTGACCAGAGCCATATTCCCTACATAGTGCACTACTTTTGACCAGAGCCATATTCCCTACATAGTGCACTACTTTTGACCAGAGCCATATTCCCTACATAGTGCACTACTTTAAAATGTCATTTTTAACTGCACTTCCCCTTTAAAGTGGTTTCATTGGCTCTCTAGTGCAAATGGGAGACAAAAGTCCAGCAATAAAACACAAAGAAACACTTAGAAATTTTGGGGGAAATTATTTGATGTGAGGATTAAATCAGTGGACCAGGTCATGATTTTTTACTTCAATCTTGACCCCAAAACCCTCCCTGTCTTGACAGCAAAACCCCCTCAGATATTTTCAAAATATTCTGCACTGCATGCATGTTCATGATGTATTTTAAGTCACTATTCAAGTACAAATAAAGCACATATATTATCATAAGTCATATCCCATAATACGGAATCCTTCATTAGCAATATATTCCCAACAGTCAACCTTCAGATCTTAGATAATTCCCTTCATGTCTACATTTGGGCTGGTTTCCTCCCCCTTTTTTCTCCTTTTTGTTTTTTACAGCATTTCCAGGACAAAGTGAGACCTTCTGGGCCTATTGTGAAATCGCATCAGTGGCTGGTGAGAAAAGATCATGTGCATCAAGGGTCACAGAGGAGGAACAAAGCTTCTCTCTTGTAAAAAAAACACTTTGATAAGGTTACTAAAATGGAGGTGACTCGCAAGCCTTGTCAGGGACCCAATGGCTCAAGACTAAGCCAGGTCTTTCAGATGCTTTCCTTAACCCACCATTGTCTACAGAGGACATGACCCCATCATTACCGAGGAACAAGTCAAACACTGAGTTCGGAGAGAAATGCACAAAACTCTTGCAACTTCTGCAAGTTGTTCAGAAACAACTGCTAGATAATCCCTGTTTGTTTCTCTCAAGTCATCAGACGCCAGCCAGCGTGGAGTTTACTTAAGGAAGGCTAGAGAGGATGTGAAATTCAGGTTCAGCTCAATATGGATCCTCTGGTTTCTCTGTAAACCGTTCACACCGATACTGCAAACCTCATCCTCCACATACAACACCGGTTCTGCCAGTCACATTCTGTTAAAGTTCCCTCAAAGCACCCACATCCCTGGGTCGCTCGTCTTTTCAGTTCGCTGCAGCTAGCCACTGGAACAAGCTGCAAAAAACAATCAAACTCTCTTCATTAAAATACTCAATCATGGACACTCTTACTGACAGTTGTGGCTGCTTCGCGTGATGTATTGTTGTCACAGCATTATTGCCCTTTGTGCTGTTGTCTGTGCCCAATAATATTTGTACCATGTTTTGCGCATCTACCATGTTGTGCTGGTGCCATGTTGTGCTGCTGCCATGTTGTGTTGCTACCATGTTGTTGTCATGCTGTGTTGTCATGTGTTGTTGCCATGCTATGTTGTTGTCTTATGTCTCTCTTTATGTAGTGTTGGGATGTCTCTCTTGTCGTGATGTGTGTTTTGTTTTATTTTTCATTTTTAATCCCCCGTCCCCGCAGGAGGCCTTTTGCCTTTTGGTAGACCGTCATTGTAAATAAGAATTTGTTCTTAACTGACTAGACTAGTTAAACAAAATAAAATAAAAACATCCAAACACCACATGCAGATGCAGCAGTCTGCATCTGGACTGTGAAGCATCGGATTTGAGGGTTAACGCGACCATTGGTTTTTAATCTCAGTTAGTTCTGCATGACTGGCTATAAATCCCAATGCTCAGGAAGAACATTTTGGGTCCCGTCTACTTCATAGTTTTTTGTAGCCGTTTTATCTTGTGTTTTAAAAATGGCAAATTCAATGAGGCCATCCAAGCCATTGCAAAGACTGAGACTTTGCTATTTTACTCTGAGCTACACAGCTAAAAATACATGCTTTTTTGACTGTCAGACATGTATATTAAGTTTAGTCCCAAATGTATAACAGATGGGATATGCCAAAAGCTATCCGCAAGACCTTTATTTAAATACTTTTTTCCCCTTAATCAAACATCAGTTTCAACTTACAGTAACATATCAAATGACATAACGAATATTTCACTTGATTGTATATTTTTGGAGCAATTATAGGATGAATTCTAATGGCAGTTCAAGGCCATTATTAATCTCTAGTACCTTACAAAAACTACTCAGACCATTAAGGCACATAAGTGCTATATATTAACAAATGATTTTAAAGGTTTATGGAAAAGAAATAGAGTGAAACACAAATTAAAATGTGGTCAAACGAGAGAGATAGAACAAGAATGTTCACAATAATATTTAGCTATTTTGAGCGGAAGATGATGGATGCTGCATTGGATGAATATGTACAATGACCTCATACAAGACAGCCTTTCTTTTGCACCTTGTGTTTGGTGAATGCACTACGTCATGGCTTTCACCTTCCGAAGACAGCTCTGTCATGTGTCATGCTATGCTGGCCCTGTGTCATGCTACGCTAGCCCTGTGTCATGCTACACTAGCCCTGTGTCATGCTACACTAGTCCTGTGTCATGCAACGCTAGCCCTCTGTCATGCAACGCTAGCCCTCTGTCATGCAACGCTAGCCCTGTCTCATGCAACGTTAGCCCTGTGTCATGCTACACTAGCCCTGTGTCATGCAACACTAGCCCTGTGTCATGCAACACTAGCCCTCTGTCATGCAACGCTAGCCCTGTGTCATGCTACACTAGCCCTGTGTCATGCTACACTAGCCCTGTGTCATGCTACACTAGCCCTGTGTCATGCAACACTAGCCCTGTCTCATGCAACGTTAGCCCTGTGTCATGCTACACTAGCCCTGTGTCATGCTACACTAGCCCTGTGTCATGCTACACTAGCCCTGTGTCATGCAACACTAGCCCTCTGTCATGCAACGTTAGCCCTGTGTCATGCTACACTAGCCCTGTGTCATGCTACACTAGCCCTGTGTCATGCTACACTAGCCCTGTGTCATGCAACACTAGCCCTCTGTCATGCAACGCTAGCCCTGTCTCATGCAACACTAGCCCTGTGTCATGCTACGCTAGCCCTGTGTCATGCTACACTAGCCCTGTCTCATGCAACACTAGCCCTCTGTCATGCAACGCTAGCCCTGTGTCATGCTACACTAGCCCTGTGTCATGCAACACTAGCCCTCTGTCATGCAACGCTAGCCCTCTGTCATGCAACGCTAGCCCTGTCTCATGCAACGTTAGCCCTGTGTCATGCTACACTAGCCCTGTGTCATGCAACACTAGCCCTGTGTCATGCAACGCTAGCCCTCTGTCATGCAACGCTAGCCCTCTGTCATGCAACGCTAGCCCTGTCTCATGCAACGTTAGCCCTGTGTCATGCAACACTAGCCCTGTGTCATGCTACACTAGCCCTGTCTCATGCAACACTAGCCCTGTGTCATGCTACACTAGCCCTGTGTCATGCAACACTAGCCCTCTGTCATGCAACGCTAGCCCTCTGTCATGCAACGCTAGCCCTGTCTCATGCAACACTAGCCCTCTGTCATGCAACGCTAGCCCTGTCTCATGCAACGTTAGCCCTGTGTCATGCTACACTAGCCCTGTGTCATGCAACACTAGCCCTCTGTCATGCAACGCTAGCCCTGTCTCATGCAACGTTAGCCCTGTGTCATGCTACACTAGCCCTGTGTCATGCAACACTAGCCCTCTGTCATGCAACGCTAGCCCTGTCTCATGCAACGTTAGCCCTGTGTCATGCTACACTAGCCCTGTGTCATGCTACACTAGCTCTCTGTCATGCTACGCGAGCCCTGAGTTATGCTACACTAGCCCTGTGTCATGCCACGCTAGCCCTGTGTCATGCTACGCTAGCCCTGTGTCATGCTACACTAGCCCTGTGTCATGCAACACTAGCCCTGTGTCATGCAACACTAGCCCTCTGTCATGCAACGCTAGCCCTGTCTCATGCAACGTTAGCCCTGTGTCATGCTACACTAGCCCTGTGTCATGCCACACTAGCTCTCTGTCGTGCTACGCTGTCATGCTACGCTAGCCCTAGCACTATTGTAAAATGACTGTTCCACTGGATGTCATAAGGTGAATGCACCAATTTGTAAGTCGCTCTGGATAAGAGCGTCTGCTAAATGACTTAAATGTAAATGTAAATGTTATGCTACACTAGCCCTGTGTCATGCCACGCTAGCCCTGTGTCATGCTACGCTAGCCCTGTGTCATGCTACACTAGCCCTGTGTCATGCAACACTAGCCCTGTGTCATGCAACACTAGCCCTCTGTCATGCTACGCTAGCCCTGTGTTATGCTACACTAGCCCTGTGTCATGCTACACTAGCCCTGTGTCATGCTACACTAGCCCTGTGTCATGCAACACTAGCCCTCTGTCATGCAACGTTAGCCCTGTGTCATGCTACACTAGCCCTGTGTCATGCTACACTAGCCCTGTGTCATGCAACACTAGCCCTCTGTCATGCAACGCTAGCCCTGTCTCATGCAACACTAGCCCTGTGTCATGCTACGCTAGCCCTGTGTCATGCTACACTAGCCCTGTCTCATGCAACACTAGCCCTGTGTCATGCTACGCTAGCCCTGTGTCATGCTACACTAGCCCTGTGTCATGCTACACTAGTCCTGTGTCATGCAACGCTAGCCCTCTGTCATGCAACGCTAGCCCTCTGTCATGCAACGCTAGCCCTGTCTCATGCAACGTTAGCCCTGTGTCATGCAACACTAGCCCTGTGTCATGCTACACTAGCCCTGTGTCATGCAACACTAGCCCTGTGTCATGCTACACTAGCCCTGTGTCATGCAACACTAGCCCTGTGTCATGCAACACTAGCCCTCTATCATGCAACGCTAGCCCTCTGTCATGCAATGCTAGCCCTGTCTCATGCAACACTAGCCCTCTGTCATGCAACGCTAGCCCTGTCTCATGCAACGTTAGCCCTGTGTCATGCTATACTAGCCCTGTGTCATGCAACACTAGCCCTCTGTCATGCAACGCTAGCCCTGTCTCATGCAACGTTAGCCCTGGGTCATGCTACACTAGCCCTGTGTCATGCAACACTAGCCCTCTGTCATGCAACGCTAGCCCTGTCTCATGCAACGTTAGCCCTGTGTCATGCAACGTTAGCCCTGTGTCATGCTACACTAGCCCTGTGTCATGCTACACTAGCTCTCTGTCATGCTACGCTAGCCCTGAGTTATGCTACACTAGCCCTGTGTCATGCCACGCTAGCCCTGTGTCATGCTACACTAGCCCTGTGTCATGCAACACTAGCCCTGTGTCATGCAACACTAGCCCTCTGTCATGCAACGCTAGCCCTGTCTCATGCAACGTTAGCCCTGTGTCATGCTACACTAGCCCTGTGTCATGCCACACTAGCTCTCTGTCGTGCTACGCTGTCATGCTACGCTAGCCCTAGCACTATTGTAAAATGACTGTTCCACTGGATGTCATAAGGTGAATGCACCAATTTGTAAGTCGCTCTGGATAAGAGCGTCTGCTAAATGACTTAAATGTAAATGTAAATGTTATGCTACACTAGCCCTGTGTCATGCCACGCTAGCCCTGTGTCATGCTACGCTAGCCCTGTGTCATGCTACACTAGCCCTGTGACATGCTTTGCTAGCCCTGTGTCATGCTACACTAGCCCTCTGTCATGCTACGCTAGCCCTGAGTTATGCTACACTAGCCCTGTGTCATGCTACGCTAGCCCTGAGTTATGCTACACTAGCCCTGTGTCATGCTACACTAGCCCTCTGTCATGCTACGCTAGCCCTGAGTTATGCTACACTAGCCCTGTGTCATGCTACGCTAGCCCTGAGTTATGCTACACTAGCCCTGTGTCATGCTACGCTAGCCCTGAGTTATGCTACACTAGCCCTGTGTCATGCTTTGCTAGTAGCCCTGTGACATTTGCACTCAATGGTATTGACTCTGTGATTCAATTCTGTGTCATTTCACCCCGACTGCCTTTGGAAAGTGACTCAAGATACTTTGATGTCTTTGAATTGTAGTCCGCATCAGCGTGGCCTTTGTGAAACTACTGCCAAGTCATGACGAACGCGAGCTCTGATCTCTGAGCTCATTCGGCAGAGACAAGTGTGCTCCAGGACTCATCAACTAGTTTTCCTGTTCGCTATCTTGAGACAGATACATCACACACAAACACAGACATACACGCACACACACATCTCTAGTTTTGTAGGCTCCAATAGCCAACATGTGAATGCATTTAAGTACACGCAGGCACATTCATAGGAAGACTCGCGTCCCAAGATGCATGCTTGCACATAACATGTCATTAACAATGAAATAACTAGTTAATAATTAGCATTCTAGACTCAGATAACCCCATCTCTGTTGAATCAGTGAATCAGCGGGACTAAACTGGGACAAGCACACAACAAAGAAAGCAACCAACTTCGGGCACTGATCTCACCACCCCAGAGACTTTAGTTTGTCCAACAAATCTACAGACACACACAATTGGATAAACAATAGCTTCCCACACACAATCCAATAAACAGAAAGACAAACTGGAACAGCGGCTTCAGCCCTGACAAAGCACAGTGGTATTTTTGGAACAAAATTCAACCAGAAGAGTTTTCTATACAGAGCTAGTGGGGATGATGATGACACACCCTCAGAGGCTTTCATAAGACCAGATGCTACGTTAGCATTAGCGGATCTGCTTACTCTTTCGCTCTGGGGACACCGTGGAGGGCCCTCTAAGGACAAGTAGGCTCTTTTGACTCCCCATACCACCATGAATTTACTTAACAGAGCTTTAGTGCTCAATTCAATCCATATCGCAGAAGTTCAGCGATACAGACTGAATAGAACTCTTACTCTGTTATCAGGGCATAAAATCCAGTCAGTGTATCTTAGCGATCGATTTCGCTGCTAAATTCAGATACAAAACTACTGCGTAGACTTGTGTCGATAGATTTGTTTCCACACAACTCATTATAAAAATAGTAATAGATGTCATACCATGTTTGTGAGAGAATTAAGTTGGTTAGCCTTTGTGGTGGATATCTCGTTTGTGAAGCGTGAGGTGACAGTTGGTTAGCCGTAGAATGTATGCACACATGACTGTAAGTCGCTTTGGATAAAAGCGTCTGATAAATGGCATATATTATATTATTACTATTACTTTGTGGTGGATATCGAGCTTGTGAAGCGTGAGGTGACAGTTGGTTAGCCTTTGTGGTGGATATCGAGCTTGTGAAGCGGGAGGTGACAGTTGGTTAGCCTTTGTGGTGGATATCGCGTTTGTGAAGCGTGAGGTGACAGTTGGTTAGCCTTTGTGGTGGATATCGAGCTTGTGAAGTGTGAGGTGACAGTTGGTTAGCCTTTGTGGTGGATATCGAGCTTGTGAAGTGTGAGGTGACAGTTGGTTAGCCTTTGTGGTGGATATCGAGCTTGTGAAGTGTGAGGTGACAGTTGGTTAGCCTTTGTGGTGGATATCGAGCTTGTGAAGTGTGAGGTGACAGTTGGTTAGCCTTTGTGGTGGATATCGAGCTTGTGAAGTGTGAGGTGACAGTTGGTTAGCCTTTGTGGTGGATATCGAGCTTGTGAAGGGAGTTCTAGGGAGTTTTTCCTAGCCACCGTGCTTTTACACCTGCATTGTTTGCTGTTTGGGGTTTTAGGCTGGGTTTCTGTACAGCACTTTGAGATATCAGCTGATGTACGAAGGGCTATATAAATCAATTTGATTTGATTTGATTTGATTTGAAGTGTGAGGTGACAGTTGGTTAGCCTTTGTGGTGGATATCGAGCTTGTGAAGTGTGAGGTGACAGTTGGTTAGCCTTTGTGGTGGATATCGAGCTTGTGAAGTGTGAGGTGACAGTTGGTTAGCCTTTGTGGTGGATATCGAGCTTGTGAAGCGTGAGGTGACAGTTGTGGGAGAGGAAAAACTTGACTCACTTGTGGCCCATTTCGTGAGCGATGGTAAAGGCTAGGTTGAGGCCGTTGTCCTCAGCTAGGATGCATTTCCTTCTCTCGCTGCACATGCCGCTCAGGTAGGCAATGCCTGCAATGGAGAACAGAGGGAAAAAATGGTTGACATCTCTAAGGCTGGAATCCGTGGTCCGGAGGGGGCTAGGCCTTTTCAAACACCTGAAAGACCTTTTTCCTATTTCCTAATTCTCTGTAAAAAATCCTCATGACTGGTGGTTATTTTTTAAAGAAACAAAATATGCTTCTCTGCATCTCTTCTAAAAATCTGGGTGAAAGATTGAAAGGAATGTGAGTCTTATTCATTACATTTAGTTCCTGCTTGCTTTTTAATTTCAGCAGGCATGCCAGCTAAAATAGTTAGATAAGCTAGCTACTCTAACTTGAGTGATAGCCCGAAATGGCTTATTGGTAGCTAGTTATGGGGTTTGGAGACTTCATTAAAATGCTAGGTGGCTAGTTGTATTACAAAAAATAATAATATACAGTACCAGTTAAACGTTTGGACACACCTACTCATTCAAGGGTTTGTCTTTATTTTGACTATTTTTTACATTGTAGAATAATAGTGAAGACATCAAAACTATGAAATAACACATATGGAATCATGTCGTAACCAAAAAAGTGTTAAACAAATCAAAATATATTTTATATTTGAGATTCTTCAAAGTAGCCACCTTTTGCCTTGATGACAGATTTGCAAACGCTTGGTTTTCTCTCAACCAGCTTCATGAGGTAGTCACCTGGAATGCATTTAAAATAACAGGTGTGGCGGCAGGGTAGCCTAGTGGTTAGAGCGTTGGACAAGGTAGGGTTGGTATACAGAAGATCGCCCTATTTGGTAAAAGACCAAGTCCATATTACAGCAAGAACAGCTCAAATAAGCAAAGAGAAATTACAGTCCATCATTACTTAAGACATAAAGGTCAGTCAATGTGGAAAATGTCAAGAACTTTGAACGTTTCTTCAAGTGCAGTCGAAAAACCATCAAGCACTATGATGAAAGTGGCTCCCATGAGGACTGCCACCGGAACGGAAGACCCAGAGTTACCTCTGCTGCAGAGGATAAGTTCATTAGAGTTACCAGCCTCAGAAATTGCAGCCCAAATAAATGCTTCAGAGTTCAAGTAACAGACACATCTCAACATCAACTGTACAGAGGAGACTGCGTGAATCAGGCCTTCATGGTCGGAATGCTGCAAAGAAACCACTCCTAAAGGACACCAATAAGAAGAAGAGAGTTGCTTGTGCCAAGAAACACAAGCAATGGACATTAGACATAAGATCCAAATTTGAGATTTTTTATTCCAACCGCTGTGTCTTTGTGAGACGCAGAGTAGGTGAACGGATGACCTCCGCATGTGTTGTTCCCACAGTGATGGAGGTGTGATGATGTGGGGGCGTTTTGCTGGTGAGGCGGTCAGGGATTTTTTCAGAATTCAAGGCACACTTAACCAGCATGGCTACCACAGCATTCTGCAGTGATACGCCTCCCATCTGGTTTGCGCTTAGCTATCATTTGTTTTTCAATAGGACAATGACCCAACACACCTCCAGGCTGTGTAAGGGCTATTTGACCAAGAAGGAGAGGGATGGAGTGCTGCATCAGATTGCCTAGCCTATACAATCACCTGACCTCAACCCAACTGAGATGGTTTGGGATGAGTTGGACCGTAGAGTGAAGGTAAAACAGCATATGTGGGAACTCCTTCAAGGCTGTTGGAAAAGCATTCCAGGTGAAGCAGGTTGAGAGAATGCTAAGAGAGTGCAAAGGGTGGCTACTCAAGGCAAAGGGTGGCTACTTTGAAGAATCTAAAATCTAAAACACTTTTATGTTTACAACATGATTCCATATGTGTTATTTCATAGTTGTGATGTCTTCAGTATTATTCTACAATGTAGAAAATAGTGCATATAAAGACACTTTTGACCGGTAGTATATATATTATTATTATTATTATAATTTTTAATGTATTTTTTAAACAGGACAAATCTGAGGGAGCACATGCCCCTGTGGGCATGACGGCTCTGGGGCATGATGGCTCTGCCTACAGTAAACCCTAACCCTACAATAAACCCTACAATACACCCTAACTCTAACCCTACAATAAACCCCAAGTCTAACCCTACAATAAACCCTAACTCTAACCCTACAATAATACAGGATTTTCTCCCTTGTCCCCTCCTTTCTCTTCCATCCAGTAATCAAAGTGGTTTCAGGCCTTTATTTTTAAAAATGTGGATTCGGTTCAAAGGGAAAAAGCCCTCCATTTCATCCACCGTTAGGTAAATTGCCCTAACAGTTCAACATACTAGCGCCATGTCTGGTGTGTGCTCCCGAATTATGGCCTGGAAATGACAGCTGCAACTCTTTTGCTCCTGCGGGATCAGGTTAAGGGGGAAAACACGAGAAGGGGATTTTGTATTTTCTCATGTAGTGGATCGTATGCTGTGACCTTTGATGGCTTAATCACCCCATTGAAAAGGATCCAGAACTAATGCTTTCCATTACGAAAACCGGCAGAACAATCCTGCCTTTGATGGACGAAAATAAAATAAATTAAGTGCAGTTTCTAAGGGCCTGGATGTCCATTAGACAACTTAGGCTCTCCATCTCACCGCACGCACGCACACACGCACACACACACACACACTTACACTCCCTGTACTCACTCCTCCCAAAATGTGCTAATTTTCTATGTTTCTGTCTCTGAGAAACCTCTCAAGACAAGGCAATATGACTGGGTTCAATATGACTGGGTTCAATATGACTGGGTTCAATATGACTTAGTTCAATATGACTGGGTTCAATATGACTGGGTTCAATATGACTCAGTTTCAGGGCAATACGACTGGGGTTCAAATTAAATTAAATTAAAATCTCAGTTTATTAATTTTATTAGTCACATGCGCCAAATACAACAGGTGTAGGTAGACCTTACAGGGAAATGCTTACTTACGAGCCCCTAACCAACAACGCAGTACAAATAAGAATAAGATATAAAAGTAACAAGTAATTAAAGAGCAGCAGTAAAATAACAATAGTGAGACTATATACAGGGTACCAGCACAGAGTCAATGTGCGGGGGCACCGGTTAGTCGAGGTAATTTAGGTCATATGTACATGTAGGTAGAGTTATTAAAGTGACTATGCATAGGTGATAAACAACAGAGAGTAGCAGAAGTGTAAAAGGGGGGCAATGCAAATAGTCCGGGTAGCCATTTGATTAGATGTTCAGGAGTCTTATGGCTCCGGTCTCACTTGCCATGCGGTAGTAGAGAGAACAGTCTATGGCTAGTTCAGGGCAATATGACTGGGTTCAATATGACTGGGTTCAATATGACTGGGTTCAATATGACTGGGTTCAATATGACTGGGTTCAATACGTCTGGGTTCAATATGAGTGGGTTCCAGGGCAATATGACTGGTGTTTCAGGGCTAGACGGTAGAGATTAGCCCCTAATCTGACCATTAGTGAATGCTAGGACTCTCTGGCAGCCCGGGTCCTGTGAAGTAGCAGCCAGTCTCTCTGTTCCCCTGCACTTAGCTGGGCATCTGGCCCTTCTGGGTGTTGAGTTGGCTTGAAAAGGCCCCTATAATGACACCCCTCCACTCCTTTTGAGAAATGTGAGACAACAAGTCACTGTGATCTCGATGATAACGCTGTCTGCCCGTCACCCATTTATATAAGGGCCTTCGTCGGTAGGCAAACCATGTCAATGACAGGCCGTGGCTGGAGGTAAGATGTGTTTGGTCTGGCGTCGTTCCTTTCAGGTGTGTGGAGGGGTGGGGGGGGGGCAGACAATGAATCTTTATGCTAGACGTTTTGACATATTATCTCATATTATCTCATATTATCTCATATTATCTCATATTATCTCCAGCCGGCAAATCCTCCACCATTAGTCAAACCTAAACGTAAAAATGAGGGGGGCGGACTAAAACAAGTTTTACAACAACACAGCGGAGCTTCCACCGAGCCCACAACGGTCTCCAGATTGTCTTCTTTTCACGGAAAGTAATGAAAGCAGCAGAATATTTTTGTGTTCTCCCTCCGTCAGATAGTAAAGAAACGTAACATAAGAACTTGTTTTTTTTTTATGAAGTATATGTTCAATGAACCTGCAACTCCAAATCCAGGGGAAAGAAATATGGACGTTTTATCCTCCCGGAGTACCCAAATCCATTTCGCTTGATATTTTTATAGTTAAACATCAATCTGGGAATCGGTCTAATGACAAACCCATGCCTCTAAGCCCACATGTGTGGTACACCTGTACTGACTATGCGGCGGTACGACCGTCAAACCTACATTAACCAGGGTGCTTTAGGATCTGGTTTGGAGTTCTCCCTTCATTCTGCCCTGTCATACTTGGGCTGCCGTTATCTGAAATAGGGTACGGGTTAGGGTATCTAGGGTACGGATTAGGGTATCTAGGGTACGGATTAGGGTATCTAGGGTACGGGTTAGGGTATCTAGGGTTCGGGTTAGGGTATCTAGGGTACGGGTTAGGGTATCTAGGGTATGGGTTAGGGTATCTAGGGTACGGGTTAGGGTATCTAGGGTACGGGTTAGGGTATCTAGGGTATGGGTTAGGGTATCTAGGGTACGGGTTAGGGTATCTAGGGTTCGGGTTAAGGTATCTAGGGTACGGGTTAGGGTATCTACCAGAGAGCTTCAGAGCTACACCGACAAACCACATGTACTTTTAACACAGACAGGATTACATCCACACCAAACAAACCACATCTCCTTTTAACACAGACAGGATTAATCCTAACACAGACAGGATTACATCCACACCAAACAAACCACATGTCCTTCTAACACAGACAGGATTACATCCACACCAAACAAACCACATCTCCTTTTAAAACAGCCAGGATTACATCATGTTTCCCTCCGCCCTTCCTTTATTCTCAGTGGAGGTGTGTGGCGTGTTGCTCGGTGGTCTGTTCACCCTCTGCCTTATTGGTCCTGGTCATAAGTAGGGCACTAAATAGGGAAGAGGGTGCCATTTGGGACACAGCTCCTCCTTGTGACTACCTGTAAGGAAAGGCATGTGCTGAGCTTGGCCAGGGAGTGGAAGTGCCCGCGGTGTGGCTCGTTATGTCTTCCTATAAAAACCAGGGTGTGTGCATGTGTCTGTGTGTGCTGTGTGTCTGTGTGTGCTGTGTGCCTGTGTGTCTGTGTGTGCTGTGTGCATGTGTCTGTATGTGCTGTGTGCATGTGTCTGTGTGTGCTGTGTGTCTGTATGTGCTGTGTGTGCTGTGTGTCTGTGTGTCTGTGTGTGCTGTGTGTCTGTGTGTCTGTGTGTCTGTGTGTGTCTGTGTGTGCTGTTTGTCTGTGTGTCTGTGTGTGCTGTGTGTCTGTGTGTCTGTGTGTGCTGTGTGTCTGTGTGCCTGTGTGTCTGTGTGCGCTGTGTGTCTGTGTGTGCTGTGTGTCTGTGTGTCTGTGTGTGCTGTGTGTCTGTGTGTGCTGTGTGTCTGTGTGTCTGTGTGTGTCTGTGTGTGCTGTGTGTCTGTGTGTGCTATGTGGGAGAGAGAGAGAGAGGAATGTGTGAGAGTGTCTATATGTGAACAAAACACAACTTCGGGACAGATCACACAGCTTCACAAGGTTGAAAGAACAGGCCATGATATATCAGGACATGATGTAACAGGACATGATGTAACAGGACATGATGTAACAGGACATGATGTATCAAGACATGATGTATCAGGACATGATGTAACAGGACATGATGTAACAGGACATGATGTATCAGGACATGATGTAACAGGACATGATGTAACAGATCACCATGTATCAGGACATGATGTAACAGGACATGATGTAACAGGACATGATGTAACAGGACATGATGTATCAGGACATGATGTAACAGGACATGATGTAACAGGACATGATGTAACAGGACATGATGTAACAGGACATGATGTAACAGGACATGATGTATCAGGACATGATGTAACAGGACATGATGTAACAGAACACCATGTAACAGGACATGATGTAACAGGACATGATGTAACAGGTCATGATGTAACAGGTCATGATGTATCAGGACAAGATGTAACAGGACATGATGTAACAGGACATGATGTAACAGGACATGATGTAACAGGACATGATGTAACAGGACATGATGTAACAGGACATGATGTATCAGGACATGATGTAACAGGACATGATGTAACAGGACATGATGTAACAGGACATGATGTAACAGGACATGATGTAACAGGACATGATGTAACAGGACATGATGTAACAGGACATGATGTAACAGGACATGATGTAACAGGACATGATGTAACAGGACATGATGTATCCAAATGTCACAATTTTAGTCTCTCTTTGACTGTGTACTAGGCCTTTATAGTCAAAAGTAGTGTTTCTCTTTCTCTGAGACTGACTAAAACCATCGTCCTAAACACCCATCCTGCACAGAGGGCATCCTGCAGCATGTCATAGATCTGGAGGGTTACCAAAACAAACCACTAAGACTAAATGACTCAAATAAAATGCATAACGCCAATGAATTATAAGCTGGATATATAAATAGATGGAGGCAACTGATGGACGAAACTGAATTCAAATGAAAAACCCTTGTTATTGGATTGTGTTACTCAGCCATACATCACAGATTACTTGTGGTCGGTGAACTCCAGTAAGAACTAATCTGATTGGCTCATGAGTCATCATGGGAAGCCAATCAAGTCAAAGCTCACAGGCATGGAAGTCCCCTCTGGTGTTCGTGTTAAGTTGCCCCGAGACACTGATCAGGTGTCAGTTTAGCATTTTCCCCACTAATGGTTAAGGTTAAGATTGGGGAAGGGGAGGAAACTTCATCCTGGAACAGATACACAATGACCAAGTCAATAGAATGGAGTCACATGGTTAGCATTCACATGAGTGGCTTCAAGAGTTCTTATCAGCTCTGTCTTGAGAGAGACAGTAGGGATGAACAGCTGCTCCTTTAAGATATTCCTGAACCATTACATAACACATATAACTAAATTTGACCAACACATTCCTATATTGCTTCTCAAATGGCACACTATTGCCTATGTAGTGCACTACTTCTGATCAGAGTACATAGCCTAAAATCCCCGCGCTGACAAGGTAAAAGTCTGTCGTTCTGCCCCTGAACAAGGCAGTTTACCCACTGTTCCCCGGGCGCTGAAGACGTGGATATCGATTAAGGTAGCCACCCCCGCACCTCTCTGATTCAGAGGGGTTGGGGGTTAAATGCGGAAGACACATTTCAGTTGAAGGCATTCAGTTGTACAAATGGCTTTCCCTTTAGATCTCTGGTTATAAGCAGTGCACTATATAGGGAATAGTGTGCCATTTGGACGCCTTCTAGGAATGCGGTCGTCAAATTGAGTGATATTTCTTATGTAATAGTTCAGGAGTATCTTAAAGGAGCATCTCGGGGGAATGAATGTAGCATGGTTCAGGAATATCTTAAAGGGGCATCTCGGGGGAATGAATGTAGCATAGTTCAGGAGTATCTTAAAGGGGCATCTCGGGTGGAATAAATGTAGCATAGTTCAGGAGTATCTTAAAGGAGCATCTCGGGGGAATGAATGTAGCATAGTTCAGGATGTAATGAATGTATAGTTCAGGAGTATCTTAAAGGGCATCTCGGGGGAATGAATGTAGCATAGTTCAGGAGTATCTTAAAGGGCATCTCGGGGGAATGAATGTAGCATAGTTCATGGTTCAGAATGAGTATCTATCTTAAAGGGGCATCTCGGGGGAATGAATGTAGCATAGTTCAGGAGTATCTTAAAGAGTATCTTGAATGTAGGGGCATCTCGGGGAATGAATGTAGCATAGTTCAGGAGTATCTTAAAGGAGCATCTCGGGGGAATGAATGTAGCATAGTTCAGGAGTATCTTAAAGGAGCATCTCGGGGGAATGAATGTAGCATAGTTCAGGAGTATCTTAAAGGAGCATCTCGGGGGAATGAATGTAGCATAGTTCAGGAGTATCTTAAAGGAGCATCTCGGGGGAATGAATGTAGCATAGTTCAGGAGTATCTTAAAGGAGCATCTCGGGGGAATGAATGTAGCATAGTTCAGGAGTATCTTAAAGGGGCATCTCGGGGGAATGAATGTAGCATAGTTCAGGAGTATCTTAAAGGAGCATCTCGGGGGAATGAATGTAGCATAGTTCAGGAGTATCTTAAAGGAGCATCTCGGGGGAATGAATGTAGCATAGTTCAGGAGTATCTTAAAGGGGCATCTCGGGGGAATGGGGTTCAGAATCTTAAAGATGTAGTAGCATAGTTCAGGGGAGTGTATCTTAAAGGAGCATCTTGGGGGAATGAATGTAGCATAGTTCAGGAGTATCTTAAAGGAGCATCTCGGGGGAATGGGGAATGAATGTGAATGCATAGTTCAGGAGTATCTTAAAGGAGCATCTCGGGGGAATGAATGTAGTATAGTTCAGGAGTATCTTAAAGGAGCATCTCGGGGGAATGAATGTAGTATAGTTCAGGAGTATCTTAAAAGAGAATCTTGGGGGAATGAATGTAGCATGGTTCAGGAATATCTTAAAGGGGCATCTCGGGGGAATGAATGTAGTATAGTTCAGGAGTATCTTAAAGGAGAATCTCGGGGGAATGAATGTAGTATAGTTCAGGAGTATCTTAAAGGAGCATCTTGGGGGAATACAGTGCATTCGGAAAGTATTCAGACCTCTTCACATTTTACACATTTTGTTACGTTACAGCCTTATTCTAAAATGGATTAAATAGTATTTTCCCTTCTCATCAATCTACACACAATACCCCCGTAATGACAAAGCAAAAACAGCTTTTTAGAATTTTTAGCAAATTTATTACAAACAAAAAAATGAAAATATCACATTTATATTATAAGTATTCAGTCCCTTTACTGAATACTTTGTTGAAGCACCTTTGGCAGTGATAACAGCCTCGAGTCTTCTAGGGTAGAGCCTATCAAGCACTGTCAGGTTCGACGGGGAGCGTCACGAGAAAGCTATTTTCAGGTCTCTCCAGAGATGTTCGATCGGGTTCAAGTCCGGGCTCTAGCTGGGCCACTCAAGGACATTCAGAGACTTGTCCCGAAGCCACTCCTGCATTGTCTTGGCTGCGTGCTTAAGGTTGTTGTCACATTAGAAGGTGAACCTTAGCCCCAGTCTGAGGTCCTGAGCACTCTGAAGCATGTTTTCATCAAGGATCTCTCTGTACTTTGCTCCGTTCATTTCCCCCTCGATCCTGACTAGTATCCCAGTCCCTGCAGCTGAAAAACATCCCCACAGCATGATACTGTGTTATAAATGGTTTACTCCATGTGTAACTCTGTGTTGTCTGTTCACACTGCTATGCTTTATCTTGGCCAGGTCGCAGTTGCAAATGAGAATTTGTTCTCAACTAGCCTACCTGGTTAAATAAAGGTGAAATAAAATAAAGAAAAAACATAGAGATGGTATTGGCCAGGTGATGAGCAGTGCCTAGTTTCCTCCAGACGTGACGCTTGGCATTCAAGCCAAAGAGTTCAATCATGGTTTTGGGGCGGCAGGTAGCCTAGTGGTTAGAGCATTGGGCAAGTAACCAAAAGGATGCTAGATCGATTCTGTACTTAACCCACTGTTCCTAAGCCGTCATTGTAAATAAGAATTTGTTCTTAACTGACTTTCCTAGTTAAATAAAGGTTAAATAAAATAATTAATAAATACTTGGTTCCATCTGACCAGAGAATCTTGTTTCTCATGGTCAGAGTCCTTTAGGTGCCTTTTGGCAAACTCAAAGCGGGCTGTCATGTGCCTTTTACTGAGGAGTGGCTTCCGTATGGCCACTCTACCATAAAGGCCTGAATGGTGGATGGTTGTCTTTCTGGAATGTTCTCCCATCTCCACAGAGGAACTCTGGAGCTCTGTCAGAGTGACCATCTTGTTCTTGGTCACCTCCCTGACCAAGATCCTTCTATCCCGATTGCTCAGTTTGGCCTGGCTGTCAAGCTCTAGGAAGAGACTTGGTAGTTCCAAACTTCTTCCATTAAAGAATGATGGAGGCCACTGTGTTCTTGGGGACCTTCAATGCTGCAGACATATTTTGGTCTCCTTCCACAGATCTGTGCCTTGACATGTGGAAACATCTCAAGGATGATCAATGGAAACAGGATGCACTTGAGCTCAATTTCAAGTCTCATAGCAAAGGGTCTGAAAACGTATGTAAATGAGCTATTTCTGTTTTTTATTTTTAATACATTTGTACAAAAAAATGTCTAAACCCCATTTTTCCGCTTTGTCATTACGTGGCATTGTGTCCAGATTGATGAGGAAATGTTTTATTTAATCCATTTTAGAATAAAGCTGTAACGTAACAAAATGTGGAAAAAGTCAAGAAGTCCAAATACTTGCCAAATGTGCTGGATGTTAAAGGAGCAGCTGAGAGGAATGGGTGACCAAGAATCATAGCGTATGCAGTCTAACTATTAACTATTAACACGACTAACTATAATTGATTAGTAACACTACTAACTAGCAACTATTAACACTAACTATAAACTATTAACACTAACTATAAACAATACCTATTAACACTACGAACTATAAAAAGTGAACTAGTAACACTACTAACGATCATCTATTAACACAAAACTATACATGATTAACTATTAACACTAACTATAAACAATACCTATTAACACTACTAACTATAAACAAGTAGCTTTTAACACTAACTATAAACAATACCTATTAACACTATCTATAAACTATTAACACTACTAACGATCAACTATTAACACTAACTATAAACTATTAACACTACTAACTATCAACTATCAACTTTTAACACTATTAACAATAAACAATCAACTTTGAACAATACTAACTATGAACAAGTAACTATTAACACTACTAACTATCAACTATTAACACTACTAACTATAAACAATCAACTATTAACACTACTAACTATAAACAATCAACTATTAACACTACTAACTATAAACAATCAACTATTAACACTACTAACTATAAACTATTAACACCAACTATAAACTATTAACACTAACTATCAACTATTAACACTACTAACTATAAACTATTAACACTACTAACTATCAACTATTAACACTAACTATAAACTATTATCACTAACTATGAAATACTAACTATTAACACTACTAACTTTTTATTTTTTATTTTATTTCACCTTTATTTAACCAGGTAGGCTAGTTGAGAACAAGTTCTCATTTGCAACTGCGACCTGGCCAAGATAAAGCATAGCAGTATGAACAGACAACAACACAGAGTTACACATGGAGTAAACAATTAACAAGTCAATAACACAGTGGAAAAAAAGAAGAAAAAAAAGAGTCTATATACATTGTGTGCAAAAGGCATGAGGAGGTAGGCGAATAATTACAATTTTGCAGATTAACACTGGAGTGATAAATGATCAGATGGTCATGTACAGGTAGAGATATTGGTGTGCAAAAGAGCAGAAAAGTAAATAAATAAAAACAGTATGGGGATGAGGTAGGTAAAATTGGGTAGGCTATTTACCGATAGACTATGTACAGCTGCAGCGATCAACTATTAACACTACTAACTATCAACTATTAACACTACTAACTATAAACCATTAACACTACTAACTACTAACTATAAACCATTAACACTACTAACCATAAACTATTAACACTAACGATCAACTATTAACACTACTAACTATAAAATATTAACACTATTAACTATAAACAATCAACTATTATCACTAACTATAAACTAATAACACTAACTATAAACTATTAACACTACTAACTATAAACTATTAACACTACTAACTATAAACTATCAACTTTTAACACCAATTAACTATAAACAATCAACTTTTAACACTACTAACTATAAACAAGTAACTATTAACACTACTAACTATAAACTATTAACACTAATTATAAACTATTAACTATGAACCCTAACTATAAACTATTAACACTAACTATAAACTATTAACACTAACTATAAACTAGTACCTAGTAACACTACTAACTATCAACTATTAACACTAACTATAAACTATTAACACAAACTATAAGCGATAAACTATTAACACTAACAATAAACAATTAACTATTAACACTACTAACTATAAACAAGTAGCTAGTAGTACTACTAACGATCAACTATGAACACTAACATGACTAATTATTAACTATTAACACTAACTATAAACTAGTAGCTAGTAGTACTACTAATGATCAACTATGAACACTAACTATACATTATTAACTATTAACACTAACTATAAACAATACCTATTAACACTACTAACTATAAATGATGAACTATTAACACTAACTATAAATTATTAACTATTAACACTAACTATAAACAATGTACTACCTTCAACAGCAGCAACGGGACATTATCCTTAACATCAAGGTTACACTTTGCTTTGGCACACTGATACACACATGCTTGCAGACACAGACAAACACAGGGAGAGCTGTAATCCCACTCACCTACAGTGTCACAGGGTTCATCTTTATGCACGCAGAAATCCTTCCTGCAACATAAAACACAAAGAAACGTCAACATTCACCTGGGAAAAGACAATTTGATGCTCTGATCCGCCTTGCCCACTTGATTGGTATGGCTCAGTAGAGAGGCATCAAGGCCTGCTTATCCCCTCCGGTGGCAGAGTAGACCAAGTACCGTGGATTAGCAGGGGATATAGGAGCAGTCATCGATCCTCAAATCCTCAAAGCTGCTATAGGGGGTTAATCGGGAGTTATGTCTCAAATTCAGAAGGGAGAGCTTGGGGGTGGGGCTGGCAAAGGTTGTGACCTCTATAAAGGCAACGCCTCAGGAACCTAACCCCAGCTCTCACACATGACTGTGTAGCTGTGTGGTCGAGGATGAGGGCATGTGTGCGGTGCTTGTGTGTGTTTATGGTGAACTACAGGTACCATATAAGTTATGTACCTTAGCCCATTTCTATTTAATATACATAGAAAAGGGATTGAACAGGTTTATTATAGTTCAGTACATGAGGTATTGTTATGGCTTCAGATTTGACTTGGCTGTATTTTCAGGTGAAGAGAAATGGTCTCGTGAAGGACTGGTCTCTTCAGTCTTTGTCTTGATTTTTTAAATGAACCGCAGGAAAACTATTCACTGTTATCATTATTATGATAATGATAACTTTTCCCTTTGGCAGATGTTGTTACTCATGTTCTCAGTCTTTTCAGGATAAACCCTTGGTGTGTGTGTCTTGCACGCCAAACGCTCAGTCAGTATGTGTGTGTGTGTGTGTGTGTGTGTGTGTGTGTGTGTGTGTGTGTGTGTGTGTGTGTGTGTGTGTGTGTGTGTGTGTGTGTGTGCGTGTGTGTGTGTGCGTGTGCGTGCGTGCGTGCGTGCGTGCGTGCGTGCGTGCGTGCGTGCGTGCGTGCGTGTGTGCGTGCGTGCGTGCGTGTGTGTGTGTGTGTGTGTGTGTGTGTGTGTGTGTACACGTGAGTGTGTGCACACGCGAGTCTACCGTACGACAGTGGCAAGTGCATTTAGCACAAACACAGGTGGGAATGTGTCACACTAACCCTCTGAAGGGACCCAAACACTCCCCACTATCTCTCTGAGGAGGCTCTAACCCACCACACTAACCCTCTGACGAGACCCTAACCATTCACACTAACCCTCTGAAGGGACCCAAACACTCCCCACTATCTCTCTGAGGAGGCCCTAACCCACCACACTAACCCTCTGACGAGACCCAAACCATTCACACTAACCCTCTGAAGGGACCCAAACACTCCCCACTATCTCTCTGAGGAGGCCCAAACCATTCACACTAACCCTCTGAAGGGACCCAAACACTCCCCACTATCTCTCTGAGGAGGCCCTAACCCACCACACTAACCCTCTGACGAGACCCTAACCATTCACACTAACCCTCTGAGGGGACCCAACACTCCCCACTATCTCTCTGAGGAGGCCCTAACCCACCACACTAACCCTCTGACGAGACCCAAACCATTCACACTAACCCTCTGAGGGGAATGGGGCCAGCTCTTTTATCTGACAACCTTCCGCGCTGCGCCAACATCAAACACCTGCTTGCTCAGAATCACCCATCAGAGCACTGAGACCTATCAACAGGTCCGAATCAGATTCTGACTCCAGCCAGCTCTTTTCGGAGGGGATTTAAAACTAAACTGGACGGATAATTTGACTGGCCAAATAATTCAAAAGCTTAGTCCCAAATGGCATTCTATTCCCAAGGAACTGGTTAAAGGTAGTGCACTATATAGGGAATAGAGGGCTATTTGGGACACAGCGGGTCGTACGTGATCACTGCCCATTAACAGCTTAATTGAAATGAAAACCAAAAAGACTGCATGTTCTGAGTCAGCATCGAGTGCCGAAATACTTTCCCATGAAGTTGACTGAGTCCTCTCTCTGTTAATACCTCAAAACATGAAGGTCTCTCTGTTAATACCTCATGACATACCTCGTCCCATAGGGCGGTGCACAATTGGCCCAGTGTCGTCCGGGTTAGGGTTTGGCCGGGGTAGGCCGTCATTGTAAATAAGAATTTGTTCTTATTCTGACTTGCCTAGTTAAATAAAGGGGTCTCTGTGTTAATACCTCATGACATGGAGGTTTCGCTGTTAATAGGTCTCTCTGTTAATCTCTGTTAATTAATACCTCATGACATGGAGGTCTCTCTGTTAATACCTCATGACATGGAGGTCTCTCTGTTAATATATCATGACATGGAGGTCTCTCTGTTAATACCTCATGACATGGAGGTCTCTCTGTTAATACCTCATGACATGGAGGTCTCTCTGTTAATACCTCATGACATGGAGGTCTCTCTGTTAATATATCATGACATGGAGGTCTCTCTGTTAATACCTCATGACATGGAGGTCTCTCTGTTAATACCTCATGACATGGAGATCTCTCTGTTAATATATCATGACATGGAGATCTCTCTGTTAATACCTCATGACATGGAGGTCTCTCTGTTAATACCTCATGACATGGAGATCTCTCTGTTAATATATCATGACATGGAGGTCTCTCTGTTAACCTCTTGAACCTCTGGGGGCAGTATTTCATTTTTGGATGAAAAACGTTCCCGTTTTAAACACAATATTTTGTCACGAAAAGATGCTCGAAGATGCATATAATTGACAGCTTTGGAAAGAAAACACTCTGACGTTTCCAAAACTGCAAAGATATTGTCTGTGAGTGCCACAGAACTAATGCTACAGGCGAAACCAAGATGACATTTCATACAGGAAGTGAGCCAGATTTTGAATGCGCTGTGTTCCAATGTCTCCTTATATTTTTGCGACTGCACTTGAAGAAACTTCTTGACATTTTCCTCAGTTACTGACCTTCATGTCTTAAATTAATGATGGACTGCCGTTTCTTGTCGCTTATTTGAGCTGTTATTTGAGCTGTTCTTGCCATAATATGGATTTGGTCTTTTACCAAATAGGGCTATCTTCTGTATACCAACCCTACCTTGTCACAACACTGATTGTCTCAAATGCATTAAGAAGGAAAGAAATTCCACAAATTAACTTTTAATAAGGCACACCTGTTAATTGAAATGCATTCCAGGTGACTATCTCATGAAGCTGGTTGAGAGAATGCCAAGAGTGTGCAAAGCTGTCATCAAGGCAGAGGGAAGCTACTTTGAAGAATCTCAAATATAAAATTATTTTTGATTTGTTTCGCACTTTTTTGGCTACTACATGATTCCATATGTTCTATTTCAAAGTGTTGATGTCTTCACAATTATTCTACAATGTAGAAAATAGTAAAAATAAAGAAAAACCCTTGAATGAGTAGGTGTGTCCACACTTTTGACTGGTACTGTATGAATAGCTGCTTGTAGGAACTGACCTTTCGAATGCGGAGTCTGTTTATTATTTTGCAGTACTACCTAGGTATTGGACAGTGGAATGGGTAAAGGTGTTGATGGGCAGGTGACGTGACCAATAGCTGGCCTGTTGGGTGTGTTCTAAATGTATGTCACGCCTGCAGGAGATCAGACATGCCTGGACACTTTGGGGATAAATGACCAGTACATATTTAAAAGTAATGCACGCACTTCCAGCGATTTTCCAGGTACAGGATTCAAAAGATTACATAATAGAAAATAAATCGATTACACAGGGCGAAAAAATTGCACAGAAATAAAGTATATGGGAGTGTGTGTGTGGGTATCTATTTATTTTCTTTGAACAGTGCTTGCAATGGATACAGTACCGTGTGATTAGAATGGCCGTGTCCACAGAGGGTAGGTCCTCCCTCCACCGAGTGCTGAAGTCTGACATCACACTCTTCTTCCCATACTCCTCCTGCTGCCAACGACAGAAACTCTCCAGCATCTTCTCACCATGGTGACCAATGTACATGTCTGACTGCACAGACAGACAGACAGACAGACAGACAGACAGACAGACAGACAGACAGACAGACAGACAGACAGACAGACAGACAGACAGACAGACAGACAAAATGAGATGGGTATACATTTTATTCATTGTTTTGACCTGCCTGTTTATGATGTATTCATGACATGACATTGGAAATAAAATCAACCTTGTTGTAGAATATAGAAGTTAAGTTATTCTGTGTTACTCTACTTGTAGGTTATGTCTCATACTGTACAATTTAAGTAGTGTAAGCATGATGTTTCTTACTGGTGTTTCGTGAAGCAGCACAAGTTTAGTCAATCTGATATTAATCTGTATTCCCAGGCTCTTGTGCTGAAACAAGTTGAAAACCTGTAAAAGGAATGGATATTATTTAAAACCCTTGTAATAACACAGCAACAAAATGATGTCGCTGTATAGCAACAACATACCTATCCCATCCTTTCAGTTGTATTCAAGTGCCTAGGGTAGGGGTTTTAGAGGAGGTTTCTGGACAGGACCAGGAAAGTACAGGGGGATAGAGGTAGGGTAAGGGCAGGGGTGTCCCGGGGGTCACATTGGGTCTCCAACTAATGTGTCCTCTATCCATCGTTTTTGGGGGAATTGTCTATGCTCCCTGACTGTCTAGCTTTCATTTGGGTGATTATTAGCTGCACAAAGTCAAGACACTGTATGAATGTAGGTCCATGATCATTTATACACAGTTTCCAATTGGTTTTTAGTTATTTTACTCAAACCACCCGCGGGCTGTATGTTTGACACCCATGGTTTAAGGGGTAGGTTGTTTCTGGACAGGACCAGAGAACAGAGACACATACCCATAGATATCTTATTCAATGATAATGATGATGTATAGTACAATATATTCATAGTAGGTTCTATGTAAGTCTGTACACATACCATATTCATGATGGTGAGGATGAATCGTTTGGCTGCCTCTGAGCCGTGGTAGCTGACCATAGCTGGGTCGGCCACCACCACAGTCTCCACGTTGTACTCGTGGAGTAGTTTATACAAGTACCGTTTCCCTCTGCCTCCCTCAGACGGCTTCCTGTTCTTACTCTTCTGTCTTTCTGTAAATAAACAGAGAAAAATGACAACGCTTATCGTGACGCTTCCCATAACGCCCTGTAGTCAAATTGTAGTTGTTGACGTAGGCATTACATAAATGCTTGTGTACTGCTCATGAATGTGTTATGGAGTCATTTTAATGTGTTATAGAGTCCTTATGACTGTGTTATGGAGTCCTTATGACTGTGTTATGAAGTCCTTATGAATGTGTTATGGAGTCCTTATGAATGTGTTATGTAATCCTTATGACTGTGTTATGGAGTCCTTATGACTGTGTTATGGAGTCCTTATGAATGTGTTATGTAATCCTTATGAATGTGTTATGTAATCCTTATGACTGTGTTATGGAGTCCTTATGAATGTGTTATGGAGTCCTTATGAATGTGTTATGGAGTCTTTATGAATGTGTTATGTAATCCTTATGAATGTGTTATGGAGTCCTTATGAATGTGTTATAGAGTCCTTATGAATGTGTTATGTAATTCTTATGACTGTGTTATGGAGTCCTTATGAATGTGTTATGGAGTCCTTATGAATGTGTTATGAAATCCTTATGAATGTGTTATGGAGTCCTTATGAATGTGTTATGGAGTCCTTATGAATGTGTTATGAAGTCCTTATGAATGTGTTATGGAGTCCTTATGAATGTGTTATGGAGTCCTTATGAATGTGTTATGTAATCCTTATGAATGTGTTATGGAGTCCTTATGAATGTGTTATGGAGTCCTTATGAATGTGTTAAGTAATCCTTATGAATGTGTTATGAAGTCCTTATGAATGTGTTATGGAGTCCTTATGAATGTGTTATGTAATCCTTATGAATGTGTTATGGAGTCCTTATGAATGTGTTATGTAATCCTTATGTAATTCCTATTCAAATAGTGTTAGCCCATGTAGTTACTAGAGTATAACCCGAGTGTAAGTAGTCAGTATAACATTGTTAACTAGTATAACCAGAGTGTAACTAGTCAGTATAACATGGTAACTATAATATCCAGAGTACAACTAGTCAGTATAACATGGTAACTAGTATAACCAGAGTGTAACTAGTCAGTATAACATGGTAACTAGTATAACCAGACTATACTAGTCAGCATAACATGGTAACTAGTATAACCAGACTATACTAGTCAGCATAACATGGTAACTAGTATAACCAGACTATACTAGTCAGCATGACATGGTAACTAGTATAATCATAGTGTAACTAGTCAGTATAACATGGTAACTAGTATAACCAGAGTGTAACTAGTCAGTATAACATGGTAACTAGTATAACCAGAGTGTAACTAGTCAGTATAACATGGTAACTAGTATAACCAGAGTGTAACTAGTCAGTATAACATGGTAACTATAATATCCAGAGTACAACTAGTCAGTATAACATGGTAACTAGTATAACCAGAGTGTAACTAGTCAGTGTAACATGGTAACTAGTATAACCAGACTATACTAGTCAGCATAACATGGTAACTAGTATAACCAGACTATACTAGTCAGCATAACATGGTAACTAGTATAACCAGACTTTACTAGTCAGCATGACATGGTAACTAGTATAATCATAGTGTAACTAGTCAGTATAACATGGTAACTAGTATAACCAGAGTGTAACTAGTCAGTATAACATGGTAACTAGTATAACCAGAGTGTAACTAGTCAGTATAACATGGTAACTAGTATAACCAGAGTGTAACTAGTCAGTATAACATGGTAACTATAATATCCAGAATACAACTAGTCAGTATAACATTGTAACTAGTATAACCAGAGTGTAACTAGTCAGTATAACATGGTAACTAGTATAACCAGACTATACTAGTCAGCATAACATGGTAACTAGTATAATCATAGTGTAACTAGTCAGTATAACATGGTAACTAGTATAACCAGACTATACTAGTCAGTAACATGGTAGCGAGTATAATCATAGTGTAACTAGTCAGTATAACATGGTAACTAGTATAACCAGAGTGTAACTAGTCAGTAACATGGTAACTAGTATAATCATAGTGTAACTAGTCAGTATAACATGGTAACTAGTATAACCAGAGTGTAACTAGTCAGTAACATGGTAACTAGTATAATCATAGTGTAACTAGTCAGTATAACATGGTAACTAGTATAACCAGAGTGTAACTAGTCAGTAACAAGGTAACTAGTATAATCATAGTGTAACTAGTCAGTATAACATGGTAACTAGTATAACCAGAGTGTAACTAGTCAGTAACATGGTAACTAGTATAATCATAGTGTAACTAGTCACTATAACATGGTAACTAGTATAATCATAGTGTAACTAGTCAGTATAACATGGTAACTAGTATAACCAGAGTGTAACTAGTCAGTAACATGGTAACTAGTATAATCATAGTGTAACTAGTCAGTATAACATGGTAACTAGTATAACCAGAGTGTAACTAGTCAGTAACACGGTAACTAGTATCATCATAGTGTAACTAGTCAGTAACATGGTAACTAGTATAACCAGAGTGTAACTAGTCAGTAACATGGTAACTAGTATAACCAGAGTGTAACTAGTCAGTAACAAGGTAACTAGTATAATCATAGTGTAACTAGTCAGTATAACATGGTAACTAGTATAACCAGAGTGTAACTAGTCAGTAACATGGTAACTAGTATAATCATAGTGTAACTAGTCAGTATAACATGGTAACTAGTATAACCAGAGTGTAACTAGTCAGTAACAAGGTAACTAGTATAATCATAGTGTAACTAGTCAGTATAACATGGTAACTAGTATAACCAGACTATACTAGTCAGTAACATGGTAGCGAGTATAATCATAGTGTAACTAGTCAGTATAACATGGTAACTAGTATAACCAGAGTGTAACTAGTCAGTAACATGGTAACTAGTATAATCATAGTGTAACTAGTCAGTATAACATGGTAACTAGTATAACCAGAGTGTAACTAGTCAGTAACATGGTAACTAGTATAATCATAGTGTAACTAGTCAGTATAACATGGTAACTAGTATAACCAGAGTGTAACTAGTCAGTAACAAGGTAACTAGTATAATCATAGTGTAACTAGTCAGTATAACATGGTAACTAGTATAACCAGAGTGTAACTAGTCAGTAACATGGTAACTAGTATAATCATAGTGTAACTAGTCAGTATAACATGGTAACTAGTATAACCAGAGTGTAACTAGTCAGTAACATGGTAACTAGTATAATCATAGTGTAACTAGTCAGTATAACATGGTAACTAGTATAACCAGAGTGTAACTAGTCAGTAACACGGTAACTAGTATCATCATAGTGTAACTAGTCAGTAACATGGTAACTAGTATAACCAGAGTGTAACTAGTCAGTAACATGGTAACTAGTATAACCAGAGTGTAACTAGTCAGTAACAAGGTAACTAGTATAATCATAGTGTAACTAGTCAGTATAACATGGTAACTAGTATAACCAGAGTGTAACTAGTCAGTAACATGGTAACTAGTATAATCATAGTGTAACTAGTCAGTATAACATGGTAACTAGTATAACCAGAGTGTAACTAGTCAGTAACAAGGTAACTAGTATAATCATAGTGTAACTAGTCAGTATAACATGGTAACTAGTATAACCAGACTATACTAGTCAGTAACATGGTAGCGAGTATAATCATAGTGTAACTAGTCAGTATAACATGGTAACTAGTATAACCAGAGTGTAACTAGTCAGTAACATGGTAACTAGTATAATCATAGTGTAACTAGTCAGTATAACATGGTAACTAGTATAACCAGAGTGTAACTAGTCAGTAACATGGTAACTAGTATAATCATAGTGTAACTAGTCAGTATAACATGGTAACTAGTATAACCAGAGTGTAACTAGTCAGTAACAAGGTAACTAGTATAATCATAGTGTAACTAGTCAGTATAACATGGTAACTAGTATAACCAGAGTGTAACTAGTCAGTAACATGGTAACTAGTATAATCATAGTGTAACTAGTCACTATAACATGGTAACTAGTATAATCATAGTGTAACTAGTCAGTATAACATGGTAACTAGTATAACCAGAGTGTAACTAGTCAGTAACATGGTAACTAGTATAATCATAGTGTAACTAGTCAGTATAACATGGTAACTAGTATAACCAGAGTGTAACTAGTCAGTAACACGGTAACTAGTATCATCATAGTGTAACTAGTCAGTAACATGGTAACTAGTATAACCAGAGTGTAACTAGTCAGTAACATGGTAACTAGTATAACCAGAGTGTAACTAGTCAGTAACAAGGTAACTAGTATAATCATAGTGTAACTAGTCAGTATAACATGGTAACTAGTATAACCAGAGTGTAACTAGTCAGTAACATGGTAACTAGTATAATCATAGTGTAACTAGTCAGTATAACATGGTAACTAGTTTAACCAGAGTGTAACTAGTCAGTAACAAGGTAACTAGTATAATCATAGTGTAACTAGTCAGTATAACATGGTAACTAGTATAACCAGAGTATAACTAGTCAGTAACAAGGTAACTAGTATAATCATAGTTTAACTAGTCAGTATAACATGGTAACTAGTATAACCAGAGTTTAACTAGTCAGTAACAAGGTAACTAGTATAATCATAGTGTAACTAGTCAGTATAACATGGTAACTAGTATAACCAGAGTGTAACTAGTCAGTAACATGGTAACTAGTATAATCATAGTCTAACTAGTCAGTATAACATGGTAACTAGTATAACCAGAGTGTAACTAATCAGTAACAAGGTAACTAGTATAATCATAGTGTAACTAGTCAGTATAACATGGTAACTAGTATAACCAGAGTGTAACTAGTCAGTAACAAGGTAACTAGTATAATCATAGTGTAACTAGTCAGTATAACATGGTAACTAGTATAACCAGAGTGTAACTAGTCAGTAACAAGGTAACTGGTATAATCATAGTGTAACTAGTCAGTATAACATGGTAACTAGTATAACCAGAGTGTAACTAGTCAGTATAACATGGTAACTAGTATAACCAGACTATACTAGTCAGCATAACATGGTAACTAGTATAACCAGAGTGTAACTAGTCAGTAACATGGTAACTAGTATAACCAGAGTGTAACTAGTCAGTAACATGGTAACTAGTATAACCAGAGTGTAACTAGTCAGTAACAAGGTAACTAGTATAATCATAGTGTAACTAGTCAGTATAACATGGTAACTAGTATAACCAGAGTGTAACTAGTCAGTAACAAGGTAACTAGTATAATCATAGTGTAACTAGTCAGTATAACATGGTAACTAGTATAACCAGAGTGTAACTAGTCAGTAACATGGTAACTAGTATAATCATAGTCTAACTAGTCAGTATAACATGGTAACTAGTATAACCAGAGTGTAACTAATCAGTAACAAGGTAACTAGTATAATCATAGTGTAACTAGTCAGTATAACATGGTAACTAGTATAACCAGAGTGTAACTAGTCAGTAACAAGGTAACTAGTATAATCATAGTGTAACTAGTCAGTATAACATGGTAACTAGTATAACCAGAGTGTAACTAGTCAGTAACAAGGTAACTGGTATAATCATAGTGTAACTAGTCAGTATAACATGGTAACTAGTATAACCAGAGTGTAACTAGTCAGTATAACATGGTAACTAGTATAACCAGACTATACTAGTCAGCATAACATGGTAACTAGTATAACCAGAGTGTAACTAGTCAGTAACATGGTAACTAGTATAACCAGAGTGTAACTAGTCAGTAACATGGTAACTAGTATAACCAGAGTGTAACTAGTCAGTAACAAGGTAACTAGTATAATCATAGTGTAACTAGTCAGTATAACATGGTAACTAGTATAACCAGAGTGTAACTAGTCAGTAACAAGGTAACTAGTATAATCATAGTGTAACTAGTCAGTATAACATGGTAACTAGTATAACCAGAGTGTAACTAGTCAGTAACATGGTAACTAGTATAATCATAGTGTAACTAGTCAGTAACATGGTAACTAGTATAACCAGAGTGTAACTAGTCAGTATAACAAAGGAACACAGAACAATGGGTGGAATGTTTGTCAAATGAAACTGGTCAGATTCTGTTTAAAATCAGCTACAAGTGTATTGACACTGTAGTTCCATGTAACTGCATGTAACTGCCTAGTATCTGTAACTGAAACGTACGCCCATACATATGAAATAGTGGTTAGTTATAGGGTGACTTTATTGGTCAGCACGCACTTATTTTGAAAATGGGTAGTAGACAGAAAGTCCACACACATTGACCTCATCTGGAGTGGATTTCCTTGATCAAAAGCAGATAGGTAAGACCTCGTAATGAAAACCCTTCTTGGTTTCTAGTCCGCTTTGCGAGAGCTCGAGGTTTGACACTGATGTGGAGACCCTGACGTGACCCTGCGCTTATTCAAGGTGAGAACTAGGAACGGTAGAACAGTGAACGTCTTACGACCAGGGCCACTATCGTTGAACCTGACAGATACTGCAGGTCCACGTGTGACAGTTATGTTGAGTTGCGGCTGAGTGCTTTTATATGTTCACATCTTTTCTGGATTTTTAAAAGATCTCAGAAGTCCAATCTGGCGAGCAGATAAAACGTCTTCGTCTACACACCATTGAGTTCTCTTGCCCGCTGTACATAAATCAGACATGGATCTGTCAATAAGCTGAGGCATGAGCTTTACCAATGGAGCCTTATAGCATGCAAGAGGCCGAACGCCAGTGTGGAAGCTATTACTTTCTGACATTGAGATGTACAAATTCAATGTAGGGTTGATGAACAGCATAGGTGTCAATGCCTTAGGATTACAGGATCATTTACAAATCACGAAGGTAGAAAATATGAAGTGGATAACAACCTACAGGTTGAGAATGTGTCACTGGGCATTTGTGAAGAACATGGTTTGTTGACACTGTTGCATCATGCTTAAAGCTAAGGTATGGCTGGTCAGTAAATTAATATAGATAGAGACATGAACTATCTCTACCTACAGTATATTAATTTACTGACCAGTTATACCAGACAAACATGTTCTACAAGGCCCATTATACCAGACAAACATGTTCTACAAGGCCCATTATACCAGACAAACATGTTCTACAAGGCCCATTATACCAGACTAACATGTTCTACAAGGCCCATTATTATTAGTAGTATCATTACTTAAATACACTGAAAAATATAACTTCAAAATGCATTTGTGTACTTGTAGATCTTTCATAGAATTAGGAATACTAGAATGGACATGAACTATGTTACGACAGTATAAAAGATCAGCCATTTTGGTAAAGAAGTTGGTCAACCATGGTCAGCCAGTGCTGTGATAAGATATTACAGTATGCAAAACAATGAACTTGAAGAGTATCTGCACAGTATATTTATTAGCTAGCTAGCCAACGAGTTTTAGTGGAAGGATTCCGTCACATTTTTCAAATGAACTTCCAATATGCCAACATTCCATACAAACAATGTAGTCAATACACAGCCATACACTGGCTTAAGTCTGTTGATGATAGGACTTAGACATTATTGTAAATGCAGGAAGTACTGATATTGAATCATATTGTATTTTAGAGGATATTTATACAGAACATTTATAGAAATCCTGTCTAAACTGTATTTATAATTATATGACACATTTTGGTTTGACAATATTTCTATTACACAATTTCTGCCATATCACATTCGTTACTTTTATTTCCCTGCATAACTGAAAGGAGGAAATGCATCACCGTACCAGGCAACCTGGCAGGAAGCTCTTAATGGTGCATCTGTAGAAGTTTGTGAGGGTCTTTTCTTCAACACAGTCTGTCTGTTTGGATGGACCATTTCAGCTTGTCAGTGATCTGTACTTCGATGAGCTTTTCACCCCCTCCACTATGGCCCCGTCGATGTGGATGGGGGCATGCTCTCTCTCTGCTGTCTCCTGAAGTCCATGATCGGCTCGTTTATTTTGTTGGTAATCGGTCCTACCACTGTTGTTTCGTCTGCAAACTTGATGATTAAGTTGGAGACGTGCATGGTCACACAGTCATGAGTAAACAGGGTGTACAGGAGGCGGCAGAGCACCACCGCGGTGGGTCCCCCGTGTTGAAGATCAGCATAGCGGAGGTGTTGTTTCCTACATTCACCACCTGGGGTCGGCTCATCAGGAAGTCCAGGACCCAGTTGCACAGGGTGGGGTTCAGACCCAGAGCCCAGAGCTTAGTGATGAGCTTGAGCTGTAGTCAATGAACAGCATTCTTACATAGGTATTCCTCTTGTCCAGATGGGATAGGGAAGTGTGCAGTGCGATGGCGATTGTGATTGCATCATCCGTGGATCTTAGGGCAGTATGCAAATTGTAGTGGGTCTAGGGTGTCAGGTAAGGTGGATGTGATATGATCCTTAACTAGCCTCTCAAAGCACTTCATGATGGCAGAAGTGAATGCTACGTAGCGATAGTATTTAGGTCAGTTACCTTCGTTTTCTTGGGTACAGGAACAATGGTGGACATCTTGTAGCAAGTGGGGACAACAGGGAGAGACCGAATGTGTTATTTTTACGGGAGAGTTATTTTTTCCTGTCCGGGCGATGTATGGAGAACCCCGCTGGCTGTATGGACGGGGACAGTATATCCAGAGAGAGCCATGATTCCATGAAACAAAGTATATTACAGTCCCTGATGTCTCTCTGGAAGGAGATCCTCGCCCTGAGCTCACCTACTTTAATGTCCAGGCACTGCACATTAGCAAGTAATATATTTTAAAATGGTGGATGCTATGCACGCTTCCTAAGTGGGATTAAAAGCACACTCCAAATTCCTCTTCTCTGTCGACGGCGTCTTGTAGCAACCCCTGGGATCAGTGGAATTGCCTTGGGGGGTACAAACAAAGGATCCAATTGTGGAAAGAGTCATTTCTGGTCGAAATGCTGGTGAGTGAACGCCAATCTAATATCCAAAAGTTATTTTCAGCAAGAAACATTCTGAGAAAATAATAATAGAAATAACCCCAATATATATATATATATATATATATATATATATATATATATATATATATATATATATATATACTGCAAAGTTGGCTATGAGCGAGCAACAGGGGAACCATTTCTGTCAGCACCATCTTGTCATCTTGTGGGCAACCAATCGCAGTGCACCAATGAATAGAAACTGTCGTTGAGGCCGACACTTCGGACAAACTCAAGTTAAAAACGCATGAAAGCCAGTGAGGGCTATGGCAAAAACTGTGCTAAAAATGGCTAAATCATTTTATAGTGCACCAGGAGTACTTGCTATTGTGATTCCTGAAATGCAGAGCCTGTTGATGGAGTATTTTTTGAATCCAAAATTATATTTTTGTTACATTGTTTGCTAGCTCAGCTGGTTAGCTAGCTCTCTCAGTCTCATTGACCACCAAACGTTGCTAACGCTAGCTAGCCACTCAATATAATTTGTTTTCTAAAAAAATGTTGTAAGCTAGCTAAGTGAGCAATGATTTGAATACAGATCCCATCTGCAGTCGACATCCGTAAACAAGTTTGAACGCACTGGTTAGTTCCAAAAGTGCTTATAGCTTTGACTGCATGTTTAGTGGATTCTGAGCCATTCACAGTTGTTAGCTACACTACATAAAACATTTTACCAGGTTCCTGTGATGCAATTGTAATGACAGTCCACCACAACATACCCAATAGTTTCCTGATTAGCAAGGAGTTGTCTGTGTTTAAATTTCATTGTGTATTAGAAACACGGTTTGAGATCATTGTGAGGGGATTCCGCTCTTGGTTGAATGGGCAATTTTGCAACAGTTTGCAAAAGTTTCCAAGAGGGGCGGGCCTTAGCAAAGGGTCAATTAGACTGGTTTGGAAATTTCCCTGGCCAAAATGGCTGCCATTATCACACCATTCTGGAACTTTGAGGATTTATTGATGACATAGCCTCAATGTTGGAGTAGGGCACTTCATGTAGTTCAACTAGTATTTTAACTACATTTTGCAGTAGCTTGGTGGTAGTTGAACTTAATTCAAATCTAGGTCATGTTTACTGTAGCCATGTAGTGGTGTAACTAACTACTGGAGGTTCACACAAGTTTCTTTGCAAAAAAATAATAAAATATGGGTGATTTAGGCAATAATTTCCTTTCTGTTTTGGCATCAGACCTGCCTTATTCTCACTTGAAACATAGTTGTTGTATTTACTAGGCGAAGTTACACATTCTGTTAACATCTGACTCCAGAGTGATCTCTTCTTGCAATTTGTAGTCTACAATATTTAAGATTTAGATTAGATGTGGTCAACATATTTTTCAAAGTAACTTTAGTTAAGTAAACTATATATTTCTTAAGGGTAGCTTTAATTTAGCGTAACTTCTTCCAGTGTGAAATAATTGGTAGAGTGGTAGACTGCATTTTTAGAGTAGCTTCCCCAACACTGCATAGCTGGGGGCGGCAGCGTAGCCTAGTGGTTAGAGCGTTGGACTAGTAACCGGTAGGTTGTGAGTTCAAACCCCCGAGCTGACAAGGTACAAATCTGTCGTTCTGCCCCTGAACAGGCAGTTAACCCACTGTTCCCAGGCCGTTATTGAAAATAAGAATGTGTTCTTAACTGACTTGCCTGGTTAAATAAAGGTAAAAAAATATATATATTTTTTAAATAGCCCCTAAAGCAATTTAATAGGATCCCTGTGGGATCTTCATAACAGGCAGTGCAGACCAATAATCCCTAAACCAATTTTAATCCAAAACGTAAACTTTTCTTTGCTTATTTTGGATATGGAGGTTAGCCTAAATCTTAAAAAGTATATTAAGTAAATCTTAATAACTTAAGCGTTCCGAAAGAGGAACATCTTCATCAATAATGTTTCTGCAGCACAAGATGGAGGTAGCCCACCTGGAATGACTCCACAATAGTTGCTGCTTGTCTGTTTGTCTGTCGTCTGCTTGTCTGTCTGTCTCTCCTCGGTGGTGGAGCGCTTCCTCCTGTACACGCGGTGGGCCTGTCCCGTGACGGCCAGCGTTTTATTGACGGGCTCGACGTAGAGGAAGTCTCCATTGAGTTGAATGAAGCCCATCTGCAAAAAAAAATGGACGAGACAGAACAGAGATCATGGCTTGCACTCAAACCGCATTTTTTTCCTGACCATCTGATGACAGCGCATCCATCTTAAACTTCCCCCACTGACAAAGGAGGGGAGATATTGTAGGAGAGCACAGCAGCATATCAATCTAGGCATCAAAAATACATTTACATTTTAGCAGACACCTATCCAGAGCAACTTACAGTAGTGAGTTCATACTGGCCCACCTTGGGAAACGAACCCACAACTGTGGAGTTACAACCACCCATCCTCTATCAACTGAGACACATGAGACGCACAATAAGTGCTGATTTGTGTCTGGGGGAAAAATGTCTTCAAACTGTAAAGTAGAGCCGTGAGGTATTCATTATGGTAAAGCCTCTTTCTCTCTCTCTCCCTAATTACATCTAAGAGAACACCTGAATCAAATCAAAATCAAATTTTATTTGTCACATACACATGGTTAGCAGATGTTAATGCGAGTGTAGCGAAATGTGTAGCTAGAATGCTTGTGCTTCTAGTTCCGACAATGCAGTAATAACCAACAAGTAATCTAGCTAACAATTCCTGGCTTAATTATGAATGAGAGATGAACGTACAGCAACAAATGCAGATGACATTTGAATGCAAAGACCTAAACGTTTCAGTCACTCATCACTTGAGCCTGCTGTGTTGTCGCTGTACTGACCATGTCATCAGCCTGATATACACTGACATTTCATAAGCAAGCTGACTGCCTGACGTCAGTTCGTGTCAAACTGCACTGTGTTTGTCCTTCTCAGTACGTTCACGGCGTCTCTCTCTCTGAGCAATAAGGAGCAGCATTCTCATTGGTAGGTGTGAACGCTAAGTCAGGTTTCCCACTTCCGTGCAGAGCTTGATGTGGTTGTGGCATTTCTCTGAACCTCCTGGCTAATATATAATATAATATATGCCATTTAGCGGACGCTTTTATCCAAAGCGACTTACATGTCATGTGTGCATACATTCTACGTATGGGTGGTCCCGGGAATCGAACCCACTACCCTGGCGTTACAAGCGCCATGCTCTACCAACTGAGCTACAGAAGGACCACCGCTACTTCAGTATCCCATACTAACACACTACACAGAACCACGGACCCCCAGAACCATGGAACCCCAGAACCATGGAACCCCAGATCCATGGAACCCCAGAACCATGGAACCCCAGAACCATGGAACCCCAGAACCATGGAACCCCAGAACCATGGAACCCCAGAACCCCAGAACCATGGAACCCCAGAACCCCAGAACCATGGAACCCCAGAACCCCAGAACCATGGAACCCCAGAACCATGGAACCCCAGAACCATGGAACCCCAGAACCATGGAACCCCAGAACCCCAGAACCATGGAACCCCAGAACCCCAGCCCTGAAGGCTTGGAGGCATGCCATGCGGCAGAGATGTCTACATGCCACGGAGGATTGCAGAAGTCTTGAAAAGAAAGGGCAACACTGCAAATATTGACTCTTTGCATCAACTTCATGTAATTGTCAATAAAAGCATTTGACACTTATGAAATTCTTGTAATTATACTTCAGTATCCCATACTAACATCTGACAAAAATATCTAAAGACACTGAAGCAGCAAACTTTGTGAAAATTAATATTTGTGTCATTCTCAAAACTGACTGTAGAATTTCCTACGTAGAATTTCCCACTACATAGAGCTTCCCACTACCTAGAGTTCTCTACTACCTCCCTACAACCTAGAGCTCCCCACTACTTAGAGTTCCCTACTACCTAGAGCTCCCCACTACCTAGAGCTCCCCCACTACCTAGAGCTCACAACTAACTAGTGCTCCCCACAACGTAGAGCTTCCCACTACCTCCCAACTACCTAGAGTTCCCCACTACCTCACCACTATCTAGAGCTCCCTACTACCTAGAGTTCCCCACTGCCTAGAGCTCCCCACTACCTCCCAACTACCTAGAGTTCCCCACTACCTCACCACTATCTAGAGCTCCCTACTACCTAGAGTTCCCCACTACCTCCCAACTACCTAGAGTTCCCCACTACCTCACCACTATCTAGAGCTCCCTACTACCTAGAGTTCCCCACTGCCTAGAGCTCCCCACTACCTCACCACTACCTAGAGCTCCCCACTACCTCTCCAATACTTAGAGCTCCCCACTACCTCCCCACTACCTAGAGCTCCCCACTATCTCCCCACTACCTAGAGCTCCCCACTACCTCCCCATTACCTAGAGCTCCCCACTACCTCTCCACTACCTAGAGCTCCCCACTACCTAGAGGACCCCACTACCTAGAGGACCCCACTACCTCTCCACTACCTAGAGCTCCCCACTACCTAGAGGACCCCACTACCTAGAGGACCCCACTACCTCTCCACTACCTCCTCACTACCTAGAGCTCCCTACTACCTAGAGCTCCCTACTACCTAGAACTCCGTACTACCTAGAGCTCTCCACTAATTAGAGCTCCCCACTACGTCTCCAATACTTAGAGCTCCCCACTACCTCCCCACTACCTAGAGCTCCCCACTATCTCCCCACTACCTAGAGTTCCCCACTACCTAGAGCTCCCCACTACCTCCCCACTACCTAGAGCTCCCCACTATCTCCCCACTACCTAGAACTCCCCACTACTTAGAACTCCCCACTACCTAGAGCTCCCCACTGCCTAGAGCTCCCCACTACCTAGAGCTCCCCACTAACTCCCCACTACCTAGAGCTCCCCACTACCTAGAGCTCCCCACTATCTCCCCACTACCTAGAACTCCCCACTACCTAGAACTCCCCACTACCTAGAACTCCCCACTACCTAGAGCTCCCTACTACCTAGAGGACCCCAATACCTGGAGTTCCCCAGTACCTCCCCACTACCTAGAGTTCCCCACTACCTAGAGCTCCCCACTACCTAGAGCTCCCCACTACCTCCCCACTACCTCCCTACTACCTAGAGCTCCCCACTACCTAGAGCTCCCCACTACCTAGAGGACCCCAATACCTGGAGTTCCCCACTACCTCCCCACTACCTAGAACACCCCATTACCTCCCCACTACCTAGAACTCCCCACTACCTAGAACTCCCCACTACCTAGAGCTCCCTACTACCTAGAGGACCCCAATACCTGGAGTTCCCCAGTACCTCCCCACTACCTAGAGTTCCCCACTACCTAGAGCTCCCCACTACCTAGAGCTCCCCACTACCTCCCCACTACCTCCCTACTACCTAGAGCTCCCCACTACCTAGAACTCCCCACTACCTAGAGCTCCCCACTACCTCCCTACTACCTAGAGCTCCCCACTACCTAGAGCTCCCCACTACCTAGAGCTCCCCACTACCTAGAACTCCCCACTACCTAGAGCTCCCCACTACCTCACCACTACCTAGAGCTCCCCACTACCTCCCCACTACCTAGAGCTCCCCACTACCTAGAGCTCCCCACTAGCTAGAACTCCCCAATACCTAGAGCTCCCCACTATCTCCCCAGTACCTCCCCAACACCCACAGCTCCCCAGCTCTCATTGCAAGCTCCATAACCTTAAATTGTCCATCTGCACCCATTCCCCTCGGCGCTATTCTCCAAACGTGGTGAAAAAATGACGAGGAACTCTCCAACAAACCCCCGGAGGGATTACCTGATGTTTGGAAAGAAGGAGGAGGGTCAGGAGGGGAGTGTTGCTGGAGGGGAGTGAAGGGAGAGGATAGGCCGATGGTGAAGGCATATTTGGTTTGGGTTCATTTAGGTTTGATGATTTGCGCAGACTAAACAAGCCACTGGTGTTGCATGATTAAAAGAAAGTGGGCTGATAGATGTGGGCAGAGATAGACCGAGGGCAAGGCATGACCACTTCAAGCCTTACTGACCCTAGTCTCAGAGATCCCAGACCTAGGGCAACAGCACTAGGTCTGGGAATCATGCCAGTCAGTGGTTTTAAGCTTGTAACTCTTAATGTCATGGCGCATGCAAACCACTAACTAGCAAAACACACTCATTGAAAATATCCTCTGCGAGCTTCATCTAGCGAGCTACCGAGAATGTTTACGGCAGGACATGAAGGGATCGGTCTCTAACGTAGTTCCACCTCTTCTTCTCTATTCCAACTGACGAAGATACAGGTACTTCAACAGGTACTTGTACAGACATGTATGCTGGAACTTTGGTACATTGTGGGAGGCAACGCGTCTGCGTCTGTGAGACTACACTGACCCCTCAACAACAGGTCTGAGTCTGTGAGACTACACTGACCCCTCAACAACAGGTCTGCGTCTGTGAGACTACACTGACCCCTCAACAACAGGTCTGAGTCTGTGAGACTACACTGACCCCTCAACAACAGGTCTGAGTCTGTGAGACTACACTGACTCCTCAACAACAGGTCTGAGTCTGTGAGACTACACTGACCCCTCAACAACAGGTCTGAGTCTGTGAGACTACACTGACCCCTCAACAACAGGTCTGAGTCTGTGAGACTACACTGACCCCTCAACAACAGGTCTGAGTCTGTGAGACTACACTGACCCCTCAACAACAGGTCTGAGTCTGTGAGACTACACTGGCCCCTCAACAACAGGTCTGAGTCTGTGAGACTACACTGACTCCTCAACAACAGGTCTGAGTCTGTGAGACTACACTGACTCCTCAACAACAGGTCTGAGTCTGTGAGACTACACTGACCCCTCAACAACAGGTCTGAGTCTGTGAGACTACACTGACCCCTCAACAACAGGTCTGAGTCTGTGAGACTACACTGACCCCTCAACAACAGGTCTGAGTCTGTGAGACTACACTGACTCCTCAACAACAGGTCTGAGTCTGTGAGACTACACTGACTCCTCAACAACAGGTCTGAGTCTGTGAGACTACACTGACCCCTCAACAGTCTGTGACAGGTCTGAGTCTGTGAGACTACACTGACCCCTCAACAACAGGTCTGAGTCTGTGAGACTACACTGACTCCTCAACAACAGGTCTGAGTCTGTGAGACTACACTGACCCCTCAACAACAGGTCTGAGTCTGTGAGACTACACTGACCCCTCAACAACAGGTCTGAGTCTGTGAGACTACACTGACCCCTCAACAACAGGTCTGAGTCTGTGAGACTACACTGACCCCTCAACAACAGGTCTGAGTCTGTGAGACTACACTGACCCCTCAACAACAGGTCTGAGTCTGTGAGACTACACTGACCCCTCAACAACAGGTCTGAGTCTGTGAGACTACACTGACCCCTCAACAACAGGTCTGAGTCTGTGAGACTACACTGACCCCTCAACAACAGGTCTGAGTCTGTGAGACTACACTGACCCCTCAACAACAGGTCTGAGTCTGTGAGACTACACTGACCCCTCAACAACAGGTCTGAGGCTGTGAGACTACACTGACTCCTCAACACCAGAACAACAGGTCTGAGTCTGTGAGACTACACTGACTCCTCAACAACAGGTCTGAGTCTGTGAGACTACACTGACTCCTCAACAACAGGTCTGAGTCTGTGAGACTACACTGACCCCTCAACAACAGGTCTGAGTCTGTGAGACTACACTGACCCCTCAACAACAGGTCTGAGTCTGTGAGACTACACTGACCCCTCAACAACAGGTCTGAGTCTGTGAGACTACACTGACCCCTCAACAACAGGTCTGAGTCTGTGAGACTACACTGACCCCTCAACAACAGGTCTGAGTCTGTGAGACTACACTGACCCCTCAACAACAGGTCTGAGTCTGTGAGACTACACTGACCCCTCAACAACAGGTCTGAGTCTGTGAGACTACACTGACCCCTCAACAACAGGTCTGAGTCTGTGAGACTACACTGACCCCTCAACAACAGGTCTGAGTCTGTGAGACTACACTGGCCCCTCAACAACAGGTCTGAGTCTGTGAGACTACACTGACCCCTCAACAACAGGTCTGAGGACGGTTCACTGACTCCTCAACAACAGGTCTGAGTCTGTGAGACTACACTGACCCCTCAACAACAGGTCTGAGTCTGTGAGACTACACTGACCCCTCAACAACAGGTCTGAGTCTGTGAGACTACACTGACCCCTCAACAACAGGTCTGAGTCTGTGAGACTACACTGACCCCTCAACAACAGGTCTGAGTCTGTGAGACTACACTGACCCCTCAACAACAGGTCTGAGTCTGTGAGACTACACTGACCCCTCAACAACAGGTCTGAGTCTGTGAGACTACACTGACCCCTCAACAACAGGTCTGAGTCTGTGAGACTACACTGACCCTCAACAACAGGTCTGAGTCTGTGAGACTACACTGACCCCTCAACAACAGGTCTGAGTCTGTGAGACTACACTGACCCCTCAACAACAGGTCTGAGTCTGTGAGACTACACTGACCCCTCAACAACAGGTCTGAGTCTGTGAGACTACACTGACTCCTCAACAACAGGTCTGAGTCTGTGAGACTACACTGACCCCTCAACAACAGGTCTGAGTCTGTGAGACTACACTGACCCCTCACCCCTCAACAACAGGTCTGAGTCTGTGAGACTACACTGACTCCTCAACAACAGGTCTGAGTCTGTGAGACTACACTGACCCCTCAACAACAGGTCTGAGTCTGTGAGACTACACTGACTCCTCAACAACAGGTCTGAGTCTGTGAGACTACACTGACCCCTCAACAACAGGTCTGAGTCTGTGAGACTACACTGACCCCTCAACAACAGGTCTGAGTCTGTGAGACTACACTGACCCCTCAACAACAGGTCTGAGTCTGTGAGACTACACTGACCCCTCAACAACAGGTCTGAGTCTGTGAGACTACACTGACCCCAACAGACAGGTCTGAGTCTGTGAGACTACACTGACCCCTCAACAACAGGTCTGAGTCTGTGAGACTACACTGACTCCTCAACAACAGGTCTGAGTCTGTGAGACTACACTGACCCCTCAACAACAGGTCTGAGTCTGTGAGACTACACTGACCCCTCAACAACAGGTCTGAGTCTGTGAGACTTACACTGACCCCTCAACAACAGGTCTGAGTCTGTGAGACTACACTGACCCCTCAACAACAGGTCTGAGTCTGTGAGACTACACTGACCCCTCAACAACAGGTCTGAGTCTGTGAGACTACACTGACCCCTCAACAACAGGTCTGAGTCTGTGAGACTACACTGACCCCTCAACAACAGGTCTGAGTCTGTGAGACTACACTGACCCCTCAACAACAGGTCTGAGTCTGTGAGACTACACTGACTCCTCAACAACAGGTCTGAGTCTGTGAGACTACACTGACCCCTCAACAACAGGTCTGAGTCTGTGAGACTACACTGACTCCTCAACAACAGGTCTGAGTCTGTGAGACTACACTGACCCCTCAACAACAGGTCTGAGTCTGTGAGACTACACTGACTCCTCAACAACAGGTCTGAGTCTGTGAGACTACACTGACCCCTCAACAACAGGTCTGAGTCTGTGAGACTACACTGACCCCTCAACAACAGGTCTGAGTCTGTGAGACTACACTGACCCCTCAACAACAGGTCTGAGTCTGTGAGACTACACTGACCCCTCAACAACAGGTCTGAGTCTGTGAGACTACACTGACTCCTCAACAACAGGTCTGAGTCTGTGAGACTACACTGACCCCTCAACAACAGGTCTGAGTCTGTGAGACTACACTGACCCCTCAACAACAGGTCTGAGTCTGTGAGACTACACTGACCCCTCAACAACAGGTCTGAGTCTGTGAGACTACACTGACCCCTCAACAACAGGTCTGAGTCTGTGAGACTACACTGACCCCTCAACAACAGGTCTGAGTCTGTGAGACTACACTGACCCCTCAACAACAGGTCTGAGTCTGTGAGACTACACTGACCCCTCAACAACAGGTCTGAGTCTGTGAGACTACACTGACCCCTCAACAACAGGTCTGAGTCTGTGAGACTACACTGACCCCTCAACAAGTCAGGTCTGAGTCTGTGAGACTACACTGACCCCTCAACAACAGGTCTGAGTCTGTGAGACTACACTGACCCCTCAACAACAGGTCTGAGTCTGTGAGACTACACTGACCCCTCAACAACAGGTCTGAGTCTGTGAGACTACACTGACCCCTCAACAACAGGTCTGAGTCTGTGAGACTACACTGACCCCTCAACAACAGGTCTGAGTCTGTGAGACTACACTGACCCCTCAACAACAGGTCTGAGTCTGTGAGACTACACTGACCCCTCAACAACAGGTCTGAGTCTGTGAGACTACACTGACCCCTCAACAACAGGTCTGAGTCTGTGAGACTCTGACTGTGAGACTGACCCCTCAACAACAGGTCTGAGTCTGTGAGACTACACTGACCCCTCAACAACAGGTCTGAGTCTGTGAGACTACACTGACCCCTCAACAACAGGTCTGAGTCTGTGAGACTACACTGACCCCTCAACAACAGGTCTGAGTCTGTGAGACTACACTGACCCTCAACAACAGGTCTGAGTCTGTGAGACTACACTGACCCCTCAACAACAGGTCTGAGTCTGTGAGACTACACTGACCCCTCAACAACAGGTCTGAGTCTGTGAGACTCACACTGACCCCTCAACAACAGGTCTGAGTCTGTGAGACTACACTGACCCCTCAACAACAGGTCTGAGTCTGTGAGACTACACTGACCCCTCAACAACAGGTCTGAGTCTGTGAGACTACACTGACCCCTCAACAACAGGTCTGAGTCTGTGAGACTACACTGACCCCTCAACAACAGGTCTGAGTCTGTGAGACTACACTGACCCCCCCTCAACAACAGGTCTGAGTCTGTGAGACTACACTGACCCCTCAACAACAGGTCTGAGTCTGTGAGACTACACTGACCCCTCAACAACAGGTCTGAGTCTGTGAGACTACACTGACCCCTCAACAACAGGTCTGAGTCTGTGAGACTACACTGACCCCTCAACAACAGGTCTGAGTCTGTGAGACTACACTGACTCCTCAACAACAGGTCTGAGTCTGTGAGACTACACTGACCCCTCAACAACAGGTCTGAGTCTGTGAGACTACACTGACCCCTCAACAACAGGTCTGAGTCTGTGAGACTACACTGACCCCTCAACAACAGGTCTGAGTCTGTGAGACTACACTGACCCCTCAACAACAGGTCTGAGTCTGTGAGACTACACTGACCCCTCAACAACAGGTCTGAGTCTGTGAGACTACACTGACCCCTCAACAACAGGTCTGAGTCTGTGAGACTACACTGACCCCTCAACAACAGGTCTGAGTCTGTGAGACTACACTGACCCCTCAACAACAGGTCTGAGTCTGTGAGACTACACTGACTCCTCAACAACAGAACAACAGGTCTGAGTCTGTGAGACTACACTGACTCCTCAACAACAGAACAACAGGTCTGAGTCTGTGAGACTACACTGACTCCTCAACAACAGAACAACAGGTCTGAGTCTGTGAGACTACACTGACCCCTCAACAACAGAACAACAGGTCTGAGGACGGTTCACTGACCTTATGTTGACCACCTTTCATTTTCAGAAGGACTTTTCACATCATCAAGGCATCAGTGTGGAGTTCAGCAAGAAACTAGCAGAACAACAACATGGCTGAGTTTTACTTCTGCACTAGAGTTAAGTCTTTGGGTCATTCTTTTATCAACCAATTTCTCCTTCTCACTCCAGTTATCAAATCAAATCAAATGTATTTATATAGCCCTTCGTACATCAGCTGATATCTCAAAGTGCTCTACCGAAACCCAGCCTAAAACCCCAAAACAGCAAGCAATGCAGGTGTAAAAGCACGGTGGCTAGGAAAAACTCCTTAGAAAGGCCAAAACCTAGGAAGAAACCTAGAGAGGAACCAGGCTATGTGGGGTGGCCAGTCCTCTTCTGGCTGTGCCGGGTGGAGATTATAACAGAACATGGCCAAGATGTTCAAATGTTCATAAATGACCAGCATGGTCAAATAATAATAAGGCAGTTATCCCTCCTCGCAGTTCTGACATGGCTACTGTTGCAGTGTTATGGCTATGTAATTATACCAATTACAAGGGCTTAGGGTCGAGGTCGATCCGTATACGGCCTGTCAATCACCCCGCCAACTCCATCCTTTTGTGCAATTTGAGCCATGGCCAACTCTGCTATTGTCAATCAAACATTATTGGAACATAATTTTGCCGAATGGACATACAGGACACAACATGTCAAATCCTGTTGCTCGTTACATTTCAGCAGTTTTGGTCGACTTTCTGAATGATTCAGTAGAAGTTGTAGACACTATGAAACTAAATGTATCAGTGCTGAGAGAGAGAGAGAGAGAGAGAGAGAGAGAGAGAGAGAGAGAGAGAGAGAGAGACTTTCTGAATGATTCAGTATTTTAAAAAGAGACTCGTTTTCCAAATATGCAGAACTATGGAGTGAAGTCAACCTTGCCATGCCATTGAAATGTTAGGTAAATGCTAATCTCCACACAATACACAGCCATACACCAGAATGCATAGAAGTTGTAGACACTATGAAACTAAATGTATCAGTGCAGAGAGAGAGAGAGAGAGAGAGAGAGAGAGAGAGAGAGAGAGAGAGAGAGAGAGAGGTTGATTAAATGTCAACTTATGTAACGTTTGTCACATTCTAAAATTAGCCTCGAAATTCTGTCACCTTTGGTGAGTCTGCTGAGGTCAACAATGTTATAGATTCCTAATGCTGCCTCTACTGTGGTGTGAGCATCAGAACCTTAGACCATCACTTCAAACAGTACTCGGTTTATCTTAGGTCAGAGGTCTGGCTGTGGTATATTTCTCAGTGATACATTGTTGTGTGGACTGATCCAATGGTGTAGAATGGCATATACTGTACACTGGTTCTACAAAATGACTAGACACAGATACTGGTATATTTAGACGATAACAAAACCAATATTGCAAAACCACACAACTGGTTTCGTCGCCATCGTAAAAGTTAATTCACATGAACTGCAATATTTCATTAATTGAGAACTTGTTGTCGCATGGACAAACAAGGAAGAAAACAATGAAGGGAAAAGCAATACCGTGCCTTTGCCAAGCTCATTGCATGTTTCAATGTGTGTGAGGCGAAGTTTCGGGTTAACAAGACAGAGCCCGGGACTGTGGTCCAAACTGTTGAGACTGAGTCCAAGCCTCTCTAACCACAGGAGCTCACCCTTAAAACCTCAGGGGGCTGCTAATGATTCTGTGCTGTGGCTCACGGAGAAGTTCATGTTGTCTGCCCTGAGACGGCACAAAGCAGGGTGGGCCAAAAAGGCAGTGGACCTTGGAGAGTTTACCTCCCACACCTTCAAAAGATACACCTAAGGCTAAGGCGGTATGCATGGAGTTACACACATATAAACACAAATACACCACACATACTGACAGAGACACAGAGGAGCTACAGTACCTTCCCACTTTAGACATACTTCAACATCCCCATTGAACTGTCACAATGGGTAGAGAACCTTTAACATTCCTATCAAGCTGTCACAATGGGTACGGAACCTTCAACATCCCTATTAAACTGTCACAATGGGTAGAGAACCTTTAACATTCCTATCAAGCTGTCACAATGGGTACGGAACCTTCAACATCCCTATTAAACTGTCACACTGGGTAGAGAGCCTTCAACATCTCTATTAAACTGTCACAATGGGTAGAGAACCTTCAACATCCCTATTAAACTGTCACACTGGGTAGAGAACCTTCAACATCCCTATCAAACTGTCACAATGGGTAGAGAACCTTTAACATTCCTATTAAACTGTCACAATGGGTAGAGAGCCTTCAACATCCCTATTAAACTGTCACAATGGGTACGGAACCTTCAACATCCCTATTAAACTGTCACACTGGGTAGAGAACCTTTAACATCCCTATCAAACTGTCACAATGGGTAGAGAACCTTTAACATTCCTATTAAACTGTCACACTGGGTAGAGAGCCTTCAACATCTCTATTAAACTGTCACAATGGGTAGAGAACCTTTACCATTCCTATTAAACTGTCACACTGGGTAGGGAACCTTCAACATCCCTATTAAACTGTCACAATGGGTAGAGAACCTTCAACATCCCTATTAAACTGTCACAATGGGTAGAGAACCTTCAACATCCCTATTAAACTGTCACAATGGGTAGAGAACCTTCAACATCCCTATTAAACTGTCACAATGGGTAGAGAACCTTTAACATTCCTATTAAACTGTCACAATGGGTACGGAACCTTCAACATCCCTATTAAACTGTCACAATGGGTAGAGAACCTTCAACATCCCTATTAAACTGTCACAATGGGTAGAGAACCTTCAACATCCCTATTAAACTGTCACAATGGGTAGAGAACCTTCAACATCCCTATTAAACTGTCACAATGGGTAGAGAACCTTTAACATTCCTATTAAACTGTCACAATGGGTAGAGAACCTTCAACATCCCTATCAAACTGTCACAATGGGTAGAGAACCTTCAACATCCCTATTAAACTGTCACAATGGGTAGAGAACCTTTAACATTCCTATTAAACTGTCACAATGGGTAGAGAACCTTCAACATCCCTATTAAACTGTCACAATGGGTAGAGAACCTTCAACATCCCTATTAAACTGTCACAATGGGTAGAGAACCTTTAACATTCCTATTAAACTGTCACAATGGGTAGAGAACCTTCAACATCCCTATCAAACTGTCACAATGGGTAGAGAACCTTCAACATCCCTATTAAACTGTCACACTGGGTAGGGAACCTTCAACATCCCTATTAAACTGTCACACTGGGTAGAGAACCTTCAACATCCCTATTAAACTGTCACAATGGGTAGAGAACCTTCAACATCCCTATTAAACTGTCACAATGGGTAGAGAACCTTCAACATCCCTATTAAACTGTCACAATGGGTAGAGAACCTTCAACATCCCTATTAAACTGTCACAATGGGTAGAGAACCTTCAACATCCCTATTAAACTGTCACAATGGGTAGAGAACCTTCAACATCCCTATTAAACTGTCACAATGGGTAGAGAACCTTCAACATCCCTATTAAACTGTCACAATGGGTAGAGAACCTTCAACATCCCTATTAAACTGTCACAATGGGTACGGAACCTTCAACATCCCTATTAAACTGTCACACTGGGTACGGAACCTTCAACATCCCTATTAAACTGTCACACTGGGTAGAGAACCTTCAACATCCATATTAAACTGTCACAATGGGTAGAGAACCTTCAACATCCCTATTAAACGGTCACAATGGGTAGAGAACCTTTAACATTCCTATTAAACTGTCACAATGGGTAGAGAGCCTTCAACATCTCTATTAAACTGTCACAATGGGTAGAGAACCTTCAACATCCCTATTAAACTGTCACAATGGGTAGGGAACCTTCAACATCCCTATTAAACTGTCACACTGGGTACGGAACCTTCAACATCCCTATTAAACTGTCACACTGGGTAGAGAACCTTCAACATCCCTATTAAACTGTCACAATGGGTAGGGAACCTTCAACATCCCTATTAAACTGTCACACTGGGTAGAGAACCTTCAACATCCCTATTAAACTGTCACAATGGGTAGGGAACCTTCAACATCCCTATTAAACTGTCACAATGGGTAGAGAACCTTCAAAATTCCTATCAAGTCACAATGGGTAGATTGTTTGTTTGAGTTCAATGGCCCTTGTCCTACTCATACCTCCAACTCTGAATGTATGAATCGTCTGAACGGATGTCTAGACAGTAGCCTACTAAAACAGTGTATTTGGATTGCAAAAATGAAATGTACCCTATTGTTGTTGTTTAATAGTATGCAAACTCAGAAGTATGATGTTGGAAATGTCAGGTGTTACAGGCTATTCCATTCTCATGCAAGAGCAACAAATACACAAATACACAACAAATAGCACTTAGGCCTATCAATAAACATAACAAATATGCCAATCATGCTATTGACTTGAATATGATATATTTACCAGTCCTGCGCAGGTGCTGAATGAGGCAATGGATCCTGCGTAATTAAGAACAGTTCCGCTGTAATAGCATCCTCTCTCTTCTGTGTTGGCAGCGGACGAAACTGGCATACTGCTCCGAGATGCCTTTTGTGCTTTCTGTCTCCTCTCCACCATGAATTTCTGGGACAGAAATCGAGTGTCTCTCTTCAGGATGAGGTGCAGGTCCCTGCCAAAAGCAGGAATTCTGAGTCTCAGCCCTGTGGAAGCAGCCGTTTGCGGTCCTTGAGGTTCCCAATGGTATAGCTCTGGAGATTCGTACTCTTCCCAGTTTAAAATGGAACGAACCTCCCGAGAGCTGCTCCCGGCGCTGGCGTCAGTCTCTCGGCTAGTTGGTTTATCCGGAGCTCCGGCGCTGGCGTCAGTCTCTCGGCTATTTGGTTTATCAGGAGCCGGTGGACCTGTATCTGGAAAAACCTCCGGGAAAATAATTTCGGACTCGGATTCCTGGAAGGGGTGTGGATCTGGAGAGTAAAAATAGGAAACGAGAGAAAGAAGACAGCAAATACCATAGGATTAGTCGTTATAGTCTTTTTCAGAAAGGTCAACTGGAGCAAAGAAAATGTAGCCCATGGATGAGCCTGTCTGCTCCAATAAAATGACTGAGTGATGTCTCACCTGCGCATCACTATATTAGCTAACTCAGCGAATTATAACAGTGAGAAACATCGAGAATTGTTACCATGCCTTGTGAGTACCTGATGAACTAAATCAACGTTTAAACTGCATATTGAAGGTGTTTCACATATACCTGCAATGGCAAATGCTCCAAGAAAACATAACTGGTGGAGGAGACTGAAGATGCGCTTTAGATGCATATTCAGTTATTGTTCAATTAACCTTTACAGAGTCGTTAAACAAAGTTGCTCTCCACGCACATTAGTCAAATTCTGTGTTGTCTATGCGCTGCCTGATACTTTTCCCCCATCTCCCGGTAAATGCGCCTCTCTCCTCTCTCACATGAACGTGTTTCCAAATGAATGACTCCGTATCCTGCACTGTAAAAATCAAAAAGTCAGCATAGGAGAGAGAGAGAGAGATTTGTATAGAAGTGTATTTTGATGTATGGACAGCGCGCACTGAGCGGTAGAGAGCACACTCGAGCAGTCAATACCGCAAGCTCTAAATAGCCTACTCAACTGCACTAAGACCAGAGAAGAATATAGCTACACGTGTTGAGTTGCTTCCTTAATTTGTTGGGGAGGAGGTGTGCAAAAGAAAATACAACATGCAGGCTTCTTTTTACAGATTTAATTGGAGCATAATAAACTACTGTCTGTCTACTGTAGCTATCTATATATTGGAGTTATTTTTGCTCAAATTGAATGAAAATGTCATGTCAAAATGTTGTCACTTCGTTTTCAGTTGTTTGAGATTTCATTTAGCTTCTCACTGAACAAATGCTGGTTCTTTCCATTTAATTTCTTGGACACCTGTATATCTTTTGGATCATGCAATAAAGGGTAATTGCCAAGGTCTGCTGTGTTTGATTTTTACCATAGTCAAAACATATTTTCCAATGAACGATTTCCTATGTTGTTTTCCTCATAGAATAGGTGTAATAAAAAGAGCTGTATAATTGTGTAAAAACAGCAGCCTGCTGGGTTGCAGTGATTATTTTTGTATTCATTCATCATCATCAGTTGATCCCATGCTCCTAACCCTTCACAACGTGTAAGTTTGTGTATAGGAGAACCCTTTTTCAGCAATGACTCTGGGGTTTCATAGAGTTTTTTTTTCTCCATTATTCTCTAGATGATAGGCTTATCAAAAGCGTCAGCAAGACCACTGATATCCTTTCTATGTGATCCTACAGTATCCCAGATGATCGATTACGTACACGGTAGGGCATGCACTAACACCCTGGACAGAGCTAGCATGCACTAACACCCTGGACAGAGCTAGCATGCACTAACACCCTGGACAGAGCTAGCATGCACTAACACCCTGGACAGAGCTAGCATGCACTAACACCCTGGACAGAGCTAGCACTCACTAACACCCTGGACCAGAGCTAGCACTCACTAACACCCTGGACAGAGCTAGCATGCACTAACACCCTGGACAGAGCTAGCATGCACTAACACCCTGGACAGAGCTAGCATGCACTAACACCCTGGACAGAGCTAGCATGCACTAACACCCTGGACAGAGCTAGCATGCACTAACACCCTGGACAGAGCTAGCATGCACTAACACCCTGGACAGAGCTAGCATGCACTAACACCCTGGACAGAGCTAGCATGCACTAACACCCTGGACAGAGCTAGCATGCACTAACACCCTGGACCAGAGCTAGCACTCACTAACACCCTGGACCAGAGCTAGCACTCACTAACACCCTGGACAGAGCTAGCATGCACTAACACCCTGGACAGAGCTAGCATGCACTAACACCCTGGACAGAGCTAGCATGCACTAACACCCTGGACAGAGCTAGCATGCACTAACACCCTGGACAGAGCTAGCATGCACTAACACCCTGGACAGAGCTAGCACTCACTAACACCCTGGACCAGAGCTAGCACTCACTAACATCCTGGACCAGAGCTAGCATGCACTAACACCCTGGACAGAGCTAGCACTCACTAACACCCTGGACCAGAGCTAGCATGCACTAACACCCTGGACAGAGCTAGCACTCACTAACACCCTGGACCAGAGCTAGCACTCACTAACACCCTGGACAGAGCTAGCATGCACTAACACCCTGGACAGAGCTAGCATGCACTAACACCCTGGACAGAGCTAGCATGCACTAACACCCTGGACAGAGCTAGCATGCACTAACACCCTGGACAGAGCTAGCATGCACTAACACCCTGGACAGAGCTAGCATGCACTAACACCCTGGACAGAGCTAGCATGCACTAACACCCTGGACAGAGCTAGCACTCACTAACACCCTGGACCAGAGCTAGCACTCACTAACACCCTGGACCAGAGCTAGCACTCACTAACACCCTGGACCAGAGCTAGCACTCACTAACATCCTGGACCAGAGCTAGCACTCACTAACACCATGGACCAGAGCTAGCACTCACTAACACCCTGGACCAGAGCTAGCACTCACTAACACCCTGGACCAGAGCTAGCACTCACTAACACCCTGGACCAGAGCTAGCACTCACTAACATCCTGGACCAGAGCTAGCACTCACTAACACCCTGGACCAGAGCTAGCACTCACTAACACCCTGGACCAGAGCTAGCACTCACTAACACCCTGGACCAGAGCTAGGGTCCCATCCAGGTGCTATAGAGTACCACAGTATTAGTTATAATACCCATAAAACCGAGCAGGTCAAACGGAAATGGTTCCAATCATTTTTCCACCATTCATTTTTCCAATAGGGTGTCAAGAAACACTTAAAATAAGGGCTGTGTTTTGTGTAGGCTTAGCCTGGCATGACATTTTGATAACCATGTAAATACATCTAGGACAAGGTGATGTTTATCAATATATTAGCCTGTATTTACCCTCCAAAAATGAAATGCTAATTAGCTGCTAATGTGGCTATGAAATGCCATGATGATCTGGACGAGACTGCCAAATCGAGGCAAAGGTAAGAGTCTCTGGATTAACTATCTAATGTTACCTAAATGTAGTAATGATGAAATTGGAAAAATGTCTTGTGTTGTGCAAGTTGACACAATACCTGTTAGCAAAGTTGTCAGTTAGAGATGATGTGCAGGAGATTGCAGGGATTTGTTGTCTTGCATGATGTCGACTTGGATGCTAATTAGCATTTTTGAATCTGAGAGTAAATCGAGCCAAATATATTGATAAGTCAACCTGTCTGAGAGAGATTGATATGGTTATCAAAACATCACGCCAGGGTAAGCCTACACAAACCACAGCCCTTATAGGAAAAATGAAAGGTGGAAAAACGATTGCAACCATTTCCCTGTTTGACTGCTAGGGTTTTTGGGTATTATGACACCTCCACTGTGGTGCTCTATCTGGCTTTGTACTACCACAGTGAGATGACCTGATGCAAAATGATCTAATCCATTTTTTTCAACGAAGGAGGATTTGAGTAATACTTGATAAGTCTGATTAGTCCTGTACCAAAGCATACTGATATGATTTCATACAGCCTTCTGGAATATCAAATCTCATGGGGTAATGCAAAGTTGATTAAGATATTTTCAATATAGTCCTCTTACCAGGTGGCATATTACGGAATAATTTGACACATTTCAACACAAATGAAAACAAGAAAGAAGAGCACAAGTAATCAAATTGGCAGCAACATGGGCATGTAATCAATTTGGGCATTCTGAGTTCAAGCTTTGCCAGTCTTGCTGGCATGTTTGGTATTGATGGGCCAGGTTTAGTGATGTCACTCACTCAGTCAGTCAACGGTTCTCGTCTGGGCAGTGACTTGTGCACTTTAAAAGGGGCAATCTGCACTTGCTTCGTTCATTTTTGGCCTTATGAATTAATGATATGACCCATGAGCTTAGTTAAACTGTCGTACCCCATCAGAACCCCAAATATAAGCTTGTTTTATTCCAATGTTTGTAAACAAAGTAAATGTAAACAAACCTCAAAACATGGTTCAAACTATAATTTAGATATCATGGATGGTGAGGCCTTGCATCCATAGCTCTGTCTATGAATTTGAGAATGGTTTCTCCAGCCTCATCCCTCAGCTTTTTACAGAAACGGTTCTCGTCTGGGCAGTGATACATTATTTCTTTCTTGTCTAAACTGCTGATTGCTGCTTAAAAGTGATAATTCAAAAATAATACTCATCACCGTCTTTTCTATGTACTGAAAGTTCTCCATCTTGAAAAATTGACTTCTGACATGCACAATTCCTTAGGATTGTATCAACAGTGAACTAATCAACGAAATGCTAAACTATGGTTCTTGTAGGGAACTATCCCGTGTTGTCTAAATACAATGTCAAACCATAGAGCATCAACTATACTGTACTCTGGTTACAAAGAGATTGCATACACTTGCAAGTTGCAACTACGTAATGACTGAAGTGACTCCATTACGGAACTCCAGGACATGACTCCATTACAGGACTCCAGAACATGTCTCCATCATAGAACTCCAGAACATGTCTCCATTACAGAATTCCAGGACATGACTCAATTACAGTCCAGAACATGACTCTATTACAGAACTCCAGAACATGACTATATTACAGAACTCCAGAAAATGACTCCATTACAGAACTCCAGAACATGACTCCATTACAGACCTCCAGAACATGACTCTATTACAGAACTCCAGGAAATTACTCCATTACAGAACTCCAAGACATGACTCCATTACAGAACTCCAGAACATGACTCCATTACAGAACTCCAGAACAAGACTCCATTACAGAATTCCAGAACATGACTCCATTACAGAACTCCAGAACATGACTCCATTACAGAATTCCAGAACATGACTCCATTACAGAACTCCAGGACATGACTCCATTACAGAACTCCAGAACATGACTCCATTACAGGATTCCAGGACATGACTCCATTACAGTCCAGGACATGACTCCATTACAGAACTCCAGAACATGACTCCATTACAGTCCAGGACATGACTCCATTACAGAACTCCAGAACATGACTCCATTACAGTCCAGGACATGACTCCATTACAGAACTCCAGAACATGACTCCATTACAGAACTCCAGAACATGACTCCATTACAGAACTCCAGGACATGACTCCATTACAGAACTCCAGAACATGACTCCATTACAGGATTCCAGGACATGACTCCATTACAGTCCAGGACATGACTCCATTACAGAACTCCAGAACATGACTCCATTACAGGATTCCAGGACATGACTCCATTACAGAACTCCAGAACATGACTCCATTACAGTCCAGGACATGACTCCATTACAGGATTCCAGGACATGACTCCATTACAGGATTCCAGGACATGACTCCATTACAGTCCAGGACATGACTCCATTACAGAACTCCAGAACATGACTCCATTACAGACCTCCAGAACATGACTCTATTACAGAACTCCAGGAAATTACTCCATTACAGAACTCCAAGACATGACTCCATTACAGAACTCCAGAACATGACTCCATTACAGAACTCCAGGAAATTACTCCATTACAGAACTCCAGAACAAGACTCCATTACAGAATTCCAGAACATGACTCCATTACAGAACTCCAGGACATGACTCCATTACAGAACTCCAGAACATGACTCCATTACAGAACTCCAGAACATGACTCCATTACAGTCCAGGACATGACTCCATTACAGAACTCCAGGACATGACTCCATTACAGAACTCCAGAACATGACTCCATTACAGGACTCAGTTGTTAATTCCATGAAGAGTGTTGCACAAATTAGTGGATTTGTTTCATGTTTATAATCTAGAAATGAAGTTATTCTCCGGTTATTATGCACTAGTTTTAACTCATGTGAAATTACTTTGACTCGGATATTGTTTAACTTTACAAATATGATGTGTTTCTTGCAGTCTTGTGTTGTGTATCCCCGTTGATTATATTCCTGGTGCAACAACGAAGCTGCAGGTCATGAATATCCCTGTGACAGAATACCATTATATCATGTGTTATGATCTACATGGTTTACATAATAGCATTGTTCTGAGCAAACTGTGCAGTATTCATTTACACTGTGTAATGGCTGCGGAGCAACCGAGGATTCTGAATACAGAGATGATACACTGTTGTCCAACATCTGACTGATGAAAGACATTATGTTTGAATTAAAGAGTTCATTACAGTGCAAATCCTTCTTATTAAAACGTGTTATTTCTGTAATCCATCAAGCTTTGGAGTTGTACTGGATTAATCAAGATTGACTTCCATTTTGAGAAACTGTTAGTACAACAGTTAGAGTCCTGATTCCACACCCAGTTTTAGATGCTGAGATCATAACAACTTTGAACTGTGGCTATACAAATAGCTCAGTCATCGAGGAGCAGCGGGCCAGCAAGGACTACAGTACGTTAATGCTATTTGGAAGCTATGATTATGTCCCAAATGGCACCCTATTACCTATTTAGTGCACTACTTTTTGACCAGGGTCTATAGAGCTCTGGTCAAAAGTAGTGCACCATATAGGAAATAGGGTGCCATTTTGGATGTTGTTTATGATTTCCAATGGATATAGAGCTTATTGTGTTGTGGATTCAAGCCTGTCCTCACGATAAAGTGCAATGAAACAAAGCGCGGTGTCAGTCCTGTATACAATGTACGTTAATCGAAATTATGAGAATTTATTAAGAGAATGGACATTGTTTTATGGAAATGCGCATGTGAATATCCATCAATGGCTGGAACCAGTTCACATTTCTTTAATATCTAGGGTGGAAAGCTGTGACTAAAATAGTCACAGAATACAATTCAATTGAATACAACAATGACATTTACAATGAATCAGAGAGAGACATCAGAGTAGTTTCCAAGGTGCCATATAGTGTATGAAATGATAAAGCAAGATTTCGTCTATCGGTGAAACATGATGTGATGCAGATTGTAGCAACAGAATGTTTTTCAAGGACAAAAGCTTTCTCTCATAGAATGGCTACAAATCGAGGGCTAGCTTGTTCATGTTTCTCGTATTCAGGCTTCAAATTGTCCTTCTCCCCTCAACCCACTGAGCCAAATCTCCTCTATTACACCGCTAATGGAGAGGAGAAAGTCTTAGTAAGGTCACTGGGAGAGAAAAACAAACAGACAAATTAGAGCCCTTTTCTGATCCATTCAAGTCCCAAATGTAATATAGGGTTCGACCCCCACCCCCCCGAAACGGACCCATTCCTTTTTGCTATTTTGATCTCCATAGTGAAAGTTAAACAAAGTTCTCCCACCTGCCTCGCCCCGAGCTCCACGTTGCATCCCAGCAGTTAGAGAGGTGAGCCATTAACCGGAGGGTTGTCAGTTTGAATCCTGGGTCCGACAGGATTAAAAAAATATTGCGGGCAGTGAGATAGCAACCCGGAGGGTTGTTGGTATCAAATCCTAGATGCCATTGCCTCAAATCCTAGATGCCATTACCTCAAGTGCCTTGAGGCAAGGCACTTAACTCCCCACAACAACAGCTCCCCAGTGTGGCAGCCCTCTGTCCCTCTCCAAAAGCGGAAGTCACATTTGGATTGAACCTTGGGTGCAATTGACCAATGATATTCATGATATTCATCTTACAACGGCACCCAATTCCCTTTACAGTACACTACTTTAGGGAATAAGAAAGTGTCACCCTATAAAGGGAATAGGATTCCATCTGGGATTCAGCCCCAGTAGAGGGCCTTAAAACACATTAAGAGTTCCTTTATCTACGCTGATCACAGACCTGGCCAAGCCACACTTGCCCCTGGCGCGGAGGAGAGCTTTTCCATTAGACACTGCACTGGGACAGCTGACAGGCCTATGAGGTAGCTAATGTGATGCCTTAAACAGAGAGAAATAAATCAAATAGGCCAAGACTTTTTCTATTTTTTTTGTCTTTTTTTTCTATTTTTTTTCCGAATAGGGGATGGGTGGGAGAGAACAGCAATGTAATCTAAAAAGACTTGTAGGACAAATGAGCCAAGCTTTGTCGATGATACAGTGTATTGAATAATAGCAGCCAGGTCCATAGGAGCCGTGTTACATTAGGTGGGAGAGACGTGCGTGGTGGCGGTGTTCTGATGATGGCTGGAAGGGAGTGAGAGATTACAGCAGACATTCGTGTAAGGCTTGGAGGATGTATTTGCGAATGTGTTTGTTTTTTATTACCCCAGAGACAGCACAGACATTGTCAGGGATAGTACACTCGTAGAAAAAAAATGGTTATTTGGATGTTTTTTATTTTAATTTTACCCTTATTTTACCAGGTAAGTTGACTGAGAACATATCCCATTTACAGTAACAACCTCGGGAATAGTTACAGGGGAAGGAGAACCCTTTTTGGTTCCAGGTAGAAGAACCCTTTTAAGTATCTGTTGCTGCCTCGTAACTATGAATGAAGAATTGCATAAATTGAAGAAACTGAGAGATCTTCCGCCAGTCGAGGAAAACGTACCGCCAACTAAGTCTGAATAGGACCACCAAGAGAGAAAGATTAGTTTTTCTAATATGCATTTTACAGTATCTCAGCCTACAGTAAATGTATATGTCTTGTGGGGCCGCAACAGTCACACTATATTTCATCAAGATAAAAACAACCCTCCTAGCTGCCCACTCTGGGAGATGACCATAGCAATTCCCTTATAAAAGATTGTTATGCTCGACACAAACGCATCCCTCGCGAATTTATTTTCATTCTTTAGCATTATTCATGTTGACATTTACAACTAGTTGTTGCTCGTTCCGCCCAAGTATTTTAGATTTCTAACTGCCAGGCGACCTATCAAACCAAACCACTGGGGGATCGGGTTAAATGCACAGACAAGATTACAAGTTTGCATTGTTTATAACTCCTGGGAGGATTCCCAAACCGTCCCCCCCCCCTCCCCCTCCCTATGTTAACCCTATTCATTTCCATCACCTATTGTTCTATGTACACAGTAAATGAATGAATTGTGCACTTGGAATATGAATCAGTGTGCTTTTAACAAGCGATGTTTAAAAGGCAGACATTTGCCGAAGGACAAGAGTTAAGGGGATGACAAAATTGTGTAATAGGCAGGAGGTGAGGTGGGACGCCAGTGTTCACTTCCTTTGAACGCAGAGCTCTCTTAAAACCCCTCTCTGTTCATGTGCTGCTCTACTTTCCACATCCTTACCACCCTCCCCCTTGTTCCATCATCACTTCCTAGAGAGAGAGCGAGAGAAAGAGAGGGGGAGAGAGAGAGAGGGAGAGAGAGAGAGAGAGAGAGAAAGAGAGGGGGAGAGAGAGAGAGAGAGAGAGAGAGAGAGAGAGAGAGAGAGAGAGAGAGAGAGAGAGAGAGAGAGAGAGAGAGAGAGAGAGAGAGAGAGAGGAGAGGGAGAGAGAGAGAGAGAGAGAGAGAGAGAGAGAGAGAGAGAGAGACAGAGAGAGAGAGAGAGAGAGAGAGAGAGAGAGAGAGAGAGAGAGAGAGGGAGAGAGAGAGAGAGAGAGAGAGAGAGAGAGAGAGAGAGAGAGAGAGAGAGAGAGAGAGAGAGGGGGAGAGAGAGAGAGAGGGAGAGAGAGAGAGAGAGAGAGAGAGAGAGAGAGAGGGAGAGAGAGAGAAAGAAGGTAGGGATAAAATGACTCACAGCATCTCCGCTATCTCCTTCACACAGAGAAGAGCTACCTGGATATTTATTTAGTTTGTTATTGAAGCATCTTGACTCTATTCAAATCCCCAGCCCACATGGTCTTATTATATAATATACTGCATATTCACAATTTACACAATTTACAGTGTGTTACATCATCTTTTTGTGGTAAAAAAAAACTAAAAAACACAAAGAAATGGGTTCCACTTTACCTTGATTCATCCATCGTTTAATGTTGTTATTACATTAGCGGTGTCATGAAGACAGAGGGTTCACGTAAAGTGGGACAGGGAAATGTCCACGTGAATGTTTCCTATTTGTGCACGTTTGTGTGTGTTTTAAGACTAATTCTTGAATGCAAACCCCTATACCATTCATTTGGGCTGCTCCTCAAATGGCAGCCTATTTCCCATATAGTCATATTTCCCATATAGTCCACTTCTTTCATATTTCCCATATAGTCATATGGAGTCATATTTCCCATATAGTCCACTTCTTTCATATTTCCCATATAGTCATATTTCCCATATAGTCCACTTCTTTCATATTTCCCATATAGTCCACTGCTTTCATATTTCCCATATAGTCATATTTCCCATATAGTCCACTGCTTTCATATTTCCCATATAGTCATATGGAGTCATATTTCCCATATAGTCATATTTCCCATATAGTCATATTTCCCATATAGTCCACTGCTTTCATATTTCCCATATAGTCATATGGAGTCATATTTCCCATATAGTCATATTTCCCATATAGTCATATTTCCCATATAGTCCACTTCTTTCATATTTCCCATATAGTCATATTTCCCATATAGTCCACTGCTTTCATATTTCCCATATAGTCATATTTCCCATATAGTCCACTGCTTTCATATTTCCCATATAGTCATATTTCCCATATAGTCCACTGCTTTCATATTTCCCATATAGTCATATTTCCCATATAGTCATATTTCCCATATAGTCCACTTCTTTCATATTTCCCATATAGTCATATTTCCCATATAGTCCACTGCTTTCATATTTCCCATATAGTCATATTTCCCATATAGTCATATTTCCCATATAGTCATATTTCCCATATAGTCCACTTCTTTCATATTTCCCATATAGTCATATTTCCCATATAGTCCAATTCTTTCATATTTCCCATATAGTCATATTTCCCAAGAGCCCTTAGTTGTCAAGGCTACATTTTTTTTTAAAAATCAGTTTGACAATATTAACCTTCATCGGTATTGTGCAGCACTTGGAAGATCTGTTCAGGGAATTGTGTCAGTGACTAACGATGGTGATAATGCTAGTCGATTACAGTCTTGGGAGACCACGGAGCTGATCTCATTCTATTATAATCAGGGGCTGATTCAAACCTGGAACAATCAATGACATTTATTCATCAGTGTACTATCAGGCAGGGAAAACCTCCATGAGCTTTGGCCCTGGGAAGACCAGAATTGAATAGGCCTTAGGTATTAAATCCTCTTGTCATTGCCTATTCACCTTTAACAAGTGACTTAAGTCTCAGTTTAACAAAACAGATGCAGTGCCGAATCAGTCATAGGTTCACAGGGAAATACAATCTTGAAAGATGGTGGAACAGAATCATGTTTGAAACCCAAACGTGGATTATCTACGCATTTTGGCCAAGCTCTTTCTTAATCAAAACACATTTTTCATAGAGGACGAGAAGAGTTCATTGCATATTGCAGACGTGCATCCTGAGAGCGCCTCTGATTACAGATTCATTTCCATTACACTAGATCAACTGTACTTTAATGAGATACCTACAGTCCAGTTCAGTCTACTCCAGTCTATTCCAGTCCAGTCTATTCCAGTACAGTCTAGTCCAGTCCAGTCTATTCCAGTACAGTCTATTCCAGTCCAGTCTATTCCAGTACAGTCTAGTCCAGTCCAGTCTATTCCAGTACAGTCTAATCCAGTCCAGTTTATTCCAGTACAGTCTAATCCAGTCCAGTACAGTCCAGTATAGTCCAGTCTATTCCAGTATAGTCTAGTCCAGTATAGTCCAGTCTATTCCAGTATAGTCTAGTCCAGTACAGTCCAGTCTATTCCAGTTCAGTCTAATCCAGTCAATTTCAGTCCAGTATAGCCCAGTCTATTCCAGTCCAGTGTAGTCCAGTCCAGTATAATATAGTATAGTATAGTCCAGTCCAGTATAGTCCAGTATAGTCCAGTCCAGTATAATCTAGTCCAGTACAGTTCAATCCAGGCGAGTGAAGTCCAGTCCAGTATAGCCTAGTCCAGTCTAGTATAGTATAGTATAATCCAGTCCAGTCCAGTCCAGTATAGTCCAGTCCAGTCCAGTATAGCCTAGTCGAGTCTAGTAGAGTATAGTATAGTCCAGTCCATTCCAGTATAGTCCAGTCCAGTATAGTATAGTATAGTCCAGTATAGTCCAGTCTAGTCTAGTATAGTCTGTCCAGTATAGTCTAGTCTAGTCTCGTCTAGTCTAGTCTAGTATAGTCCAGTCCAGTCCAGTCCAGTATAGTATAGTATAGTATAGTATAGTATAGTATAGTATAGTATAGTCTAGTCTTGTCTAGTGTAGTCCAGTCCAGTCCAGTACAGTCCAGTCTAGTCTAGTCTAGTATAGTCCAGTCTTGTATAGTATAGTATAGTCCAGTCCAGTCCAGTATAGTATAGTCCAGTCCAGTCCAGTATAGTATAGTATAGTATAGTATAGTCCAGTCCAGTCCAGTCCAGTCCACTATAGTATAGTATAGTCTAGTCTTGTCTAGTATAGTAAAGTCCAGTCCAGTCCAGTATAGTCCAGTCTAGTCTAGTCTAGTCTAGTATGGTCCAGTCTTGTATAGTATAGTATAGTCCAGTCCAGTCCAGTCCAGTATAGTATAGTATAGTCCAGTATAGTATAGTATAGTCTAGTCCAGTATAGTATAGTATAGTATAGTCTAGTCCAGTATAGTATAGTCCAGTCCAGTATAGTCTGTCCAGTCCAGTATAGTCTAGTCCAGTATAGTCCAGTATAGTCCAGTCTTGTATAGTATAGTCCAGTCCAGTCTAGTATAGTATAGTCCAGTCCTGTCCAGTCCAGTATAGTATAGTATAGTCCAGTCCAGTCCAGTCCAGTCCAGTCCAGTATAGTCCAGTCCTGTCCAGTATAGTATAGTATAGTATAGTATAGTATAGTATAGTATAGTATAGTCCAGTCCTGTCCAGTATAGTATAGTATAGTATAGTATAGTATAGTCCAGTATAGTCCAGTCTTGTATAGTATAGTCCAGTCCAGCCCAGTCCAGTATAGTCCAGTCCAGTCCAGTATAGTATAGTATAGTATAGTATAGTATAGTATAGTATAGTATAGTCCAGTCCAGCATAGTATAGTATAGTATAGTATAGTATAGTATAGTCCAGTCCAGTATAGTATAGTATAGTATAGTATAGTCCAGTCCTGTCCAGTCCAGTATAGTATAGTATAGTATAGTCCAGTCCTGTCCAGTATAGTATAGTATAGTATAGTCCAGTATAGTCCAGTCTTGTATAGTATAGTCCAGTCCTGTCCAGTCCAGTCCAGTATAGTATAGTATAGTCCAGTCCTGTCCAGTCCAGTCCAGTATAGTATAGTATAGTATAGTATAGTATAGTATAGTATAGTCCAGTCCAGTCCAGTCTTGTATAGTATAGTATAGTCCAGTCCAGTCCAGTCCAGTCATGTATAGTATAGTATAGTCAAGTCCTGTCCAGTCCAGTATAGTATAGTATAGTATAGTATAGTATAGTATAGTATAGTATAGTCCTGTCCAGTCCAGTATAGTATAGTATAGTATAGTCCAGTCCAGTCCAGTCTAGTATAGTATAATCCAGTCCAGTCTTGTATAGTATAGTCCAGTCCAGTCCAGTATAGTATAGTCCAGTCCAGTATAGTATAGTATAGTCTAGTCCAGTATACTATAGTCCAGTCCAGTATAGTCTGTCCAGTCCAGTATAGTCTAGTCCAGTCTAGTCCAGTATAGTATCGTCTAGTCTAGTCCAGTATAGTCCAGTATAGTCTTGTCTAGTCCAGTCCAGTCCAGTATAGTCTAGTCTAGTCTAGTCCAGTCCAGTGTAGTATAGTCCAGTCCAGTATAGTCTAATCTAGTCTAGTCTAGTCTAGTCCAGTATAGTCCAGTATAGTCTAGTCTATTCCAGTCCAGTCCAGTCTAGTCTAGTTCAGTCCAGTATAGTATAGTCTAGTCCAGTATAGTCCAGCCCAGTCTAGTCCAGTATAGTCTGTCCAGTCCGGTCCAGTATAGTATAGTCTGTCCAGTCCAGTCTCGTCCAGTCCAGTATAGTCTGTCCAGTCCAGTCTAGTCCAGTAGAGTATAGTGGGGCGTAGTCTAGTGGATAGAGCGTTGGACTAGTAACCGGAAGGTTGCGAGTTCAAACCCCCGAGCTGACAAGGTACAAATCTGTCCTTCTGCCCCTGAACAGGCAGTTAACCCACTGTTCCCAGGCCGTCATTGAAAATAAGAATGTGTTCTTAACTGACTTGCCTGGTTAAATAAAGGTCAAATTTAAAAAAAATTAAAATAGTCTGTCTAGTCCAGTCTAGTCCAGTCTAGTTCAGTCTAGTCCAGCCCAGTCTAGCCCAGTATAGTCTGTCCAGTCCAGTCCAGTCTAGTCTAGTTCAGTCCAGTATAGTCTAGTCCAGTATAGTATAGTCTGTCCAGTCCAGTATAGTATAGCCTAGTCCAGTATAGTCTGTCCAGTCTAGTCCAGTATAGTATAGTATAGTCCAGTCCAGTCTAGTCTAGTCCAGTCCAGTCTAGTCCAGTATAGTCTTTCCAGTCCAGTCCAGTATAGTCTGTCCGGTCCAGTATAGTATACTCTGTCCAGTCCAGTCTAGTCCAGTCCAGTATAGTCTGTCCAGTCCAGTCTAGTATAGTCTGTCTAGTCCAGTATAGTCCAGCCCAGTCTAGTCCAGTATAGTCTGTCCAGTCCAGTCCAGTCCAGTATAGTATAGTCTGTCCAGTCCAGTCTAGTCCAGTATAGTATAGTCTGTCCAGCCCAGTCCAGTATAGTATAGTCCAGTCTAGTCCAGTCCAGTCTAGTCCAGTATAGTCTGTCCAGTCCAGTATAGTATAGCCTAGTCCAGTCTAGTCCAGTATAGTCTGTCCAGTCTAGTCCAGTATAGTATAGTCTGTCCAGCCCAGTCTAGTCCAGTCCAGTCCAGTCTAGACCAGTCCAGTCTAGACCAGTATAGTCTGTCCAGTCCAGTCTAGTCTAGTCTAGTTCAGTCCAGTCCAGTCTAGTCCAGTCCAGTCCAGTCCAGTCCAGTATAGTATAGTCTTAAATGTAAATGTAATGTCTGTCCAGTCCAGTCCAGTATAGTATAGCCTAGTCCAGTCTAGTCCAGTATAGCCCACTTGGGCTGTGCCGTGGCGGAGATCTTTGTGGGCTATACTCAGCCTTGTCTCAGGATGGTAAGTTGGTGGTTGAAGATATCCCTCTAGTGGTGTGGGGGCTGTGCTTTGGCAAAGTGGGTGGGGTTATATCCTTCCTGTTTGGCCCTGTCCGGGGGTGTCCTCGGATGGGGCCACAGTGTCTCCTGTCCCCTCCTGTCTCAGCCTCCAGTATTTATGCTGCAGTAGTTTGTGTCGGGGGGCTAGGGTCAGTTTGTTATATCTGGAGTACTTCTCCTGTCCTATTCGGTGTCCTGTGTGAATCTAAGTGTGCGTTCTCTAATTCTCTCCTTCTTTCTTTCTCTCTCTCGGAGGACCTGAGCCCTAGGACCATGCCCCAGGACTACCTGACATGACGACTCCTTGCTGTCCCCAGTCCACCTGGCCATGCTGCTGCTCCAGTTTCAACTGACCTGAGCCCTAGGACCATGCCCCAGGACTACCTGACATGATGACTCCTTGCTGTCCCCAGTCCACCTGGCCATGCTGCTGCTCCATTTTCAACTGTTCTGCCTTACTATTATTCGACCATGCTGGTCATTTATGAACATTTGAAACTCTTGGCCATGTTATGTTATAATCTCCACCCGGCACAGCCAGAAGAGGACTGGCCACCCCACATAGCCTGGTTCCTCTCTAGGTTTCTTCCTAGGTTTTGGCCTTTCTAGGGAGTTTTTCCTAGCCACCGTGCTTCTACACCTGCATTGCTTGCTGTTTGGGGTTTTAGGCTGGGTTTCTGTACAGCACTTAGAGATATCAGCTGATGTACGAAGGGCTATATAAATACATTTGATTTGATTTGATTATAGTCTGTCCAGTCTAGTCCAGTATAGTATAGTCTGTCCAGCCCAGTCCAGTATAGTATAGTCCAGTCTAGTCCAGTCCAGTCCAGTCTAGTCCAGTCTAGTCCAGTCCAGTCTAGTCCAGTATAGTATAGCCTAGTCCAGTCTAGTCCAGTATAGTCTGTCCAGTCTAGTCCAGTATAGTATAGTCTGTCCAGCCCAGTCTAGTCCAGTCCAGTCCAGTCTAGACCAGTATAGTCTGTCCAGTCCAGTCCAGTATAGTATAGTCCAGTCTAGTCCAGTCCAGTATAGTCTGTCCAGTCCAGTCCAGTCCAGTATAGTCTGTCCAGTCCAACAGAGGACATCAGACAGCATCAGTCTGTCTCTGGATGGACACCACAGAAACCCTGCTGATCAGTGCTCACCCTTAACGATCCCATACGAGACGAGATGCAGGGACCTGCCATAAACTAAACTGTGTCAGGTGCAGGGAACTGTGAACCGTCTCCAGCCCCCCACCAAGTACATCCAATACATAAGAGACAAGGTTCCTCTCTATGCATTGTGTGATGGTGTTTTAGCTACCGAAACTGGGTCATACCATGGGTACCTTCAAAGGCCCAGGGGCCATCTGTGAAAGTCTGCGGGATGTTTTGGAAAAAGCCATTGAAAGCATGCCGGCACTAAGACTCGCGGGGCCCCAATCTGGTAAAGTCATTTACAAGAGGCCTTTTGATGCTGCCGAATGTCTCCCAACTGGGAAAGACCACTGACTGGCTTTGGCAAAGTCACTCTGGTTGGTTCTTATGACAGTGGTTATAGATGGGGCTCTCCGTGTTACAATATCTCAGACATTTTCATAAGGGAGCTGATCGCAATAACATCTCAAGGTGAAATACTGTACATGTGATATAAAAGAAAATGATATCAGGTTCTGACACTCTAATTCAACAGTGAAGTGAAAACAAAAGTCGGAAGCTTGTAATTTCTTCAAGTCTTCCAGAGTAGCCTAATGAATCCCACCTCCCTCCAAACCCCCCCACACCATATTTCCCTATTTTGTGTTGTTCCTAGCTGGTGTTGGTTAATAGTGGCCTTTAATAGTGAAAAGACCTAGGTTACTGGTTCATAATGGTAACTGTCATGGAGCTGTAGACCTAGCCTATACATTGTTGAGGATCACATCACAGCACATCACAGCACATCACATCACATCAGATCACATCAGATCACATCACAGCACATCAGATCAGATCACATCACAGCACATCAGATCAGATCAGATCACATCACAGCACATCAGATCAGATCAGATCACATCACAGCACATCAGATCACATCACAGCACATCAGATCACATCACATTACATCAGATCACATCACAGCACATCAGATCACATCACAGCACATCAGATCACATCAGATCACATCACAGCACATCACATCAGATCACATCACGGCACATCAGATCAACTCAGATCACAGCACATCAGATCAAATCAGATCACAGCACATCAGATCACATCAGATCACATCACATCACATCACATCACATCACATCACATCAGATCACATCACAGCACATCAGATCACATCACAGCACATCAGATCAAATCAGATCACATCACATCAGATCACATCACATCACATCACATCACATCACATCAGATCACATCACATCACATCACATCAGATCACATCACATCACATCACAGCACATCACATCAGATCACATCACGGCACATCAGATCACATCACGGCACATCAGATCACATCACGGCACATCAGATCACATCACGGCACATCAGATCACATCACAGCACATCACATCACATCACGGCACATCAGATCACAGCACATTACATCAGATCACATCACAGCACATCAGATCACATCACGGCACATCAGATCAACTCAGATCACAGCACATCAGATCAGATCAGATCACATCACAGCACATCACAGCACATTACATCAGATCACAACACGGCACATCAGATCACATCAGATCACATCAAATCAAATCAAATGAGGTCACATCACAGCAGATCACATCACACCAGATCAGATCACATCACATCAGATCACATCACATCAGATCAGATCGTATCCCAGCACGTCACATAACCTCACATCACATCACATCACAGCACATAACCTCACAGCACATCACATCACAGCACAGCATGTCACATCACGTCTAATCACATCACATCACATCACAGCACATCACATCACGTCTAATCACAGCACATCACATCACATCACATCACGTCACATCACATCACGTCACATCACATCACATCACAGCACATCACATCACATCACAGCACATCACAGCACATCACATCACATCACATCACAGCACATCACATCACATCACATCACATCACAGCACATCACAGCACATCACATCACATCACATCACAGCACATCACATCACGTCTAATCACATCACATCACATCACATCACGTCACATCACATCACATCACATCACAGCACATCACATCACATCACATCACATCACAGCACATCACATCACATCACATCACGTCACGTCACAGCACATCACATCACGTCACATCACAGCACATAACCTCACAGCACATCACATCACGTCTAATCACAGCATGTCACATCACATCAAAGCACCTCACATCACGTCTAATCACATCACATCACATCACATCACAGCACATCACATCACAGCACATCACAGCATGTCACATCACATCAAAGCACCTCACATCACGTCTAATCACAGCACATCACATCACATCACAGCACATCACATCACAGCACATCACCCGCTCTCAACTCTCCCGCCAAATCCCGCATTGATATCCGTGTTGCAGCTTAAATAGTTTCATAATTTTAACATCTGTATTCGATACCGAATTCATATTTGATGGGAACATTATCTGAGCCAGTTGAAGTTTTGTTAGACTATTGTTGATGTATGTGTTGTTTCCTACCTGTTCAAGTGTTCTCCTCTGGGCAGACCTGGACAAGTCCAGATGTTTTATTTCATTATTTAGGGTATTTCCGTACGTTTTTTTTTTATCTTTAGATCATCATATTCCTTGTTCTTGTTCTTCTCTTTCATCTTATAGTTTTTGTGTGGTTGTTGTTTTGTCAGCTGGCTACTACCTCTTTAAATGAGATATCTTAAATATATCTGTCTCTCGATCTCTCTATCTAACTGTTTATAAATCTATCTATTTACATATCTATCTATCTATCTATCTATCTATCTATCTATCTATCTATCTATCTATCTATCTATCTATCTATCTATCTATCTATCTATCTATCTATCTATTTACATATCTATCTATTTACATATCTATCTATCTATTTACATATCTATCTATTTACATATCTATCTATCTATCTATCTATCTATCTATTTACATATCTATCTATTTACATATCTATCTATCTATCTACATATCTATCTATCTATCTATCTATCTATCTATCTATCTATCTATCTATCTATCTATTTACATATCTATCTATTTACATATCTATCTATCTATTTACATATCTATCTATCTATCTATCTATCTATCTATCTATCTATCTATCTATCTATCTATCTATCTATCTATCTATCTATCTATCAATTACTCCGGGATGCTGGCCTTCTAGGCAGAGTTGCAAAAAAAAAAAAACATATCTCAGACTGACCAATAATAAGAAAAGATTACAGTTTTTCTCAATTGCTAAAACACTATAACCCATTGGCTGAACAAAGTTCTCAGTTACCTGGACTCATTTAGCTAATTATGCGGTCTGTTCTCAAAACCTTAAACCATTTCACATGGTAAAACACAATTTGCAGATCTCACTTAGACTTTTCAGCAAAACTCTAAACACATTCTCATTCTCAAAACACATTCTGCACTCTAATGCACATGTCATCCATACTGGTAAACACAAGTGGCAACAATCAAATACAAATAGAAAACAAATGTCATTGATTGAACACAACCACTCAAAATGGATTTAACCTGTTTCAAATGATGCGACACAACCAATATAAGCCAGTTCAGAGAGCAAACAGGTTGTTGAAGGTGGGAAGGAGAAAGTCTGAGAATGGATAGAAGAAACAATGTGAGAGGACGAGGACGAGTGCGTATGCGATGTGGGCGAAGAGGAGGAAGAGGAGGAGGAGGGCAAGAAAGAGGAAGAGGAGGACGAAGAGGAAGAGGAAGACAAATAGTGGAAATATCTGATGAAATTCGAGCAACATTGATCACATGTTTACTCCTTTGATTTTTGTCCCTTTTAGTATTGTATACTGTAGTACAGTGCATTGTAGGCTGTATACTGTAGTACAGTGCATTGTAGGCTGTATACTGTAGTACAGTGCATTGTAGGCTGTATACTGTAGTACAGTGCATTGTAGGCTGTATACTGTAGTACAGTGCATTGTAGGCTGTATACTGTAGTACAGTGCATTGTAGACTGTATACTGTAGTACAGTGCATTGTAGGCTGTATACTGTAGTACAGTGCATTGTAGGCTGTATACTGTAGTACAGTGCATTGTAGGCTGTATACTGTAGTACAGTGCATTGTAGGCTGTATACTGTAGTACAGTGCATTGTAGGCTGTATACTGTAGTACAGTGCATTGTAGGCTGTATACTGTAGTACAGTGCATTGTAGGCTGTATACTGTAGTACAGTGCATTGTAGGCTGTATACTGTAGTACAGTGCATTGTAGGCTGTATACTGTAGTACAGTGCATTGTAGGCTGTATACTGTAGTACAGTGCATTGTAGGCTGTATACTGTAGTACAGTGCATTGTAGGCTGTAGTACAGTGCATTGTAGGCTGTATACTGTAGTACAGTGCATTGTAGGCTGTATACTGTAGTACAGTGCATTGTAGGCTGTATACTGTAGTACAGTGCATTGTAGGCTGTATACTGTAGTACAGTGCATTGTAGGCTGTATACTGTAGTACAGTGCATTGTAGGCTGTATACTGTAGTACAGTGCATTGTAGGCTGTATACTGTAGTACAGTGCATTGTAGGCTGTATACTGTAGTACAGTGCATTGTAGGCTGTATACTGTAGTACAGTGCATTGTAGGCTGTATACTGTAGTACAGTGCATTGTAGGCTGTATACTGTAGTACAGTGCATTGTAGGCTGTATACTGTAGTACAGTGCATTGTAGGCTGTATACTGTAGTACAGTGCATTGTAGGCTGTATACTGTAGTACAGTGCATTGTAGGCTGTATACTGTAGTACAGTGCATTGTAGGCTGTATACTGTAGTACAGTGCATTGTAGGCTGTATACTGTAGTACAGTGCATTGTAGGCTGTATACTGTAGTACAGTGCATTGTAGGCTGTATACTGTAGTACAGTGCATTGTAGGCTGTATACTGTAGTACAGTGCATTGTAGGCTGTATACTGTAGTACAGTGCATTGTAGGCTGTATACTGTAGTACAGTGCATTGTAGGCTGTATACTGTAGTACAGTGCATTGTAGGCTGTATACTGTAGTACAGTGCATTGTAGGCTGTATACTGTAGTACAGTGCATTGTAGGCTGTATACTGTAGTACAGTGCATTGTAGGCTGTATACTGTAGTACAGTGCATTGTAGGCTGTATACTGTAGTACAGTGCATTGTAGGCTGTATACTGTAGTACAGTGCATTGTAGGCTGTATACTGTAGTACAGTGCATTGTAGGCTGTATACTGTAGTACAGTGCATTGTAGGCTGTATACTGTAGTACAGTGCATTGTAGGCTGTATACTGTAGTACAGTGCATTGTAGGCTGTATACTGTAGTACAGTGCATTGTAGGCTGTATACTGTAGTACAGTGCATTGTAGGCTGTATACTGTAGTACAGTGCATTGTAGGCTGTATACTGTAGTACAGTGCATTGTAGGCTGTATACTGTAGTACAGTGCATTGTAGGCTGTATACTGTAGTACAGTGCATTGTAGGCTGTATACTGTAGTACAGTGCATTGTAGGCTGTATACTGTAGTACAGTGCATTGTAGGCTGTATACTGTAGTACAGTGCATTGTAGGCTGTATACTGTAGTACAGTGCATTGTAGGCTGTATACTGTAGTACAGTGCATTGTAGGCTGTATACTGTAGTACAGTGCATTGTAGGCTGTATACTGTAGTACAGTGCATTGTAGGCTGTATACTGTAGTACAGTGCATTATAGGCTGTATACTGTAGTACAGTGCATTGTAGGCTGTATACTGTAGTACAGTGCATTGTAGGCTGTATACTGTAGTACAGTGCATTGTAGGCTGTATACTGTAGTACAGTGCATTGTAGGCTGTATACTGTAGTACAGTGCATTGTAGGCTGTATACTGTAGTACAGTGCATTGTAGGCTGTATACTGTAGTACAGTGCATTGTAGGCTGTATACTGTAGTACAGTGCATTGTAGGCTGTATACTGTAGTACAGTGCATTGTAGGCTGTATACTGTAGTACAGTGCATTGTAGGCTGTATACTGTAGTACAGTGCATTGTAGGCTGTATACTGTAGTACAGTGCATTGTAGGCTGTATACTGTAGTACAGTGCATTGTAGGCTGTATACTGTAGTACAGTGCATTGTAGGCTGTATACTGTAGTACAGTGCATTGTAGGCTGTATACTGTAGTACAGTGCATTGTAGGCTGTATACTGTAGTACAGTGCATTGTAGGCTGTATACTGTAGTACAGTGCATTGTAGGCTGTATACTGTAGTACAGTGCATTGTAGGCTGTATACTGTAGTACAGTGCATTGTAGGCTGTATACTGTAGTACAGTGCATTGTAGGCTGTATACTGTAGTACAGTGCATTGTAGGCTGTATACTGTAGTACAGTGCATTGTAGGCTGTATACTGTAGTACAGTGCATTGTAGGCTGTATACTGTAGTACAGTGCATTGTAGGCTGTATACTGTAGTACAGTGCATTGTAGGCTGTATACTGTAGTACAGTGCATTGTAGGCTGTATACTGTAGTACAGTGCATTGTAGGCTGTATACTGTAGTACAGTGCATTGTAGGCTGTATACTGTAGTACAGTGCATTGTAGGCTGTATACTGTAGTACAGTGCATTGTAGGCTGTACAGTGCATTGTACTGTAGTACAGTGCATTGTAGGCTGTATACTGTAGTACAGTGCATTGTAGGCTGTATACTGTAGTACAGTGCATTGTAGGCTGTATACTGTAGTACAGTGCATTGTAGGCTGTATACTGTAGTACAGTGCATTGTAGGCTGTATACTGTAGTACAGTGCATTGTAGGCTGTATACTGTAGTACAGTGCATTGTAGGCTGTATACTGTAGTACAGTGCATTGTAGACTGTATACTGTAGTACAGTGCATTGTAGGCTGTATACTGTAGTACAGTGCATTGTAGACTGTATACTGTAGTACAGTGCATTGTAGACTGTATACTGTAGTACAGTGCATTGTAGGCTGTATACTGTAGTACAGTGCATTGTAGGCTGTATACTGTAGTACAGTGCATTGTAGGCTGTATACTGTAGTACAGTGCATTGTAGGCTGTATACTGTAGTACAGTGCATTGTAGGCTGTATACTGTAGTACAGTGCATTGTAGGCTGTATACTGTAGTACAGTGCATTGTAGGCTGTATACTGTAGTACAGTGCATTGTAGGCTGTATACTATACAATTTGTATAGCCCTGAACATTGTGCTTTCCATTTATTACAGTTTTTTCCAACTGCTCACACACTTTTTCAAAACTGTCTCCTTTTTTTCAAATCTCTACACACAATTCCCAAAACTGCACACACAACATGCAAAATGCCTCACATCTCCTTCAAAATGTAACACTGCATTCAAAATGACATAAACACAAGTCAACCTCTATGTCCCCACATGGAGGGAAGTATCTCCTAGCATGGCGTATCCAACCTTGGACAGAGGCAACCTCTATGTCCCCACATGGAGGGAAGTATCTCCTAGCATGGCGTATCCAACCTTGGACAGAGGCAACCTCTATGTCCCCAGATGAGTCCTCCATTGCCTGGAGAAGCGGCATGTGGGCATAGGGTTGGCGATCATACACTTTCCAGCTCCAGGCTGAGAAGAATTCCTCTATTGGATTTAGAAAAGGTGAATATGGGGGTAGGTACAAAACTACAAATTGTGGATGGGTGGCAAACCAGTTTTGGACCAGAACAGCCCGGTGAAAACTAACATTGTCCCATAAAACCACAAATCTAGCAGGCTCCCGATCTGGATCAGGGACAAGCATTGTGTAAATTGCATCCAGAAAAGTGAGCATATGGCCGGTGTTGTACGGACCCAGTGTGGCATTGTGATGGAGGATGTGCCTCTCTCATGGTCAAACCGTGGTTGATCACATGATCAACAAGTGTTGCCCTAATCTCATCAGAGATGGCTCTCCTTCCTTTTCTTCTTTGTCCTCGTCCTCTTCTTCGTCTTCCTCTCCCTCCTACTCCTCTTGCTCTCTGTCCATTGTTGGCATCCATTGTTCAAAACAGGTAATCTGACCTTTGACCTATTTATAGGCCTATACTACAGTAAATCACTGATTAATTAGTGATCAGTTAAGCTATTAGTGTTTGCACATGTGAGGAGTGTGTGTGTGACCTGGTGAATAAGTGTGGCATTTTGATTGGTTGTGTTTGGAAAAGGAAAGCAAGTCACTTCCTGTCAGATTTTTGTGTTTTAGGTAGAGAATTGTGTGTAGTGTTTTGAAAAAAGTGTTTCATGCAATTGACAACTGAGTCAAAGGCTGAGAAATAGCTTATGGTTTTGGATATTTGGTGAGAAATAGCTTATGGTTTTGGATATTTGGTGAGAAATAGCTTATGGTTTTGGATATTTGGTGAGAAATAGCTTATGGTTTTGGATATTTGGTGTGTAGTTTAGCACTTTGAGTGAGAGGTTCCAAAAATCATGTGACATGAAAAGATTTTGTGTGTAAGCAGTTGGAAAAAACTGTAACAGTACTGACTAATCAATAGATTTTGACTGGTTGCAGGTTCATATCAACAAAGAACAAGAATTACAGTATCACAGACACAAAGGACAAGTTGGTGAGATGCAGGGTACAGTACTGTAAAAATAGGGGTACAAGGAGGAGGAAGAACAAAAAACAAAATTGCAAAGAGCAAAGCAGAGTAGTCATTTCTGATCAATTTTGAGCTACTATGATAGAACATGTTTTCGTTCATCAAAAGACAATGACGGAAAAATAGTAATATTTGTTTTGATAAAAAATGTACTTCTCCCTGAGAATTGTATGTTTTGAACAATGTGTTTTCTATTTTTCGGTGTATTGTTTACTGACTGCTTGAGAGTGTATATCCTTTTGATCACTTTGTTTATTATTTGAGAGCAGTGTTTGATTTTGAACACAGGTAAAACTGTTTTGAGGCGAATGTTTCATTTTGCGAGAGGAGTCAGAGGTTATGTAAATAGTGCTTGAAGATGAGGTTTTGTGTTTAATGTTTTCAGGAAATGGAGCAAGGTTTCAGAAATTGTGTTTTAGCATTTGAGAAAAACTGTAAGATGGGCAAAAGAACACAGACACTGGAAGGCCAGCATCCCGAGGTTGCCTAGCAACTCTGCCTAGAAGGCCAGCATCCCGCAGTTGCCTAGCAACTCTGCCTAGAAGGCCAGCATCCCGCAGTCGCCTCTTCACTGTTGATGTTGAGACTGGCGTTTGCGGGTACTATTTAATGAAGCTGCCAAATGAGGACGTGTGAGATGTCTGTTTCTCAAACTAGAAACTCTAATGTACTTTTCCTCTTGCTCAGTTGTGCACCGGGGCCTCCCACTCCTCTTTCTATTCTGGTTAGAGCCAGTTTGCACTGTTCTGAGAAGGGAGTAGTACACAGTGTTGTACAAGATCTATCTATCTATCTATCTGTCTGTCTGTCTGTCTGTCTGTCTGTCTGTCTGTCTGTCTTTCTTTCTTTCTTTCTTTCAATTCAAGGGGCTTTATTGGCATGGGAAACATATGTTAACATTGCCAAAGCAAGTGAGGTAGATAATATAAAACTAACTATCTAACTGCAGATATATCCATCTATCTAATGTCTTTATAGGAGGCTACAGTAACTACACTACTATAAATTGGGTAACATAGGAAAACTGGTCACCAGACACGATATGATGGGAGTCACTAGTGACTTTGGCTGGGAAAATACTCAGCTAGAGTGTTCAGAGAGCCAGGACCTTTGAGTGGAGAGCATTAAACGGAGCTTCTTTCCCCAGAGTTGTGGGCATGCTTTGGCCCCCTCTGAAATCTGAAGCACGGAGTCACGGAGGAGCTGTTCAAAGATGATATCATGCGTGAATACAAGTCTTTCCCCCGGACCCAGCACGCTCCATGCCGCGGAGCATGGCCTCTTCACTCCGTCGGGGGGTATTAATGTTTTCACTCACGGCCCTGAATGAGCCATCTGTTTATCTGCCCCCTGAGTTCAGCGGTCCCTTTCTATTCCAGGTCTGCTGTTGTTTACTGTTGTTATTCTCTTTACTGTTGTTTCCCACTTTTTTCCCACTATGTCATACTGTACACTACTGTAGACTAGTACGCCCTATGTTATACTGTACACTACTGTAGACTAGTAAGCCCTATGTCATACTGTACACTACTGTAGACTAGTAAGCCCTATGTTATACTGTACACTACTGTAGACTAGTAAGCCCTATGTCATACTGTACACTACTGTAGACTAGTAAGCCCTATGTCATACTGTACACTACTGTAGACTAGTAAGCCCTATGTCATACTGTACACTACTGTAGACTAGTAAGCCCTATGTTATACTGTACACTACTGTAGACTAGTAAGCCCTATGTCATACTGTACACTACTGTAGACTAGTAAGCCCTATGTAATAGCGTACACTACTGTAGACTAGTAAGCCCTATGTTATAGTGTACACTACTGTAGAGTAGTCGGCCCTATGTTATACTGTACACTACTGTAGACTAGTACGCCCTATGTCATACTGTACACTACTGTAGACTAGTAAGCCCTATGTCATACTGTACACTACTGTAGACTAGTAAGCCCTATGTTATAGTGTACACTACTGTAGAGTAGTCGGCCCTATGTCATACTGTACACTACTGTAGACGAGTAAGCCCTATGTAATAGTGTACACTACTGTAGACTAGTAAGCCCTATGTCATACTGTACACTACTGTAGAGTAGTAAGTCCTATGTCATACTGTACACTACTGTAGACTAGTAAGCCCTATGTTATAGTGTACACTACTGTAGACTAGTAAGCCCTATGTCATACTGTACACTACTGTAGACTAGTAAGCCCTATGTCATACTGTACACTACTGTAGACTAGTAAGCCCTATGTCATACTGTACACTACTGTAGACTAGTAAGCCCTATGTTATAGTGTACACTACTGTAGAGTAGTCGGCCCTATGTCATACTGTACACTACTGTAGACTAGTAAGCCCTATGTTATAGTGTACACTACTGTAGACTAGTAAGCCCTATGTTATAGTGTACACTACTGTAGACTAGTAAGCCCTATGTTATACTGTACACTACTGTAGACTAGTAAGCCCTATGTCATACTGTACACTACTGTAGACTAGTAAGCCCTATGTTATAGTGTACACTACTGTAGACTAGTAAGCCCTATGTTATAGTGTACACTACTGTAGACTAGTAAGCCCTATGTTATAGTGTACACTACTGTAGACTAGTAAGCCCTATGTCATACTGTACACTACTGTAGACTAGTAAGCCCTATGTCATACTGTACACTACTGTAGACTAGTAAGCCCTATGTCATACTGTACACTACTGTAGACTAGTAAGCCCTATGTCATACTGTACACTACTGTAGACTAGTAAGCCCTATGTTATAGTGTACACTACTGTAGACTAGTAAGCCCTATGTTATAGTGTACACTACTGTAGACTAGTAAGCCCTATGTCATACTGTACACTACTGTAGACTAGTAAGCCCTATGTTATAGTGTACACTACTGTAGACTAGTAAGCCCTATGTTATAGTGTACACTACTGTAGACTAGTACGCCCTATGTCATACTGTACACTACTGTAGACTAGTAAGCCCTATGTCATACTGTACACTACTGTAGACTAGTAAGCCCTATGTTATAGTGTACACTACTGTAGAGTAGTCGGCCCTATGTCATACTGTACACTACTGTAGACTAGTAAGCCCTATGTTATAGTGTACACTACTGTAGACTAGTAAGCCCTATGTTATAGTGTACACTACTGTAGACTAGTAAGCCCTATGTTATAGTGTACACTACTGTAGACTAGTAAGCCCTATGTTATAGTGTACACTACTGTAGACTAGTAAGCCCTATGTTATAGTGTACACTACTGTAGACTAGTAAGCCCTATGTTATACTGTACACTACTGTAGACTAGTACGCCCTATGTCATACTGTACACTACTGTAGACTAGTAAGCCCTATGTCATACTGTACACTACTGTAGACTAGTAAGCCCTATGTTATAGTGTACACTACTGTAGAGTAGTCGGCCCTATGTCATACTGTACACTACTGTAGACTAGTAAGCCCTATGTTATAGTGTATACTACTGTAGACTAGTAAGCCCTATGTTATAGTGTACACTACTGTAGACTAGTAAGCCCTATGTTATACTGTACACTACTGTAGACTAGTAAGCCCTATGTTATAGTGTACACTACTGTAGACTAGTAAGCCCTATGTTATAGTGTACACTACTGTAGACTAGTAAGCCCTATGTTATACTGTACACTACTGTAGACTAGTAAGCCCTATGTTATAGTGTACACTACTGTAGACTAGTAAGCCCTATGTTATACTGTACACTACTGTAGACTAGTAAGCCCTATGTTATAGTGTACACTACTGTAGACTAGTAAGCCCTATGTTATAGTGTACACTACTGTAGACTAGTAAGCCTTATGTTATAGTGTACACTACTGTAGACTAGTAAGCCCTATGGTATAGTGTACACTACTGTAGACTAGTAAGCCCTATGTTAGAGTGTACACTACTGTAGAGTAGTCGGCCCTATGTTATACTGTACACTACTGTAGACTAGTAAGCCCTATGTTATAGTGTACACTACTGTAGACTAGTAAGCCCTATGTTATAGTGTACACTACTGTAGACTAGTAAGCCCTATGTTATAGTGTACACTACTGTAGACTAGTAAGCCCTATGTTATAGTGTACACTACTGTAGACAAGTAAGCCCTATGTTATAGTGTACGCTACTGTAGAGTAGTCGGCCCTATGTTATACTGTACACTACTGTAGACTAGTAAGCCCTATGTCATACTGTACACTACTGTAGACTAGTAAGCCCTATGTAATAGTGTACACTACTGTAGACTAGTAAGCCCTATGTCATACTGTACACTACTGTAGACTAGTAAGCCCTATGTCATACTGTACACTACTGTAGAGTAGTCGGCCCTATGTCATACTGTACACTACTGTAGACTAGTAAGCCCTATGTTATAGTGTACACTACTGTAGACGAGTAAGCCCTAGGTTATACTGTACACTACTGTAGACTAGTAAGCCCTATGTTATACTGTACACTACTGTAGAGTAGTCGGCCCTATGTCATACTGTACACTACTGTAGACTAGTAAGCCCTATGTTATAGTGTACACTACTGTAGACTAGTAAGCCCTATGTCATACTGTACACTACTGTAGACTAGTAAGCCCTATGTCATACTGTACACTACTGTAGAGTAGTCGGCCCTATGTCATACTGTACACTACTGTAGACTAGTAAGCCCTATGTAATAGTGTACACTACTGTAGACTAGTAAGCCCTATGTCATACTGTACACTACTGTAGACTAGTAAGCCCTATGTCATACTGTACACTACTGTAGAGTAGTCGGCCCTATGTCATACTGTACACTACTGTAGACGAGTAAGCCCTATGTTATAGTGTACACTACTGTAGAGTAGTCGGCCCTATGTTATAGTGTACACTACTGTAGAGTAGTCGGCCCTATGTTATAGTGTACACTACTGTAGAGTAGTCGGCCCTATGTCATACTGTACACTACTGTAGACTAGTAAGCCCTATGTTATAGTGTACACTACTGTAGACTAGTAAGCCCTATGTTATAGTGTACACTACTGTAGACTAGTAAGCCCTATGTTATAGTGTACACTAGTGTAGACTAGTAAGCCCTATGTTAGAGTGTACACTACTGTAGACTAGTAAGCCCCATGTTATAGTGTACACTACTGTAGACTAGTAAGCCCTATGTTATAGTGTACACTACTGTAGAGTAGTTGGCCCTATGTTATAGTGTACACTACTGTAGACTAGTAAGCCCTATGTTATAGTGTACACTACTGTAGACTAGTAAGCCCTATGTTATAGTGTACACTACTGTAGACTAGTAAGCCCTATGTTATAGTGTACACTACTGTAGACTAGTAAGCCCTATGTTATAGTGTACACTACTGTAGACTAGTAAGCCCTATGTTATAGTGTACACTACTGTAGACGAGTAAGCCCTATGTTATAGTGTACACTACTGTAGAGTAGTCGGCCCTATGTTATAGTGTACACTACTGTAGAGTAGTCGGCCCTATGTTATAGTGTACACTACTGTAGACTAGTAAGCCCTATGTTATAGTGTACACTACTGTAGACTAGTAAGCCCTATGTTATAGTGTACACTACTGTAGACTAGTAATCCCTATGTTATAGTGTACACTACTGTAGACTAGTAAGCCCTATGTTATAGTGTACACTACTGTAGACTAGTAAGCCCTATGTTATAGTGTACACTACTGTAGACTAGTAAGCCCTATGTTATAGTGTACAGTACTGTAGACTAGTAAGCCCTATTTTATAGTGTACACTACTGTAGACGAGTAAGCCCTATGTTATAGTGTACACTACTGTAGAGTAGTCGGCCCTATGTTATAGTGTACACTACTGTAGAGTAGTCGGCCCTATGTTATAGTGTACACTACTGTAGAGTAGTCGGCCCTATGCACAGATCTAAGAGAATAAACATATTGCGTGTTTGTTCACGTCTGTTTTCTCCTGTCTGTCCTAAGCAGTGGTGAACTCAGCTTGTTTTACCAGTGCAGTACTGTATCAGAGTCTGGTGCTTTTCCTGAATGGAGGGTGCGGACCCATGATCTAATATCCTCGCATTCATAATTGCGCCATTTGCTCTCTTTCCCTGAATAGCCTCCTTTGCTCTCGTGCTCTTTGGCCATTAAGTCCAGGTTCATCTGACCTCTCAAAGTTTTCATCATTCCATTTTCCCCCCATATACTTCTCCATTATGGCAGAACTCCTGTGAGAGCACATTAAAGCACCTCTGAACTCGGTTGAACCATGAATTGTTTCAGACTTAAGGTCCTCCCTGTCCACTCGCATCAAGTGGTAATGACCCAAGTCCAATATGTAGGTTTCTACCAGTGACCGGTAATGACCTAAGCCCAATCCGTAGGTTTGACCAGCATTTAGAAGAAGATGTGAATAGGCCTATGATTGGAATGAAATTGAGCGTACATTATGCCATTATTCGAGACTGTTCAATTGTGTTTTTTCATTCCCATTCGTAAATCTGTCAGGAACCTGTCAAGTTGACAAGTAGCATTGAGACAGTGTTCATAGCAACCCCATGTTCATATATGTATATATGTACTTCATAGTCAAAGCATATTGTTTGTTATTGGTATCCAGGTGATCATCTCATTCACAGTGACCTGTCAGTACTCCCCACTAGATACACATAACATGTTTTCGCTCGGGTGATTTCGATTTCAGAGACTAATTGGACGGGAAGTCGATCACTCGGGGGTTTCCAACAAAATGTCAGACGTGACAGGGTTACTGCTTACACAGGGTAACAAATGGACGATCTAATGCCGCTAACAAGAGGCAGTTACCAGACGCCTTCGATGTGCTGCCTCAAGATAAGGTTAAAGTTCACAGGGTGGAGGAGCGCACAGTCTTCGCCAGACAGTGACCAGAACCGTCAAACCGTCACAAAAGATGTGAGAAATAATCATTTCCTGCAGGTGGCCCGGCTGTTTCGCCCCTCTGCGATGTGCAATAGCACTCACAGATGCACCCGCTGGGTCAATACAGTCTCATTATCATGATCCATAACAGAACACGGCCATGATGACATGTAAGCTATTTACCAAATGCCACAAGTATTCAACTCCAGTGTAGATTTGGCCTTGTGTCGTAGGTTATTGACCTGCTGAAAGGTGAACCCTTCTCCCAGTGTCTGGTGTAAAGCAGCCTGAAGAAGGTTTTCCTCTAGGATTTCACTTGTGCTTAGCTCCATCTAATTTATTTTTATACTGAAAAACTCCCCAGTTTACATTGACATTTTAGTCATTTTGGCAGACGCTCTTATTCAGAGCAACTTACAGTAGTAGTGAGTGCATACATTTGTCACACTTTGTCTTTGCCAATGTCAAACATACCCATAGCGTGACACAGCCACCGCCATGCTTGAAAATAAGGAGCAGTTATTCAGTGATGTGTTGTGTTGGATTTGCCCCAAACATAAGGCTTTGCATTTGGGCCAAAAATTATATTTCTTTGCTGTGTCACTTTAGTGCATTGTTGCATACATATTCATGTTTTAGAATAATTGTATTCTGTATATTTATATTTTTATTTTCACTCTGTCGTTCAGGCAGAGTCACTAGAATGTTCTGGAACCCTCCTCAGTTTTCTCCCATCACAGCCGTTCAACTCTGTAGCTGTTTTAAAATCACCAATAGCGTCATGGTGACATTCCTAAAGCAGTTTCCTTCCCGTTCTACAGCTCAGTTCAGAATGACGACTGTATCTTTGTGTCTGGGTGGTTTAACACATCCACAGCATCATTATTCATTTGACCATGCTTAAAGAGAGATGTCACTTATTAAATCCACTTAAATCAGTGTAGATGAAGGGGAGAAGACAGGATAAAGAAGGATTTTTAATTCTTGAGGCAATTGAGACATGGTTTGTGTATGTTTGTCATTCAGACCGTGAATGGGCAAGTCTAAATATTTAAGTGGCTTTTAACGGGGCATGGTAGTAGGTACCAGGCGCACCGGTTTGTGTCAAGAACTGCAACGCTGCTGGGTTTTTCCACACTCAACAGTTTCCCGTGTGTATGAACCAGTGGAGGCTCCTCAGAGGAGGAAAGGGAGGACCATCCTCAGTGAATTTTATTTTAAAAAAGAAAAGTGAAACATTAAAAAGTCATCCATTTCACGTCACCAAATAGTTGATTAAAACACATGAAGGTCTACAATAACCTCAACAGCACTCTGTAGGATAGAACCATGGTGTAGCCGGAGGACAGCTAGCTTCCGTCCTCTGTTGTTATTTTGTATATATATACAGTTGAAGCCGGAAGTTTACATACACTTAGGTTAGTGTCATTAAAACTCGTTTTTCAACCACTCCACACATTTATTGTTAACAAACTATAGTTTTGGCATGTCGGTTAGGACATCTACTTTGTGCATGACACAAGTAATTTTTCCAACAATTGTTTACAGACAGATTATTTCACTTATAATTCACTGTATCACAATTCTAGTGGGTCAGAAGTTTACATACACTAAGTTGACTGTACCTTCAAACAGCTTGGATAATTCCAGAAAATTATGTCATGGCTTTAGAAGCTTCTGATAGGCTAATTGACACCATTTGAGTCAATTGAAGGTGTACCCTTGCATGTATTTCAAGGCCCACCTTCAAACTCAGTGCCACTTTGCTTGACATCATAGGAAAATCAAAAGAAATCAGCCAAGACCTCAGAAAAAAATGTGTAGACCTCCACAAGTCTGGTTCATCATTGGGAGCAATTTCTAAATGCCTGATGTTACCACATTCATCTGTACAAACAATAGTATGCAAGTATAAACACCATGGGACCACGCAGCCGTCATACTGCTCAGGAAGGAGATGCATTCTGTCTCCTAGAAATAAACATACTTTGGTGCGAAAAGTGCAAATCAATCCCAAAACAACAGCAAAGGACCTTGTGAGGATGCTGGAGGAAACAGGTACAAAAGTATCTATATCCACAGTAAAACGAGTCCTATATAGTTAAAACCTGAAAGGCCTCTCAGCAAGGAAGAAGCCACTGTTCCAAAACCGCCATAAAAAAGCCAGACTACGGTTTGCAACTACTTTTTGGAGATATGTCCTCTGGTCTGATGAAACAAAAATAGAACTGTTTGGCCATGATGACCATCGTTATGTTTGGAGGAAAAATGGGGAGGCTTGCAAGCCGAAGAACACCATCCCAACCGTGAAGCATGGGGGTGGCAGCAAACTACCTGCCCTCCAGGACACCTACACCACCCGATGTCACAGGAAGGCCATAAAGATCATCAAGGACAACAACCACCCGAGCCACTGCCTGTTCACCCTGCTATCATCCAGAAGGCGAGGTCAGTACAGGAGCATCAAAGCTGGGGCCGAGAGACTGAAAAACAGCTTCTATCTCAAGGCCATCAGACTGTTAAACAGCCACCAGTAACATTGAGTGGCTGCTGCCAACACACTGACTCAACTCCAGCCACTTTAATAATGGGAATTGATGGGAATTGATGTAAAATATATCACTAGCCACTTTAAACAATGCTACTTAATATAATGTTTACATACCCTACATTATTCATCTCATATGTATATACTGTACTCGATACCATCTACTGCATCTTGCCTATGCCGCTCTGTACCATCACTCATTCATATATCTTTATGTACATATTCTTATCCCTTTACACTTGTGTGGATAAGGTAGTAGTTTTGGAATTGTTAGTTAGATTACTCGTTGGTTATTACTGCATTGTCGGAACTAGAAGCACAAGCATTTCGCTACACTCGCATTAACATCTGCTAACCATGTGTATGTGACAAATACATTTGATTTGATTTGATTTCATATTTTGGGGGTGCTTTGCTGCAGGAGGGACTGGGGGACTTCACAAAATAGATGGTGTCATGAGGAAGGAAAATGATGTGGATATATTGAAGCAACATCTAAAGACATCAGTCAGGAAGTTAAAGTTTGGTCGCAAATGGGTCTTCCAAATGGACAATGACCCCAAGCATACTTGCAAAGTTGTGGCAAAATGGCTTAAGGACAACAAAGTCAAGGTATTGTAGTGGCCATCACAAAGCTTAAATCCTATAGAAAATTTCCGGGCAGAACTGAAAAAGCGTGTGCGAGCAAGGAGGCATATAAACCTGACTCAGTTACACCAGCTCTGTCAGGAGGAATGGGCCACAATTCAACTAACTTATTGTGGGAAGCTTGTGGAAGGCTACCCGAAACGTTTGATCCAAGTTAAACAATTTAAAGGCAACGCTACCAAATATTAATTGAGTGTAATGTAAACTTCTGACCCACTGGGAATGTGATGAAAGAAATAAAAGCTGAAATAAATCATTCTCTCTACTATTATTCTGACATTTCACATTCTTAAAATAAAGTGGTGATCCTAACTGACCTAAGACAGGGATTTCTTACAAGGATTAAATGTCAGGAATTGTGAAAAACTGAGTTGAAATGTATTTGGTTAAGGTGTATGTATGTAAACTTCCGATATATAAAAGATTCACTTAGTCCCCACACCCCCCAATTGGTCATGCTGCTCCCACTATGGTCATTCCCCCACACCGCCCCAACAGTCTTTACTCTGCCTTTACCCCAATGGACTTTGATTTATTCCTCACTGCTAAGGTTGTTATATATATATGTATATATATGTTATATAGTGCTATTTCTATTGTTGTTTTGATTACCATTTTCATTGTTTTATTTCACTTAGTTTTATGTTTTATTTCACTTAGTCCTGCCTGTTGGAGTCCGGAGCCTGAGATTTTCACTGTACTCTGTAATCACACCTGCAACCCTGTACATGTGACCATTAACATCTCTGAATATCTGGGTACATCGATTTCAATACAAAACCTAGGAGGCTCATGGTTTTCACCCCCTTTCATAGACTTACACAGTAACTATGACAACTTTCAGAGGATGTCCTCCAACCTATCAGAGCTCTTGCAGCATGAACTGACATGTTGTCCACCCAATCAATTGATTAGAGTATGAATTTAGTATTGAAAGTGTACTCTACAGATAGCTAGCACTGCAGTGCATAAAATGTGGTGAGTAGTTGACTCAAAGAGAGAGAAAGACAATAGTTGAACAATTTTGAACAAATAAATCTCTTCAAAAATGAAGGAGAAGCAAGACAAAGAGAGAGAGAGATTGAGATAGCTATATTTAGTTGTATTTTTTCCCCACTTTAACCTAGCTAGTGAATGCAGCTAGCAAGTTAAGCCTACTCAAACACTTGGCTCAAACAGAGAGGGATGCTATATTAGCGAGTTGGCTAAAGCTATCCAACAGAGAGGGATGCTATATTAGTGAGTTGGCTAAAGTTATCCAACAGAGAGGGATGCTATATTAGCGAGTTTAGGCTAAAGCTATCCAACAGAGAGGGATGCTATATTAGCGAGTTGGCTAAAGCTATCCAACAGAGTGGGATGCTATATTAGTGAGTTGGCTAAAGCTATCCAACAGAGAGGGATGCTATATTAGCGAGTTGGCTAAAGCTATCCAACATGGGAGCTCTTCCAAGTCAAGGTAAGCTTTTGGTTTTATTTATTTATTGCCACCGGACCCACCATTGTAACTGCTAAACTGCTTGCTGCTGACTGTACACTGTACTGCATGATTGTAGTCGGTTTACTAACGTGAATTATATTAGCTATGTTGACTACGACGTTAATATAGTGACAACCATGTAGGATGGGTGTAGCGGTTAGCGGTTATGATATAAAGGTTTGACTTGGAAATCTTTTTTCACCTGGTCACAGACAGCTGATGTGTTTGTGCACTGAAGTCACAAGGGAAAAGGTGAGAGAAGGAGAGCATGCAGATGTGAGAAGTAATTATACAAGGATCAAAGGGATCATGCTGTTTGTATGTGCCTGCTATGAAAGTGAGCTGTGTTTGTGTCGAAAAATGCATTTGACCTTGATTACTCAAATTTCTCTCGACCTGTGCACCTATGTTGTAAACTTTCACTCATAGGCTAGGTTGTATCAACCTCATGATGGGTACAGGGAACATTCTAGTATCATGTAGAAGCCTAAACCTATTGATGTTACATTAAGCTGGGTGAATGGAATATGAATGACAGTCATCCAATATGCTGTGATAGAAATCAATAAAATCTAATGTATTTAAAAACACAGCATGCTTAAACAGAAACTCAGGTTAAAACCCCAAACAGCAAGCAATGCAGATGTAAACGCACGGTGGCTAGGAAAAACTCACTAGAAAGGCAAAAACCTAGGAAGAAACCTAGAGAGGAATCAGGTTCTGAGGGGTGGCCAGTCCTCTTCTGGCTGTGAGGGGTGGAGATTATAAGATTACATGGCCATTAAGGCCAGATCGTTCTTCAAGATGTTCAACTGTTCACAGATGACCAGCAGGGTCAAATAATAATCAGGGTGGTTGTAGAGGGTGCAACAGGTCAGCACCTCAGGAGTAAATGTCAGTTGGCTTTTCATAGCCGAGCATTTAGAGGTCGAAACAGCAGGTGTGGTAGAGAGAGAGAAGGGTGAAAACAACAGGTCCGGGACAAGGTAGCATGTCTGGTGAACAGGTCAGGATTTTATTTTTTATCTTTATTTAACTAGGCAAGTCAGTTAAGAACAATTTCTTATTTTCAATGACGGCCTAGGAACAGTGGGTTAACTGCCTGTTCAGGGGCAGAACGACAGATTTGTACCTTGTCAGCTCAGGGATTTGAACTTGCAACCTTCTGGTTACTAGTCCAACTCCCTAACCACTAGGCTACCCTGCCCATAGCAATGAGAAAAACATCAGAAACTGGATCAGCAGCACGACCAGGTAGCACGTCTGGCGAACAGGTCAGGGTTCCATAGCCACAGGGCAAAACATCAGACACTGGATCAGTAACATGACCAGGTGGACTGGGGACAGCCAGGAGTCATCAGGGCAGGTAGTCCTTAGGCATGGTCCTAGGGCTCAGGTCCTCCAAGAGAAAGAGAGACAGCGAGAGGGGAGAATTAGTTAGAATTTCAACAGATAGCACAGACTGACTCTAGCCCCCCGGCACATAGTCTATTGCAGCATAGGTACTGGAGGACACTGTGGCCCTCTCTGACGATACCCCCGGATAGGGCCAACCAGGCAGTATATAACCCAACCCACTTAGCCAAAGCACAGCCCCCACTCCACTAGAGGGATATCAACAGACCACCAACTTACTACCCTGAGACAAGGCTGAGTATAGCCCACAAATATCTCCTCCACCGCACGAGCCCGAGGGGGCGCAAAACCGGACAGGAAGATCACGTCAGTGACTCAACCCACTCAAGTTGAGTATAGCGATAAAAGCCTAGCACAACGTAACACACCCCTCCAAGGGACAGCATGGAAGAGCACCAGTAAGTCAGTGACTCAGCCCCCGTAATAGGGTCAAAGGCAAAGAATCCCAGTGGAGAGAGGGGAGCCGGCCAGGCAGAGACAGCAAGGGTGGTTTGTCACTCCAGTGCCTTGGCGTTCACCTTCGCACCCCTGGGCCAGACTACACTCAATCATTGGAACTACTGAAGAGATGACTCTTCAGTAAAGAGTTAAAGGTCGAGAACGAGTCTGCATCTCTAACATGGATAGGCAGACCATTCCATCAAAATGTAGCTCTATAAGAGAAAGCCCTGCCTCCAGCTATTTGCTTAGAAATTCTAGGGACAATAAGGAGGCCTGCGTCTTGTTACCGTAGCGTATTTGTAGGTATGTACGGCAGAACCAAATCAGAGAGATAGGTGGAGCAAGTCCATGTAATGCTTTCTAGTAGCCGTATTTAGTACTAACTGTTTATTTAGTGTTTTTCCAAGTAGTCGGAGAGTATAGCATTGCAATAGTCTAATCTCGCTCTGGATAAGAGCGTCTGCTAAATGACTTAAATGTAATGTAAATGTAATCTAGAAGTGACAAAAGCATGGATTTGCTTTTCTGCATAATTTTTGCAATGTTACAAAGATGGAAAAAAGCTGCCCTTTAAATATTCTTAATAGGTTCGTCAAAAGAGAGATCAGGGTCCAGAGTAACACAGAGGTCCCTATTTGAGACGACTGTAAAACCATCAAGATTAATTGTCAGATCAAACAGCAGATCTCTTTGTTTCTTGGGACCTAAAACTAGTATCTCTGTTTTGTTTGAGTTTAATAGTAAAAAAATTGTCGCCTTCCACTTTCTTATGTCTGAAACACAGGGCTTCCAGGGTGTGCAATTTTGGGTCATTTACATTTACATTTAAGTCATTTAGCAGACGCTCTTATCCAGAGCGACTTACAAATTGGTGCATACACCTTATGACAACCAGTGGAACAGCCACTTGCATCTAAATCTTGTTGGGGGAGAAGGGGGGTGAGAAGGATTACTTACCCTTACTTACCCTATCCTAGGTATTCCTTGAAGAGGTGGGGTTTCAGGTGTCTCCGGAAGGTGGTGATTGACTCCGCTGTCCTGGCGTCGTGAGGGAGTTTGTTCCACCATTGGGGGCCAGAGCAGCGAACAGTTTTGACTGGGCTGAGCGGGAACTGTACTTCCTCAGTGGTAGGGAGGCGAGCAGGCCAGAGGTGGATGAACGCAGTGCCCTTGTTTGGGTGTAGGGCCTGATCAGAGCCTGGAGGTACTGAGGTGCCGTTCCCCTCACAGCTCCGTAGGCGAGCACCATGGTCTTGTAGCGGATGCGAGCTTCAACTGGAAGCCAGTGGAGAGAGCGGAGGAGCGGGGTGACGTGAGAGAACTTGGGAAGGTTGAACACCAGACGGGCTGCGGCGTTCTGGATGAGTTGTAGGGGTTTAATGGCACAGGCAGGGAGCCCAGCCAACAGCGAGTTGCAGTAATCAAGACGGGAGATGACAAGTGCCTGGATTAGGACCTGCGCCGCTTCCTGTGTGAGGCAGGGTCGTACTCTGCGGATGTTGTAGAGCATGAACCTACAGGAACGGGACACCGCCTTGATGTTAGTTGAGAACGTCAGGGTGTTGTCCAGGATCACGCCAAGGTTCTTAGCGCTCTGGGAGGAGGACACAATGGAGTTGTCAACCGTGATGGCGAGATCATGGAACGGGCAGTCCTTCCCCGGGAGGAAGAGGAGCTCCGTCTTGCTGAGGTTCAGCTTGAGGTGGTGATCCGTCATCCACACTGATATGTCTGCCAGACATGCAGAGATGCGATTCGCCACCTGGTCATCAGAAGGGGGAAAGGAGAAGATTAATTGTGTGTCGTCTGCATAGCAATGATAGGAGAGACCATGTGAGGTTATGACAGAGCCAAGTGACTTGGTGTATAGCGAGAATAAGAGAGGGCCTAGAACAGAGCCCTGGGGGACACCAGTGGTGAGAGCGCGTGGTGAGGAGACAGATTCTCGCCACGCCACCTGGTAGGAGCGACCTGTCAGGTAGGACGCAATCAAGCGTGGGCCGCGCCGGAGATGCCCAACTCGGAGAGGGTGGAGAGGAGGATCTGATGGTTCACAGTATCGAAGGCAGCCGATAGGTCTAGAAGGATGAGAGCAGAGGAGAGAGAGTTAGCTTTAGCAGTGCGGAGCGCCTCCGTGATACAGAGAAGAGCAGTCTCAGTTGAATGACTAGTCTTGAAACCTGACTGATTTGGATCAAGAAGGTCATTCTGAGAGAGATAGCGGTAGAGCTGGCCAAGGACGGCACGCTCAAGAGTTTTGGAGAGAAAAGAGAGAAGGGATACTGGTCTGTAGTTGTTGACATCGGAGGGATCGAGTGTAGGTTTTTTCAGAAGGGGTGCAACTCTCGCTCTCTTGAAGACGGGAGGGACGTGGCCAGCGGTCAGGGATGAGTTGATGAGCGAGGTGAGGTAAGGGAGAAGGTCTCCGGAAATGGTCTGGAGAAGAGAGGAGGGGATAGGGTCAAGCGGGCAGGTTGTTGGGCGGCCGGCCGTCACAAGACGCGAGATTTCATCTGGAGAGAGAGGGGAGAAAGAGGTCAGAGCATAGGGTAGGGGAGTGTGAGCAGAACCAGCGGTGTCGTTTGACTTAGCAAACGAGGATCGGATGTCATCGACCTTCTTTTCAAAATGGTTGACGAAGTCATCTGCAGAGAGGGAGGAGGGAGGGGGGAGGATTCAGGAGGGAGGAGAAGGTGGCAAAGAGCTTCCTAGGGTTAGAGGCGGATGCTTGGAATTTAGAATGGTAGAAAGTGGCTTTAGCAGCAGAGACAGAGGAGGAAAATGTAGAGAGGAGGGAGTGAAAGGATGCCAGGTCCGCAGGGGAGGCGAGTTTTCCTCCATTTCCGCCTCGGCTGCCCGGAGCCCTGTTCTGTGAGCTCGCAATGAGTCGTCGAGCCACGGAGCGGGAGGGGAGGACCGAGCCGGCCTGGAGGATAGGGGACATAGGGAGTCAAAGGATGCAGTAAGGGAGGAGAGGAGGGTTGAGGAGGCAGAATCAGGAGATAGGTTGGAGAAAGTTTGAGCAGAGGGAAGAGAAGATAGGATGGAAGAGGAGAGAGTAGCGGGGGAGAGAGAGCGAAGGTTGGGACGGCGCGATACCATCCGAGTAGGGGCAGTGTGGGAAGTGTTGGATGAGAGCGAGAGGGAAAAGGATACAAGGTAGTGGTCGGAGACTTGGAGGGGAGTTGCAATGAGGTTAGTGGAAGAACAGCATCTAGTAAAGATGAGGTCAAGCGTATTGCCTGCCTTGTGAGTAGGGGGAAGGTGAGAGGGTGAGGTCAAAAGAGGAGAGGAGTGGAAAGAAGGAGGCAGAGAGGAATGAGTCAAAGGTAGACGTGGGGAGGTTAAAGTCGCCCAGAACTGTGAGAGGTGAGCCGTCCTCAGGAAAGGAGCTTATCAAGGCATCAAGCTCATTGATGAACTCTCCGAGGGAACCTGGAGGGCGATAAATGATAAGGATGTTAAGCTTGAAAGGGCTGGTAACTGTGACAGCATGGAATTCAAAGGAGGCAATAGACAGATGGGTAAGGGGAGAAAGAGAGAAAGACCACTTGGGAGAGATGAGGATCCCGGTGCCACCACCCCGCTGACCAGAAGCTCTCGGGTGTGCGAGAACACGTGGGCGGACGAGGAGAGAGCAGTAGGAGTAGCAGTGTTATCTGTGGTGATCCATGTTTCCGTCAGTGCCAAGAAGTCAAGGGACTGGAGGGAGGCATAGGCTGAGATGAACTCTGCCTTGTTGGCCGCAGATTGGCAGTTCCAGAGGCTACCAGAGACCTGGAACTCCACGTGGGTCGTACGCGCTGGGACCACCAGGTGAGGGTGGTCGCGGCCACGCGGTGTGGAGCGTTTGTATGATCTGTGCAGAGAGGAGAGAACAGGGATAGACAGACACATAGTTGACAGGCTACAGAAAAGGCTACGCTAATGCAAGGAAATTGAATGACAAGCGGACTACACGTCTCGAATGTTCAGAAAGTTAAGCTTACGTAGCAAGAATCTTATTGACTAAAATGATTAAAATGATACAGTACTGCTAAAGTAGGCTAGCTGGCAGTAGCTGCGTTGTTGACACTACACTAATCAAGTCGTTCCGTTGAGTGTAATAATTCTACAGTGCTGCTATTCGGGGCTAGCTGGCTAGCTAGCAGTGTTGTTTACGTTACGTTGAGTTAAAAGAACGACAATAGCTGGCTAGCTAACCTAGGAAATCGGTCTAGACTACACAATTATCTTTGAAACAAAGACGGCTATGTAGCTAGCTACGATCAAACAAATCAAACCGTTGTACTGTAATGAAATGAAAATGTGATACTACCTGACCGGTGATTGAATTCAAACAGTAGACGTTGGCTAGCTGTTAGCTGTTGGCTAGCTAGCAGAGTCTCCTACGTTAAGGACGACAAATAGCTGGCTAGCGAACCTCAGTGAATTAACATAATCACTCCAAGGCTACACACACTAAACTACACAATTATCTTGGAAACAAAGACAGCTATGTAGCTAGCTAACACTGAACTAATCAAGTCGTACAGTTGAGTGAATAGCACTACAGTGATGCTAATCTGTGTGCGTTAGCTAGCGTTGCTAGCTCCTGGGCGAATAGCAGTGAAGGCTACGTTAGGGCGACGAAATACGAAATACGATAATTATGCAATTATCTCTGATACAAGGACGGCTATGTAGCTAGCTAAGAAGAATGGCTAAGATTATGTAGCTAGCTAACAGTAAACTAATCAAGTCGTACAGTTGAGTGAATAGCACTACAGTGATGCTAATCTGTGTGCGTTAGCTAGCGTGTGCGTCACCATGTTTTGTCGAAATGTACAGCTGTGTGTCGTCAGCATAGCAATGAAAGCTGACATTGTGTTTTTGAATGACATCACCAAGAGGTAGAAAATATAGTGAAAACAATAGTGGTCCTGAAATAGAACCTTGAGGAACACAGAAACTTAAAATTGATTTGTCAGAGGACAAACCACCCACAGAGACATACTGATATCTTTCCGACAGAAAGATCTAAACCAGGCAAGAACTTGTCCGTGTAGACCAATTAGGCGTTCCAATCTCTCCAAACGAATGTGGTGATCGATGGTGTAAAAGGTGGCACTAAGGTCTAGGAGCACGAGAACAGATGGAGAGCCTTGGTCTGACGCCATCTAACTGTAATTTACCAGCATCACAATTGCAGTCTCAGTACTACGATGGTGTCTAAAGAAAAAACAGACTGGAGCGTCTCGTATACATTGTTTGTCTTCAGGAAAGCAGTGAGTTGCTGTGCAACAGCTTTTTCAAAAAATGTGGGGAGGAATGGGAGATTTGATATCGGCCAACATAGGCTTTTTCAGGAGAGGCTTTATTACTGCCACTTTTAGTGAGTTTGGTACAGATCCAGAGGATAGGGAGCTATTTATTATGCTAATTATAGGAGGACCAAGCACAGGAAGTACCTATTTTAGTAGTTTGACCTGAGGCTCTCTCAGGTCAGGGTGTGACATTAGATGAGTAATGCAAGATATGTAAACATTATTAAAGTGGCATTATTAAAGTGACTAGTGATCCATTTATTAAAGTCACCAATGATTGTGAGTCTGTATGTAGGCAGCAGCCTCTCTGTGTCAGTGATGGCTGTTTAACAGTCTGATGGCCTTGAGATAGAAGCTGATAGAAGCTCTCTCTGTCCCAGCTTTGATGCACCTGTACTGACCTCGCCTTCTGGATGGTAGCGGGGTGAACAGGCAGTGGCTCGGGTGGTTGTTGTCCTTGATGATCTTTTTGGGCTCCCTGTGACATTGGGTGCTGTGGGTGTCATGAGAGGGCAGGTAGTTTGCCCCCGCGGTGATGCATTGTGCAGACCGCACTACCCTCTGGAGAGCCTTGCGTTTGTGGGAGGTGCAGTTGCCGTACCAGACGGGGATACAGCCTGACAGGATGCTCTCAATTGTGCATCTGTAAAGGTTTGTGAGGGTTTTAGGTGACACAGTATTAAATCTGTATGTATGTGTGTGTATGCATCTGTCTGTCCCTATGTTTGTGTTGCTTCACAGTCCCCGCTGTTCCATAAGGTGTTTTTTATCTGTTTTTTAAATCTAATTTTACTGCTTGAATCAGTTATTTGATGTGGAATAGAGTTCCATGTTGTCATGGCTCTATGTAGTACTGTGGAATAGAGTTCCATGTAGTCATGGCTATATGTAGTACTGTGTGCCTCCCATAGTCTGTTCTGGACTGGTGGCATGTCTTGTGGGGTATGCATGGGTGTCTGAGCTGTGTGCCAGTATTCAACATGTCAATATCTCTCATAAATAAAAGTAATGATGAAGTCAATCTCTCCTCCACTTTGAGCCATGAGAGATTAACATGCATATTATTCATATTAGCTCTCTGTGTACATCCAAAGTCCTTTTTTTGTGGCACCTGACCACACGACTGAACAGTAGTCAAGGTGCGACAAAATTAGGGTCTGTAGGACCTGCCTTGTTGATAGTGTTGTTAAGAAGGTAGAAACTAGGGCCTGTAGGACCTGCCTTGTTGATAGAGTTGTTAAGAAGGTAGAAACTAGGGCCTGTGGGACCTGCCTTGTTGATAGTGCTGTTAAGAAGGCAGAAACTAGGGCCGGTAGGACCTGCCTTGTTGATATAGTTGTTTAGAAGGTAGAAACTAGGGCCTGTAGGACCTGCCTTGTTGATAGAGTTGTTAAGAAGGTAGAAACTAGGGCCTGTAGGACCTGCCTTGTTGATAGTGCTGTTAAGAAGGCAGAAACTAGGGCCAGTAGGACCTGCCTTGTTGATAGAGTTGTTAAGAAGGCAGAGCATCGTTTTATTATGGACTATCTTAGCTACTACTGTATTAATATGTTTTGACCATGACAGTTTACAATCTAGGGTTACTCCAAGCAGTTTTGTAATCTCAATTTACTCAATTTCCACATTATTCATTACAAGATTTAATTGAGGTTTAGGGTTTAGTGAATGTTTTGTCCCAAATACAATGCTTTGAGTTTTAGAAATATTTAGGTCTAACTTATTCCTTGCCACCAACTCTGGAACTAACTGCAGCTCTTTGTTGAGTGTTGCAGTCATTTCAGTCGCTGTAGTAGCTGAAGTGTGTAGCGTTGAGTCATCCGCATACATAGTCACTCTGGCTTTACTCAAAGTAAAAATGGAAAAAATCAAGAGGCCTAAACATCTACCCTGGGGAAATCCTGATTCTACCTTGATTATGTTGGAGAGGAGTCCATTAAAGAACACCCTCTGTTTTCTGTTAGACAAGTAACTCTTCATCCACATTATAACAGGGGGTGTAAAGCCATAACACATACGTTTTTACGGCTGCACTGAAGTCAGCCCCCACAATCATTTTATCATCAATTTCTCTCAGCCAATCATTAGTCATTTGTGTAAGTGCTGTGCTTGTTGTGTGTCCTTCCCTATAAGCATGCTGAAAGTCTGTTGTCAAGTTGTTTACTGTGAAATAGCATTGTATCTGGTCAAACACCATTTTTTCCCCCAGAAGTTTACTAAGAGTTTGTAACAGGCTGATTGGTTGGTTATTTGAGCCAGTAAAGGGGTTTTTACTATTCTTGGATAGCGGAATGACTTTTGCTTCCCTCCAGGCCTTGAGAGCACATACTTTCTAATAGGCTTCGATTAAAGATGTGGCAAATAGGAATGGCAATATCGTCTGCTATTATCCTCAGTAATTTTCCATCCAGATTGTCAGACCCCGGTGGCTTGTCATTGTTGATAGACAACAATAATGTTTTAATCTCTTCTACATTGACTTTATGGAATTCAAAAGTACAGTTCTTGTCTTTCATAATTTGGTCCGATATACTTGGATGTGTAGAGTCAGCGTTTGTTGCTGGCATGTCATTCCTAAGTTTGCTTATATTGCCAATGAAAACGTAATTAAAGTAGTTTGAAAATATCAATGGGCTTTGTGATGAATGTGATTCAATGAATGAAGGAGCCGAGTTGGCTTTTTTCCCCAAAATTTCATTTAAGGTGCCCCAAAGTTTTTACTATCAATCTTTATTTAATTTATCTTTGCTTCATAGTATAGTTTATTTTTATTTAGTTTAGTCACATTATTTCTTCATTAGCAGTACGTTTGCCAATCAGTTGGGCTGCCAGTGTTATTTGCCATCCCTTTTGCCTCATCCCTCTCAACCATACAATTTTTCAATTCCTCATCAACCCAAGGGGATTTAACAGTTGTTACAGTCATTTTATTAATGGGTGCTGCTTATTAGTAACTGGAATAAGCAATTTCATAAATGTGTCAAGTGCAGCGTCCGGTTGCTCCTCATTACACACCACAGACCAACAGATATTATTTACATCATCAACATATGAATCACTACAAAACGTATTGTATGACCTCTTATACACTATATTAGACCCAGCCTCTGGAACTTTGGTTTTCCTAGATATGGCTACTATATTGTGATCACTACATCCTGTGGATTTAGATACTGATTTTAAACAAATTTCTGCAGCATTAGTAAAGATGAGATCAATACATGTTGATGATTTCATTCCTGTGCTGTTTGTAACTACCCTGGTAGGTTGATTGATAACCTGAACCAAGTTGCAGGCACTGGTTACTGTTTGAAGTGGGCAGCTCAATGATAGCCAGTCAATATTTAAATCACCCAGAAAATATACTTTTCTGTTGATGTCACTTACATTATCAAGCATTTCACACATATTATCCAGATACTGACTGTTAGCTCTTGGTGGTCTACAGCAGCTTCCCACCAGAATGGGCTTTAGGTGAGGCAGATTAACCTGTAGCCATATTACTTCAACAGTATTTAACATTAGATCGTCTCTAAACTTTACAGGAATGTGGATCTGAATATAAACAACACCTCCATCTTTGGCATTTCTGTCTTTTCGGTAGATGTTATAACCATGTCTACCACTGTATCATCAAAGGTATTATCTAAGTGAGTTTCAGAGATCAGAATATGAATGCCATCTGTTACTAGCAAGTTATTGACTTCATGGACCTTGTTTCTCAGGCTGCATATGTTAATACGGGCTATTTTTTAGCACTTTTCTGGGTTGCTTGATTGTTTTTAATGCTTTACTGGGAAGCTTATCAGAAGTAGACTTACTCATGTTATTTACATGGGATCTGATAGTGCAGGGTGAGCTGCACAAAGTGGTCTTCCTACTAGGGCACACCACCTCAGTGCTAACAGTGTAACTCTAGATCATAAGCAATCTAGATGATTGCTGCATACAATAGCTGTAGGGTAAACAGAAGTATTCACACATGGACTATGACAGTGTCAGCTCCCGGCATCTGTGGTTGAACAGTCGGAAGCAGCCTTGTAATGTCCTGTACTCGTGCTCCTGGGTAGCACAGGGCTTTTGCCTTGGGAACCGAGATGTTTCTCACCATAGAGCTGCCTAAGATGACAGCTGGTGATGTTGAATGGGCCGGTCTCTCAGAATCCAAGGTAGAAGCCACAAGAGAGGGAGACAGAACCAAGGATGAAGACACGTGTACCTCAGGATCCGATCTTGAATGGGAAGCTCCCAATGAAGAAGGCTCTGGAACCTCTGGATCCAGGACGGCAAAGCTGTTTCTGATCTGTGTCAGTTCCGGGCTCAACATCTCCATGGAAACCCCGTTGCCAGAGGATACTTTCTTCGACTTCCATGGCTATTGACGTACCTCGAAGTCTGCTTGGTTGGGTTGAGATCAGCTCCGTTCTCCATTGAAAGGGGAGACCCCTTCAGGGATGGAACCCTGCCCGAGCACCGGCCAGTCGGCTGTGGAGAGTTGACACAGCGGCGAAACTTACACCAGACCAGAGCGGCATCTGGCAACTGGGGTGGAAGAAAATGAAAAAGTATGCGGGCGTGGGTTTCCCAGTAGCTTGTGTAGGTTTTCTACTTGCTTGCTAAGAGCTCTTGTAGTCCTCCGCAAGCAAGCAAGCAAGAAGTTGCTACGTTGAAAGTCAATAGCGGCCTCCATTTGAGACCGCCGAGCCAGCTAGGCTAGCTGGGCTTTCGTGTCTCTCCCCCTATGCGGAATCTGACAGGATCCCGGGACAGACAGCAGCGCTCACAGCAATTTAACCCTAACCCTAGCCCAAAATAATAACTTGAAAGTATATAAAAACACGGTCAGGTTTTAAACCAAGGTCTTTAGTTCAGTTAGAGTCCTGTCTATGTCCATAGATACAATGAGAACACCTCTCCAGCTTGGATGGAGTCCGTCACTCCTCAGAAGGCTTGGTCCTTTTTGTGGGGGAGTCACAGAAAGAAGGCCAGCTATCTACAAATTCTATCTTTTGGGAGGGGCAGAGTACAGTTTTCAACCAGCGAATGAGTTGTGCGAATCTGATGTAGAGCTCATCACTCCCTCTAACTGGGAGGGGGCCAGAGACAATTACTTAAACTAAGTGACACGCTGAAGTTATGTTGCTCTTGGTGGCCTCTGACTGTTTCGTCCTAACATCGTTGGTGCCGACGTGGATAACAACATCCCTGTACCATCTACACTCACCAGTTTTAGCCTTAGCCAGCACCCTCTTTAGATTAGCCTTAACGTTGGCATCCCTGCCCCCTGTTAAACAGTGTATGATCACTGGATGATTATTTTTAAGTCTAATATTGCGGGTAATGTCGTCGACCATGACTAGGGTTTTCAATTTGTCAGAGCTAATGGTGGGAGGCTTTGGCAGCTCAGACCCCGTAACGGGTGGAGGGTGGAGGAGAGACCTAAGAATGCTCAGGCTCTGACTCTGAAATAGTGTGCACGAATTGACTGGAGAGAGCCCATAGCCCTCAGGCCCTGAACACTGTCCACTATCCTTTTGGCGATGCAGGGTCACAAACTTCCCTTGTTGAAGCAGGTAAGGGAGCATTCTCTCCAGAACGATGCACAGTGAACACTGGGGTTGTTTGCAGACCCCCCCCCCCCCAACAGTGACACAACTTCCATGCCCCACCCAGGAACATTTTGCGGTGCCGTCATTTTCTCTCCAAGCCCAGGGATAGGGTCAGAGCACATGGAGAGAGCTCGGTCATAATCAATTCAGTGTTAAGTCAATGTCAGGATGAAAACCTCACACGCCCCCATCATAGGGCATACACTCCTGCAGAGCGCCCCCATAGGAACAGCAGAGCAGGAAGGAGACAGTTCTGCCTCCAACACAGCGTACTCCCCAATGGTCCGACTCATAAACTTGTCCCCGCCCTTATAAATCAAAAACTGTCCATTGTGCTGACACAGCGCAGCAGAGATGAAAGATTTAATTTTGCGCCAATCTCAATCACACACAATCATTTGAACTTTTTGCTATTTTTATATAGGAACATAAAACTAAAAGCGAGGGGACACAAGTTTGAACTGATGGCGCTAAACCCCTTTATCCCCCTTGTGGAGACAGGTATGTGTAACGGTTTTCGTCTGGTGAAGGAGAAGAGGACCAAGGTGCAGCGTGGTAAGTGTTCATTTTAATAAACAAAATAAACTGAACACTGAAATGACAAAAATAACAAACAGCGAAAACGAAACAGTTCTGTAAGGAATACGCACAAAACAGAAAACAATCACCCACAACCAAAAAGGGGAAAACAGGCTGCCTAAGTATGATTCTCAATCAGAGACAACCAGGCTGCCTAAGTATGATTCTCAATCAGAGACAACCAGGCTGCCTAAGTATGATTCTCAATCAGAGACAACCAGGCTGCCTAAGTATGATTCTCAATCAGAGACAACCAGGCTGCCTAAGTATGATTCTCAATCAGAGACAACCAGGCTGCCTAAGCATGATTCTCAATCAGAGACAACCAGGCTGCCTAAGTATGATTCTCAATCAGAGACAACCAGGCTGCCTAAGTATGATTCTCAATCAGAGACAACCAGGCTGCCTAAGTATGATTCTCAATCAGAGACAACCAGGCTGCCTAAGTATGATTCTCAATCAGAGACAACCAGGCTGCCTAAGTATGATTCTCAATCAGAGACAACGATCAACAGCTGCCTCTGATTGAGAACCATACCAGGCCAAACACAGAAATACAACATAGGCAAAAGAACATAGACTACCCACCCCAACTCACGCCCTGACCAAACTAACACAAATACATACTAAAGGAACGAAGGTCAGAACGTGACAGTATGAGCCTGGCAGCGCAGCATAGGCCATCAGTGTTTAATCAAGCTTGTTTTAAAGGATATCAAAAATCTCTCTGCAATGACAATTTCTCCCTCAGTGATTACTTCTGTTTATTGGTATAAGGGAAATAGGTCAAATTCAAAACCATTTGCAGCAGAGAGATATTTCCAGCGTAGTTAATCATTGGGGAGTTCCATGACATCACCAACTGTCTGACTCTGCATAGGAACCCAACACATTTTTTTAAACATTTATTTGAGTCATTTAGCGACTTACAGTAAGTGTATAGATTTACACACTGGTCCCCCGTGGGAATTGAACTACCATGATGTTGCACACGCCATGCTCTACCAAATAGAGCCACACGGGACCTCACAGGACCCTTATAAAAAGTTTATATCATGACTAATGGCCCAGAAAAAAACATAGATTACATAGATTTTTCTCGTGTTTCGGGAATGTTTAAAATACCTCCACATCAAGCCAATATCTTGAGATCAGCTATTTAATTGTAAATCAGCTGCATGATCATTTTCAGATACGAAAATTAGCATCTTTAAATCAAGCTAATTAACTGGTGTTGAAGGTTTCGGTAACACATCTTCCGATGTGTCCTTGACCAAAATCTTTTTCACTGCACCTATCCAGTGTATCAGGAATCAAGTTAAGACCCAGATGCAGACACGTTGAATAAACAATGGTTTAATAGTCCAAGGGGCAAGCAAGAGACAGGTCAAGCTAGGCAGGGGTCAATAATCCAGAGAAGGGGCGGGGGTACCGGTCGGCGGGCAAGCTCAGGGTCAAGGGTCAGGCAGGCGGGTACAGAGACGGAACAGGCGAGGGTCAAAACCAGGAGGGCGAGGAAAAGAGGGGCAGGGGAAAAGACAGGAGCTGACAGGACAAACGCTGGTAAGCTTGACAAATAAGACGAACTGGCAACAAACAAACAGAGCACACAGGTAAAAGTACACAGGGGATAATGGGGAAGATGGGCGACACCTGGGGGGGGATTGAGACAATCACAAAGAAAGGTGAAACAGATTAGGGTGTGACACCGGTGTATGTGACACTATATACAGTACCAGTCAAAAGTTTGGACACACCTACTCATTCCAGGGTTTTTCTTTATATTTACTATTTTCTACATTGTTGAATAATAGTGAAGACATCAAAACTATGAAATAACACATATGGAATCATGTAGTAACCAAAACAGTGTTAAACAAATCCAAATATATTTTATATTTGACATTCTTCAAAGTAGCCACCCTTTGCCTTGATGACAGCTTTGTACACTCTTGGCATTCTCTCAACTAGCTTGGAATGCATTTAAAGTAACAGGTTTGCCTTGTTAAAAGTTTTCTTAACACGTTTGAGCCAATCAGTTGTGTTGTGAAAAGGTAGGGGTGGTATACAGAAGATATATATTCCCCACATCTGGCACTCCAAGCTGGCTCAAGCAAATGCTCAAAGTAATCATTTAAAATGCACTTTGAACCTATGTATGACTCTGGGTGGTATCTGGGCAATTGTTTGCCATTGTAATGTGGTAGTGAGCAATCTTAGGTAAGATCTGAAGGCTAATGCCTAGCCTTTATCTCAGCAGGCTAACACAACCTTGTGGTGTCCAGGATTTTTCTAAGAAAATAACTTTTTCTACTAGAATGGAAAGGGACTTTTATTTTGAAGGCCCCTTGTGAATTATGGTGGATACATGTGTTTTGAATGTTGTATGACTGATACTTCAACATTCATGAAGGTGTCATGACTGGATTCATAAAAGGGTTATCCCTTTTGGCAGTTGGTATGCACCTGATGTCTGTTCTTTGTTCACCAAACGAAGGACTTGTTGAAAGAAATTTCACATTACGTTTTCTTTTTTTCACACACAGAGAGAGAGAGAGGATGGGGAGCGAGAGAGAGAGAGAGAGAGAGAGAGAGAGAGAGAGAGAGAGAGAGAGAGAGAGAGAGAGAGAGAGAGAGAGAGAGAGAGAGAGAGAGAGAGAGAGAGAGAGAGAGAGAGAGGATGGGGAGAGAGAGAGAGAGAGAGAGAGAGAGAGAGAGAGAGAGAGAGAGAGAGAGAGAGAGAGAGGGAGAGAGAGGATGGGGAGAGAGAGAGGATGGGGGAGAGAGAGAGAGAGAGAGAGAGAGAGAGAGAGAGAGAGAGAGAGAGAGAGAGAGAGAGAGAGAGAGAGAGAGAGAGAGAGAGAGAGAGAGAGAGAGAGAGGGCTATGTGAAATATTTAGGCAGTTTGTCTATGCAGGCCATAATCTTAAGGTGTTGACCTGCCATTGATCCCCACTGTCAGCGCTGCAACAGGTGACTGCCTCTGTTTAGTCTACGGTCAACGTCTTTACTGAGGCGTTAGGGAAACCCGCAACGGAGGCCACATAGACATAGACCAGCTCTTAATGATAGAGAACACGTAGCTACCGTAACAGCAGGGTTCTGGTACTTTGAACTCAGTTTCAACTTCTGTTTTGTATTTGTGTTTGTATTTTGTATTGTTTAATTCTGTTCATGGTTTTGTGAAATTTTCTATTTATTTATCTTGCAAGTCATGGATTGACTTTAAAAGGGGGGGAGGGGGCAGCCTGAACTGACAACAGTGTTTGATTTCCTCCCCCAACGGGACCCAAGGGAGAACCGGCGCCGTAAAAGCAGCGAAGTGAGCTGTGTAAAAAAAAAAACTAATGTCATTTGCAGTTGGGCACAGGGGAGGGACACATGGAATACTACTAATGTACGGCTCAGCGGATGGTGAGACGGAACAAGAGCGGATGGAGGGAGGAGTCAGATTGCATGTTATGCAGTGTGAACTCTGACCTTTATGAGGTCATAGCAGCTGCTATAAAACACACCATGACAACGAACGGTTAAACGTAGCGAGTAGTCGACCTATCGCTTTTGACCATAACGTCGGTTGTCATTTTCTGTTAATGTCCTGACAAATCTTCATGTTGAAATCGCCACCGTTTTTCAACACCCAAACGGGCGATCGCAAACACAACACGGTCACACGCTGCTCTGTTGGAGGTTAAATCTTTCCTGTGTGTCTGAGCTTCGCCAAACTCATGCAGGTTGCTAGGCAGCACCTTTAATAAGAGACAAGGCTGTTGTCAACACAGGACATATCTTCTACAATGGGTCATCATAAAAGCGGTCGTTTTTTTAGCTGCTTCATGGGAAGCGTAACCGTAGAGGGCGTGAGCAGAAGGAGAGAGGAACTTTATAAAGTGTTCTCAGGCATGAGCCGTGCATCAAAATCTTTCAAGTACACTGAGTTTACAAAACATCATTTTTCCATGACATCAACTAACCACATGAATCCAGGTGAAAAGCTATAATCCCCTATTAAGTCACGTGTTAAACAGACTTCAATCAGTGTAGATGAAGGAGAGGAGACGGGTTAAAGAAGGATTTTGTTAAGCATTTAGACAAATCAGACATGGATTGTGTATGTGAGCCATTCAGACGGTGAATGGGCAAAACAAAATATTTAAATTCCTCTGAACGAGGTATGGTAGTATGTGCACCGGTTTCAGTGTGTCAACAACTGCAACGCTGCTGTGGTTTTCACGCTCAACAGTTTCCTGTGTGTATCTGGAATGGTCCACCACCCCAAGGACATCCAGTCAACTTGACTGTGGGAAGCAGTGGAGTCAACATGGACCAGCATCCCTGTGGAACGCTTTCGACACCTTGTAGAGTCCCATGTCCCAATGAATTGAGGCTGTTCTGAGGGAAAAAAAGGGGTACAACTTAATATTAGGAAGGTGTTCTTAATGTTTTGTACACTCAGTGTATAACCAGAATGTAATTTTACGCTGAGTCGCGAAAGCTTCTCGCGGAGTTGCACTGCTTACGCCCAATGAGAGCGCCTCAAGCTCTTCAAAAGTGATGCGTGGAGTGTAGCAGCCCTGTGAAAAGCAGGTGTACTGTGTAGCTGTTATTACGGACCGCCACTGAGAACACTATAACCTTCGAGCACCAGAGACAGTGGTCACACAACCATGACATGTTTTCCTCTATCGTCAGACAAGATCTACAAGCGTCCTCTGAGGGACCACTGGATCTCTCTACCTGGCTCTCATGAGTTCTGCTTGTTTTAAACAGTGATATCAGCAGCCCCCCCCCCCATCCCCGACCCCCCCACCCCCCTCACCCCAACCGCCTGGCTTGTGCAAAGACATTCTGTCACCTCTCTGAGCACTTCGTTATTGCTCGGCGCGGTGATATGATTTCCTCTCGCTCTCTTGGCTGCACTCACCAAACGCTTTGCCTATTTTATACCGTGTGTGTGTGTGTGTGTGCGTGTGTGTGTGTGTGTGTGTGTGTGTGTGTGTGTGTGTGTGTGTGTGTGTGTGTGTGTGTGTGTGTGTGTGTGTGTGTGTGTGTGTGTGTGTGTGTGTGTGTGTGTGTGTGTGTGTGTGTGTGTGTGTGTGTGTGCTGAGTTAGCCAGGTAATAAAGAGATGTGGGACGTGTTAAGCTGAAGACCGTGATACTCAGTTTTATCCCCATTCTTTTGGCTATCGCAACTGGCCCTGGTCACAAGTCAACCCTAATCCCTATATAATGCTCTACCTGGTCAAAAGTAGTGCACTATAAAGGGAATAGGGCTCTGTTTGGGACGCGACCGTGCGTTTCTAAGATAATGGGACAATTAAAATGACTGTGGTGCAATGATGACGTCTATGTGACCACTTTCCTCAGTCGGTGGGTGTGTGTGTGTGTGTGTGTGTGTGTGTGTGTGTGTGTGTGTGTGTGTGTGTGTGTGTGTGTGTGTGTGTGTGTGTGTGTGTGTGTGTGTGTGAGGGTTAAGGAGGTTCAGAGAAGCTATGTTTTGGTTCCATCATCACTAGGGTTCCATCGTCACTAGGGTTCCATCATCACTAGGGTTCCATCGTCACTATGGTTCCATCATCACTAGGGTTCCATCGTCACTAGGGTTCCATCGTCACTAGGGTTCCATCATCACTAGGGTTCCATCATCACTAGGGTTCCATCATCACTATGGTTCCATCGTCACTATGGTTCCATCATCACTATGGTTCCATCATCACTAGGGTTCCATCATCACTAGGGTTCCATCATCACTAGGGTTCCATCATCACTAGGGTTCCATCATCACTATGGTTCCATCGTCACTATGGTTCCATCATCACTATGGTTCCATCATCACTATGGTTCCATCATCACTGGGGTTCCATCATCACTAGGGTTGCATCATCACTAGGGTTCCATCATCACTAGGGTTGCATCATCACTAGGGTTCCATCATCACTAGGGTTCCATCATCACTATGGTTCCGTCATCACTATGATTCCAACATCACTCTGGTTCGGTCACCACTCTGGTTCCGTCATCACTATGATTCCATCAGCACTATGATTCCATTATCACTCTGGTTCCATCATCACTATATCCATCATCACTCTGGTTCCATCATCACTATGGTTCCGTCATCACTATGGTTCCGTCATCACTATGATTCCATCATCACTCTGGTTCCGTCAGCACTATGATTCCATCATCACTCTGGTTCCGTCATCACTATGGTTCTGTCATCACTATGATTCCATCATCACTCTGGTTCCGTCATCACTATGATTCCATCATCACTCTGGTTCCGTCAGCACTATGATTCCATCATCACTATGATTCCATTATCACTCTGATTCCATCATCACTCTGGTTCCGTCATCACTATGATTCCATCATCACTATGATTCCATCATCACTATGATTCCATCATCACTATGATTCCATTATCACTCTGATTCCATCATCACTATGATTCCATTATCACTATGATTCCATCATCACTCTGGTTCCGTCATCACTATGATTCCATCATCACTCTGGTTCCGTCATCACTATGATTCCATCATCACTATGATTCCATTATCACTCTGATTCCATCATCACTCTGGTTCCGTCACACTATGATTCCATCATCACTATGATTCCATTATCACTCTGATTCCATCATCACTATGATTCCATCATCACTATGATTCCATTATCACTCTGATTCCATCATCACTATGATTCCATTATCACTATGATTCCATCATCACTCTGGTTCCGTCATCACTATGATTCCATCATCACTATGATTCCATTATCACTCTGATTCCATCATCACTATGGTTCCATCATCACTATGATTCCAACATCACTCTGGTTCGGTCACCACTCTGGTTCCGTCATCACTATGATTCCATCAGCACTATGATTCCATTATCACTCTGGTTCCATCATCACTATATCCATCATCACTCTGGTTCCATCATCACTATGGTTCCGTCATCACTATGGTTCCGTCATCACTATGATTCCATCATCACTCTGGTTCCGTCAGCACTATGATTCCATCATCACTCTGGTTCCGTCATCACTATGGTTCCGTCATCACTATGATTCCATCATCACTCTGGTTCCATCATCACTCTGGTTCCGTCAGCACTATGATTCCATCATCACTCTGGTTCCGTCATCACGATGATTCCATCATCACTCTGGTTCCGTCACCACTATGATTCCATCATCACTATGATTCCATTATCACTCTGATTCCATCATCACTCTGGTTCCGTCATCACTATGATTCCGTCATCACTATGGTTCCGTCATCACTATGATTCCGTCATCACTATGATTCCGTCATCACTATGATTCCATCATCACTATGGTTCCGTCATCACTATGATTCCGTCATCACTATGGTTCCGTCATCACTATGAGTCCGTCATCACTATGATTCCATCATCACTCTGGTTCCATCATCACTCTGGTTCCGTCATCACTATGATTCCATCATCACTCTGGTTCCATCATCACTCTGGTTCCGTCATCACTATGATTCCATCATCACTCTGGTTCCATCATCACTATGATTCCATCATCACTGTGAGTCCATCATCACTATGATTCCATCATCACTCTGGTTCCATCATCACTATGGTTCCGTCATCACTATGGTTCCGTCATCACTATGATTCCATCATCACTCTGGTTCCATCATCACTCTGGTTCCGTCATCACTATGATTCCATCATCACTCTGGTTCCGTCATTACTATGATTCCATCATCACTGTGAGTCCATCATTACTATGATTCCATCATCACTTGGGTTCTGTCATCACTATGATTCCATCATTACTCTGGTTCCATCATCACTATGATTCCATTATCACTATGATTCCATCATCACTCTGGTTCCGTCATCACTATGATTCCATCATCACTCTGGATCCGTCATCACTCTGGTTCCGTCATCACTATGATTCCATCATCACTATGATTCCATCATCACTATGATTCCATCATCACTCTGGTTCCGTCATCACTATGATTCCATCATCACTCTGGTTCCGTCATCACTCTGGTTCCGTCCTCACTATGATTCCATCATCACTCTGGTTCCGTCATCACTATGATTCCATCATCACTGGGTTCCGTCATCACTATGATTCCATCATCACTATGATTCCATCATCACTATGATTCCATCATCACTCTGGTTCCGTCACCACTATGATTCCATCATCACTATGATTCCATTATCACTCTGATTCCATCATCACTCTGGTTCCGTCATCACTATGATTCCGTCATCACTATGGTTCCGTCATCACTATGATTCCGTCATCACTATGATTCCGTCATCACTATGATTCCATCATCACTATGGTTCCGTCATCACTATGATTCCGTCATCACTATGGTTCCGTCATCACTATGAGTCCGTCATCACTATGATTCCATCATCACTCTGGTTCCATCATCACTCTGGTTCCGTCATCACTATGATTCCATCATCACTCTGGTTCCATCATCACTCTGGTTCCGTCATCACTATGATTCCATCATCACTCTGGTTCCATCATCACTATGATTCCATCATCACTGTGAGTCCATCATCACTATGATTCCATCATCACTCTGGTTCCATCATCACTATGGTTCCGTCATCACTATGGTTCCGTCATCACTATGATTCCATCATCACTCTGGTTCCATCATCACTATGATTCCATCATCACTCTGGTTCCGTCATCACTATGATTCCATCATCACTCTGGTTCCGTCATTACTATGATTCCATCATCACTGTGAGTCCATCATTACTATGATTCCATCATCACTTGGGTTCTGTCATCACTATGATTCCATCATTACTCTGGTTCCATCATCACTATGATTCCATTATCACTATGATTCCATCATCACTCTGGTTCCGTCATCACTATGATTCCATCATCACTCTGGTTCCGTCATCACTCTGGTTCCGTCATCACTATGATTCCATCATCACTATGATTCCATCATCACTATGATTCCATCATCACTCTGGTTCCGTCATCACTATGATTCCATCATCACTCTGGTTCCGTCATCACTCTGGTTCCGTCCTCACTATGATTCCATCATCACTCTGGTTCCGTCATCACTATGATTCCATCATCACTCGGGTTCCGTCATCACTATGATTCCATCATCACTATGATTCCATCATCACTATGATTCCGTCATCACTCTGGTTCCGTCCTCACTATGATTCCATCATCACTCTGGTTCCGTCATCACTATGATTCCATCATCACTATGATTCCGTCATCACTCTGGTTCCATCATCACTCGGGTTCCGTCATCACTATGATTCCATCATCACTATGATTCCATCATCACTATGATTCCATTATCACTCTGATTCCATCATCACTATGATTCCGTCATCACTCTGGTTCCATCATCACTTCATTTGTTCCATCTGGCTGCAACAGAGGATGACAAAAGTCTCATAGTCTACAAAGACTACTAGACTACTAAAGGCTCCAATTTAGGACTACAAAGTCTCATAGTCAGGAGGAAAGCATCAGAGCAGGGAATTCTGGTATTTTAGGACAACCAAAGCACACAAGTATTGGCGGAAAGACACGTTATAATCAAATCAAATCAAAGTTTATTTGTCACGTGCACTGAATACAACAGGTGTAGTAGACCTTACAGTGAAATGCTTACTTACAGGCTCTGACCAATAGTGCAAAAAATGCAGATAGCCCGGTTAGCCAATGTGCGGGAACACTGGTTGGTCGGCCCAATTGAGGAAGATGTACATGAATGTATAGTTAAAGTGACTATGCATATATGATAAACAGAGAGTAGCAGCAGTGTAAAAGCGGGGTTGGGGGGGGCACACAATGCAAATAGTCCAGGTAGCCATTTGATTACCTGTTCAGGAGTCTTATGGCTTGGGGGTGTAAACTGTTGAGAAGCCTTTTTGTCCTAGACTTGGCACCCCGGCACCACTTGCCATAATAGAGAATAATAGAGAGAACTGTCTATGACTGGGGTGGCTGGAGTCTTTGATCATTTTTAGGGCCTTCCTCTGACACCACCTGGTGTAGAGGTCCTGGATAGCAGGCAGCTTTGCCCCAGTGATGTACTGGGCCGTACGCATTACCCTCTGTAGTGCCTTGCGGTCGGAGGCCGAGCAATTGCTGTACCAGGCAGTGATACAACCAGTGCTCTCGATGTTGCAGCGGTAGAACCTTTTGAGGATCTCAGGACCCATGCCAAATATTTTAAGTTTCCTGATGGGGAATAGGCTTTGTCGTGCCCTCTTCACGACTGTCTTGGTGTGTTTGTACCATTCTAGTTTGTTGGTGATGTGGACACCAAGGAACGCTGAAGCTCTCAACCTGCTCCACTAAAGCCCCGTCGATGAGAATGGGGGCGTGCTCGGTCTTCCTTTTCCTGTAGTCCACAATCATCTCATTAGTCTTGGTAACATTGAGGGATAGGTTGTTATTCCAGGTCTCTGACCTCCTCCCTATATGCTGTCTCGTCATTGTCGGGGATCACTGTTGTGTCAACTGCAAACTTAATGATGGTGTTGGAGTCGTGCTTGGCCATGCAGTCGTGGGTGAACAGGGAGTACAGGAGGGGACTGAGCACGCACCCCTGGTGCAGAGGTGTTTAGTCCCAGGATCCTTAGCTTAGTGATGAGCTTTGAGGGTACTATGGTGTTGAACGCTGAGCTGTAGTCAATGAATAGCAGTCTCACATAAGTGTTCCTTTTGTCCAGGTGGGAAAGGGCAGTGTGGAGTGCAATAGAGATTGCATCATGTGTGGATCTGTATGGGCGGTATGCAAATTGGAGTGGGTCTCGGGTTTCTGGGATAATGGTGTTGATGTGAGCTATGACCCGCCTTTCAAAGCACTTCATGGCTACGGACGTGCTACGGGTCTGTAGTCATTTAGGCATCTTGCTTTGTGTTCTTGGGCACAGAGACTATGGTGGTCTGCTTGAAACATGTTGGTATTACAGACTCAATCAGGGACATGTTGAAAATGTCAGTGAAGACACCTACCCGTTCGGTCAGTACATGCCCGAAGCACACGTCCTGGTAATCCGTCTGGCCCCGCAGCCTTGTGTATGTTGACCTGTTTAAAGGTTTTACTTATGTCGGCTACGGAGAGCGTGATCACACAGTCGTCCGGAACAGCTGATGCTCTCATACATGCCTCAGTGTTGCTTGCCTCGAAGAGAGCATAGTGTTTGGGGTTTTAGGCCGGGTTTCTGTACAGCACTTTGATACATCAGCTGATGTAAACCCCAAACTACTGCAGTATAAATACTAGAGCCTGAGACAGGAGGGGTCAGGAGAAATCCTGCTAAGCCCTCCGACGAACCATCAAACAGGCAAAGCGTCAATACAGGACTAAGATCAAATCCTACTACACCGTGTCTGCCATTTTCGGATGTGGCAGAGTATGCAAATTATCACGGATCACAAAGGGAAACCCAGCCGTGAGCTGCCCACTGACGTAAGCCTACCAGATGAGCTAAATGCCTTGTATGCAATACTGAACCATGCAGGAGAGCACCAGCTGTTCCGGACAACTGTGTGATCATGCTCTCCATAGCCAATGTAAGCAGGTCAACATTCACAAGGCCGCAGAGCCAGACGGATTTCCAGGACGCGTACTCAAACATTCACTGACCTTTTAAACCTCTCCCTGACCCAGTCTACCTACATGTTTCAAGCAGACCACCATAGTTCCTCTGCCCAAGAAGGCCAAGGTAACCTGTCCAAATGACTTAGGACTAAAATCTATAGCCATGAAATGCTTTGAAAGGCTGGTCATGGCTCACATCAACACCATCATCCCAGACACCCTGGACCCACCTGAATTTGCATACCGCCCCAAAAGATCCACAGATGACGCAATCTCTATTGCACTCCACACTGCCCTTTGCCACCTGGACAAAAGGAACACCTACGTCTGAATGCTATTCATTGACTACAGCTCAGCGTTCAACACCATAGTACCCTCCAAGCTCATCACTAAGCTAAGGAGCCTTGGACTGAACACCTCCCTCTGCAACTGGATCCTGACGATTACCTCCACTACCTCGTACCCCTGCACATTAACTTGATACACGAATCTGGAACTTTTATTACGCACACCTGGCCCCTATTCCCAGTGATTAGACACACCTGGCCCCTATTCCCAGTGATTAGACACACCTGGGCCCTATTCCCAGTGATTAGACACACCTGGGCCCTATTCCCAGTGATTAGACACACCTGGCCCCCATTCCCAGTAATTAGTAATTGTATAAGTCTGCCCTTGGTTCACCATTGTCTTGTCTTTATTGTTTTATCTTTATTGTTCCAATGTCCGTTGGTTGTGTGAGTACCTGTGCTGTGCTGTGCTGTGCTGTGCTGTGCTGTGCTGTGCTGTGCTGTGCTGTGCTGTTTTGGCTTTTGTGCTGCGTGTATTGCGCAGATGATTACGGGTCTCGTCCCATTTGGTATCATTGTGCGCTTGTGTATTTATTCAAGGTACTCCTCGCTCTTTTATTTATACCAATGTGACAACAACTACTCCTTGTATATATATATATATATATATATATAGTCTTGTTATAGTTATTTTGTTGTGTTACTATTTCATTTTATTTTTTTTTGCAAATATTGAACTCTTGCGTTGTTGGTAAATTGCTCGTCAGTAAACATTTCACAGCATTCGGCGCATGTGACAAATACAATTGTATTTGATTTGCAATGTTTTTTTGTTTTTTTATGCCGCCGGAGGCTCTTCTTCTTTGTTTCTGCTCCCGTTCAACAACAAAACAAAGACAATAACAGAAGCACTAGAGCGAACAGCCCTTAATGCAGATTCAATCTTCAAGGATTATGGGATAGCTAGTTGCCCCAGTTCCAAGGCATTTCAGCTATACGAAAAAAAATTGTGTGCTGTTTTTGACAGGTTACTTTTGAGAAGGGCTCGTCCAACAACTGTCTCAAAAACAACCAACCTTCCATTTGCTCACCATTAGGATAAATTATATCTGCGTCCCAATTAGTGCACTACTTTTGATCAATGCAGATAAGGCTGCCAGGTGGGGACAACTGATTTCAATTAGCGTGTAGCCTATTAACTATAACAGGCTCTCCCTACTGTCCTCGGGAGATAGAATGCAGGCAGCTTCTGTACAGTCATTGTCTTTGCTGACTTCCTTTCTTTTCCTTCCTTTTTTTCAGACCAGTCATTGGACCATTGGTCTTTGGACCAATCAGAGCAGCACTGAAAAATATCTGATGTCAATGCGCTTATTTACAATGCTGATGTGATTGGTCAAAATCTTTCAATGGAGATTCTCCATACATCAGTGTTTCCCCTATATTCATTTTGCTAAATTGTTGCCACCCGCAGCAAAAAAAATATGATGTCATTTATTTTGCTACACATATTTCTGCCGAAGACGCGCTTTTAAATGGATAGTTGTTAGCTCAGTGACTGGGAGTAGTTCGAACAGCGAAGAAGTCAATGTGCTAGTAGCAATGTCATCCTCCCTGCCATCTTTGCCACCGGTGCTCAAAAAAAATCATAGGGGCAACATTGTACATATTATGTCCAAATTCTGTGATCACGGCTGAGATCTTATCATGACCATCCTGTGTCACTTTACTTGAACGAGTAAAATAGACTTTATGACACTGCCAAGAAGCATTATGACCGTCATAATCATATAAGCTCGATAAGACCATGGCTCTGAGCACATGCCCTTATGTCAGTCATAAGTCACAAATAGGGTCTCTTCTACCAGCCAGAAGAGGACTGGCCACCCCTCATAGCCTGGTTCCTCTCTAGGTTTCTTCCTAGGTTCTGGCCTTTCTAGGGGAGTTTTTCCTAGCCACCGTGCTTCTACACCTGCATTGCTTGCTGTTTGGGGGTTTTAGGCTGGGTTTCTGTACAGCACTTTGTGACATCAGCTGATGTACGAAATGTAAATTTGATTTGATTTATACCTACTCCTGCATTCGTCTCAGTCATCAGCAACAGGGCTTTGGGGTTGGTACATGTCTGATATTAATGTTTGTGCAATTGGAAAGGCAATAAAAATGTATATTTCCAGGAAGTGTTCTCGAACTTAACCTAATACAAGTATGGTGGAAAGGAAAGGTTTTCCTTGTGTGGTAGGTTTTTGTGGATTTTGACACTCTTATGTAAGTGTCATAAACACGCCATAAAGTGTGACAATATACGCCACAAAAACGTCTAAATGTGTCAAAACAGTGTAATGACAATGTTATGACTGTGTTATAAGGTGCTAAGACATGGTTATGACTGTGTTATGTCAGGTGTTATGAAATGGTTATGACTGTTATAAGGTGCTATGACATGGTTATGACTGTGTTATGTCAGGTGTTATGACATGGTTATTACTGTGTTATAAGGTGCTATGACATGGTTATGACTGTGTTAAGGTGCTATGACATGGTTATGACTGTGTTATAAGGTGCTATGACATGGTTATGACTGTGTTATAAGGTGCTATGACATGGTTATGACTGTGTTATAAGGTGCTAAGACATGGTTATGACTGTGTTATGTCAGGTGTTATGACATGGTTATGACTGTGTTATAAGGTGCTATGACATGGTTATGACTGTGTTAAGGTGCTATGACATGGTTATGACTGTGTTATAAGGTGCTATGACATGGTTATGACTGTGTTATAAGGTGCTATGACATGGTTATGACTGTGTTATAAGGTGCTAAGACATGGTTATGACTGTGTTAAGGTGCTATTACATGGTTATGACTGTGTTATCAGGTGCTATGAAATGGTTATGACTGTGTTATCAGGTGCTATGACATGGTTATGACTGTGTTATGTCAGGTGTTATGAAATGGTTATGACCGTGTTATAAGGTGCTATGACATGGTTATGACTGTGTTATAAGGTGCTATGACATGGTTATGACTGTGTTATAAGGTGCTATGACATGGTTATGACTGTGTTATAAGGTGCTATGACATGGTTATGACTGTGTTATGTCAGGTGTTATGACATGGTTATGACTGTGTTATAAGGTGCTATGACATGGTTATGACTGTGTTATGTCAGGTGTTATGACATGGTTATGACTGTGTTATAAGGTGCTATGACATGGTTATGACTGTGTTAAGGTGCTATGACATGGTTATGACTGTGTTATGTCAGGTGTTATGAAATGGTTATGACCGTGTTATAAGGTGCTATGACATGGTTATGACTGTGTTATAAGGTGCTATGACATGGTTATGACTGTGTTATAAGGTGCTATGACATGGTTATTACTGTGTTATAAGGTGCTATGACATGGTTATGACTGTGTTAAGGTGCTATGACATGGTTATGACTGTGTTATAAGGTGCTATGACATGGTTATGACTGTGTTATAAGGTGCTATGACATGGTTATGACTGTGTTATAAGGTGCTAAGACATGGTTATGACTGTGTTATGTCAGGTGTTATGACTGTGTTATAAGGTGCTATGACATGGTTATGACTGTGTTAAGGTGCTATGACATGGTTATGACTGTGTTATAAGGTGCTATGACATGGTTATGACTGTGTTATAAGGTGCTAAGACATGGTTATGACTGTGTTAAGGTGCTATTACATGGTTATGACTGTGTTATCAGGTGCTATGAAATGGTTATGACTGTGTTATCAGGTGCTATGACATGGTTATGACTGTGTTATGTCAGGTGTTATGAAATGGTTATGACCGTGTTATAAGGTGCTATGACATGGTTATGACTGTGTTATAAGGTGCTATTACATGGTTATGACTGTGTTATAAGGTGCTATGACATGGTTATGACTGTGTTATAAGGTGCTATGACATGGTTATGACTGTGTTATGTCAGGTGTTATGACATGGTTATGACTGTGTTAAGGTGCTATGACATGGTTATGACTGTGTTATGTCAGGTGTTATGAAATGGTTATGACCGTGTTATAAGGTGCTATGACATGGTTATGACTGTGTTATAAGGTGCTATGACTGTGTTATAAGGTGCTATGACATGGTTATGACTGTGTTATAAGGTGTTATGACATGGTTATGACTGTGTTATAAGGTGCTATGACATGGTTATGACTGTGTTAAGGTGCTATGACATGGTTATGACTGTGTTAAGGTGCTATGACATGGTTATGACTGTGTTAAGGTGCTATGACATGGTTATGACTGTGTTATAAGGTGCTATGACATGGTTATGACTGTGTTATAAGGTGCTATGACATGGTTATGACTGTGTTATGTCAGGTGTTATGACATGGTTATGACTGTGTTATAAGGTGCTATGACATGGTTATGACTGTGTTATAAGGTGCTATGACATGGTTATGACTGTGTTAAGGTGCTATGACATGGTTATGACTGTGTTATAAGGTGCTATGACATGGTTATGACTGTGTCATAAGGTGCTATGACATGGTTATGACTGTGTTATGTCAGGTGTTATGACAGGGTTATGACTGTGTTATAAGGTGCTATGACATGGTTATGACTGTGTCATAAGGTGCTATGACGCTAAGAAAATCAATGAGAACATCACTGTAACTTTTTCTTTGTATAAGGTCCTGGAAAGTGTCTGTTCACTTGGATCGTACCATTTCTCCACATTGCCGCTGGTTGATTCGCACAAAAGCAGTCTGCCGGTTTGCTGAAGCCTGAAGAACAGTGGAAAACCTTCCGCGTCCTGCCTGATGGAACGTGGGGCTGTGAAATTAGTCATCCACTTGAAGGCCCCCACAATGTACCCTGCTAACTGGTACATTAACAAAGGTGGGCTTTCTCTCTCTCTCTCTCTTTCTCTCTCTCTCCCTCTTTTTCTCTCTCAATTCAATTCAAGGGGCTTTAGTGGCATGGGAAACATGTGTTAACATTGCCAAAGCAAGTGAGGTAGATAATATACAAAAGTGAAATAAACAATAAAAATTAACAGTAAACATTACACATACAGAAGTTTCAAAACAATAAAGACATTACAAATGTCATATTATATATATATATATATATATATTTAAAGTACACAAGATAAAATAAATAAGCATAAATATGGGTTGTATTTACAATGGTGTTTGTTCTTCACTGGTTGCCCTTTTCTCGTGGCAACAGGTCACAAATCTTGCTGCTGTGATGGCACACTGTGGAATTTCACCCAATAGATATGGGAGTTTATCAAAATTGGATTTGTTTTCGAATTCTTTTTGGACCTGTGTAATCTGAGGGAAATATGTCTCTCAAATATGGTCATACATTGGGCAGGAGGTTAGGAAGTGCAGCACAGTTTCCACCCCATTTTGTGGGCAGTGAGCACATAGCCTGTCTTCTCTTGAGTGCCATGTCTGCCTACGGCGGCCATTCTCAATAGCAAGGCTCTGCTCACTGAGTCTGTCTCTCTCTGATGTTTTCATAACTATATTCTGTTTGTTATCTGGTCAGACCACATCACATCCAAATAAAGACATTTTTCTTGCTGCTAAAAAGACGTTAACACCAGTTCTTTATACAACCAATATAAATCCTAATGATGTTATTGCAACCAGTTTTGCCTGCTGGGTTGTAATGACCTAAGAAGAACACCTAGCGACCTCATCAAGATGTTTGGATCTCTTGGTGCTACGCCGTTTCTGTGGTGTTACTATGGTGATACTATGGTGTTACTATGGTGGTGCTACGGTGTTGCTACGGTGTTGCTACGGTGTTGCTACGCTGTTGCTACGGTGTTCCTACGGTGTTGCTACGCTGTTGCTACAGTAGTGCTACGGTGTTATTTGCAAGGATCTAGGGTCGAGTCCAGTTTGGGCTACTCCCCAATTAGCTACAAGACTTTACAACCAGTAGTGGAGGGAATAAATACAATTTTCTTAATTAGGGTTCATTATTTTATCCACTGCGAACGGTAATTGGCCGGTAAAAACCTTCCTCAAATCTGTAAGAGGATTCAGGATGGTTGGTGTAAAGGCGTTCTCACAGTCCAAATGGGAGATATCAGTCACGGTGTGCTGGTTTTTTTTTCTTCGTTTTATGCCAGACAGACACAGACAGACGGGAGAGATGTCTTACACTCAATTAACTCTGGAGTGATGCTTTGCCGACGCTCTTCTCTTTGCATGTGTCATTAGCTCTGGGAAACATCAGCTGACAAGGAGAGAGACATTTGGAGACACGACTGTCCCGCTCCGTTCTATAGGCAGATGTGTGTGCACGCATACCTTTACTCTCTAACACTCTCTCCTCACCCCTCTCACTCACTCTCTCCTCACCCTTCTCACTCACTATCTCTCTCCTCACCCCCCTCACTCACTCTCTCCTCACCCCTCTCTCACTCACTCTCTCCTCACCCCTCTCACTCACTCTCTCCTCACCCCTCTCACTCACTCTCTCCTCACCCCTCTCTCACTCACTCTCTCCTCACCCTTCTCACTCACTCACTCTCTCCTCACCCCCCTCACTCACTCTCTCCTCACCCCTCTCTCACTCACCCCTCTCACTCACTCTCTCCTCACCCCTCTCACTCACTCTCTCCTCACCCTTCTCACTCACTATCTCTCTCCTCACCCCCCTCACTCACTCTCTCCTCACCCCTCTCACTCACTCTCTCCTCACCCCTCTCACTCACTCTCTCCTCACCCCTCTCTCACTCACTCTCTCACTCACTCTCTCCTCACCCTCTCTCACTCACTCTCTCCTCACCCCTCTCACTCACTCTCTCCTCACCCCTCTCACTCACTCTCTCCTCACCCCTCTCACTCACTCTCTCCTCACCCCTCTCACTCACTCTCTCCTCACCCCTCTCTCACTCACTCTCTCCTCACCCCTCTCACTCACTCTCTCCTCACCCCTCTCACTCACTCTCTCCTCACCCCTCTCTCCTCACCCCTCTCACTCACTCTCTCCTCACCCTCTCTCACTCACTCTCTCCTCACCCTTCTCACTCACTCACTCTCTCCTCACCCCCCTCACTCACTCTCTCCTCACCCCTCTCACTCACTCACTCACTCACTCACTCACTCACTCACTCACTCACTCACTCTCTCCTCACCCCTCTCACTCACTCTCTCCTCACCCCTCTCACTCACTCTCTCCTCACCCCTCTCACTCACTCTCTCCTCACCCCTCTCACTCACTCACTCTCTCCTCACTCACTCACTCACTCACTCACTCACTCACTCACTCACTCTCTCCTCACCCCTTTCACTCACTCACTCACTCACTCACTCACTCACTCACTCACTCACTCACTCACTCACACTCTCCTCACCCCTCTCACTCACTCTCTCCTCACCCCTCTCACTCACTCTCTCCTCACCCCTCTCTCACTCGCTCTCTCCTCACCCCTCTCACTCACTCTCTCCTCACCCTTCTCACTCACTCACTCACTCTCTCCTCACCCCCCTCACTCACTCACTCTCTCCTCAACCCTCTCACTCACTCTCTCCTCCCCCCTCTCACTCACTCTCTCCTCACCCCTCTCACTCACTCTCTCCTCACCCCCTCTCACTCACTCTCTCCTCACCCCTCTCACTCACTCTCTCCTCACCTCTCTCACTCATTCTCTCCTCATCCTTCTCACTCACTCACTCTCTCCTCACCCCTCTCTCACTCACTCTCCCCTCCCCCCTCTCACTCACGCACTCTCTCCTCACCCCTCTCACTCACTCTCTCCTCACCCCTCTCACTCACTCACTCTCTCCTCACCCCTCTCACTCACTCACTCTCTCCTCACCCCTCTCACTCACTCACTCTCTCCTCACCCCTCTCACTCACTCTCTCCTCACCCCTCTCACTCACTCACTCTCTCCTCACCCCTCTCACTCACTCACTCTCTCCTCACCCCTCTCACTCACTCACTCACTCACTCACTCACTCACTCACTCACTCACTCACTCACTCACACTCTCCTCACCCCTCTCACTCACTCTCTCCTCACCTCTCACTCACCCTCTCCTCACCCCTCTCACTCATTCTCTCCTCACCCTTCTCACTCACTCACTCTCTCCTCACCCCTCTCTCACTCGCTCTCTCCTCACCCCTCTCACTCACTCTCTCCTCACCCTTCTCACTCACTCACTCACTCTCTCCTCACCCCCCTCACTCACTCACTCTCTCCTCAACCCTCTCACTCACTCTCTCCTCACCCCTCTCACTCACTCTCTCCTCACCCCTCTCACTCACTCTCTCCTCACCCCTCTCACTCACTCTCTCCTCACCTCTCTCACTCATTCTCTCCTCATCCTTCTCACTCACTCACTCTCTCCTCACCCCTCTCTCACTCACTCTCCCCTCACCCCTCTCACTCATGCACTCTCTCCTCACCCCTCTCACTCACTCTCTCCTCACCCCTCTCACTCACTCACTCACTCACTCTCTCCTCACCCCTCTCACTCACTCACTCTCTCCTCACCCCTCTCACTCACTCACTCTCTCCTCACCCCTCTCACTCACTCTCTCCTCACCCCTCTCTCATTCACTCTCTCCTCACCCCTCTCACTCACTCACTCTCTCCTCACCCCTCTCACTCACTCACTCACTCACTCACTCACTCACTCACTCACTCACACTCTCCTCACCCCTCTCACTCACCCCTCTCACTCACTCTCTCCTCACCCCTCTCACTCACTCTCTCCTCACCCCTCTCACTCACTCTCTCCTCACCCCTCTCACTCATTCTCTCCTCATCCTTCTCACTCACTCACTCTCTCCTCACCCCTCTCTCACTCACTCTCCCCTCACCCCTCTCACTCACGCACTCTCTCCTCACCCCTCTCACTCACTCACTCTCTCCTCACCCCTCTCTCACTCACTCTCCCCTCACCCCTCTCACTCATGCACTCTCTCCTCACCCCTCTCACTCACTCTCTCCTCACCCCTCTCACTCACTCACTCACTCACTCTCTCCTCACCCCTCTCACTCACTCACTCTCTCCTCACCCCTCTCACTCACTCACTCTCTCCTCACCCCTCTCACTCACTCTCTCCTCACCCCTCTCTCATTCACTCTCTCCTCACCCCTCTCACTCACTCACTCTCTCCTCACCCCTCTCACTCACTCACTCACTCACTCACTCACTCACTCACTCACTCACTCACTCACTCACTCACACTCTCCTCACCCCTCTCACTCACTCTCTCCTCACCCCTCTCACTCACTCTCTCCTCACCCCTCTCACTCACTCTCTCCTCACCCTCTCACTCATTCTCTCCTCATCCTTCTCACTCACTCACTCTCTCCTCACCCCTCTCTCACTCACTCTCCCCTCACCCCTCTCACTCACGCACTCTCTCCTCACCCCTCTCACTCACTCACTCTCTCCTCACCCCTCTCACTCACTCACTCACTCTCTCCTCACCCCTCTCACTCACTCACTCTCTCCTCACCCCTCTCACTCACTCACTCTCTCCTCACCCCTCTCACTCACTCACTCACTCACTCACTCACTCACTCACTCACTCACTCACTCACTCACTCACTCACTCACCCCTCTCCTCACCCCTCACTCACTCACTCACTCACTCACTCACTCACTCACTCACTCACTCACTCACTCACTCCCTCACCCCTCTCACTCACTCACTCTCTCCTCACCCCTTTCACTCACTCACTCACTCACTCACTCACTCACTCACTCACTCACTCACTCACTCTCTCCCTCACCCCTCTCACTCACTCTCTCCCTCACCCCTCTCACTCACTCTCTCCTCACCCCTCTCACTCACTCACTCACTCACTCACTCACTCACTCACTCACTCCTCACTCCTCACCCCTCTCACTCACTCACTCTCTCCTCACCCCTGTCACTCACTCTCTCTCTTCACCCCTCTCACCCATTCTCTCCTCACCCCTCTCACTCACTCTCTCCTCACCCCTCTCACTCACTCACTCACTCACTCACTCACTCACTCACTCACTCACTCACTCACTCACTCACTCACTCACTCACTCACTCACTCACTCACTCCTCACCCCTCTCACTCACTCACTCTCTCCTCACCCCTTTCACTCACTCACTCACTCACTCACTCACTCACTCACTCACTCACTCACTCACTCTCTCCTCACCCCTCTCACTCACTCTCTCCTCACCCCTCTCACTCACTCTCTCCTCACCCCTCTCACTCACTCACTCACTCACTCACTCACTCACTCACTCACTCACTCACTCACTCCTCACCCCTCTCACTCACTCACTCTCTCCTCACCCCTGTCACTCACTCTCTCTCTTCACCCCTCTCACCCATTCTCTCCTCACCCCTCTCACTCACTCTCTCCTCACCCCTCTCACTCACTCACTTTCTCCTCACCCCTCTCACTCACATTGAGCCCATCTCTCTCTCTCTCTGACTCTCTCTCGCTGTCTCTCTCTAACGGTCTCTTTCTCTGACTCTCTCTGTCTCTCTCTCTCTGACTCTCTGTCTGTCTCTTTGTCTGTGTCGCTCTCTCTCTCTGTCTCTCTTTCTGTCTCTCTCCTGAAAATGATTTCGTCTTAGTGTTGGGGAGAGAGAGCTTCCAACTTGAATGAACCACTTCCTGCAATCTCTATTTAGCAATGATTAGTGGGAAAGCCCATTCTGAACTGAATAAATGTTTTGGCAGTTGTCTCTTGTTGCCTTCCACACCAGTCCACAATTACTCACATAGAACATGCTACGGGCTTTCATAAACTGCCCCGACAAAGACTGCCACTTTACTCCATTTTAACGGTTATGACCTCGACTAGAAAATGTTGGCTGCTATTTTCCATCTAGTTGAGTATGCAATGAACTCACGTCAAAAAAAAAATAAGCACAGGAGAGTGGGGTAGAAAGGAAAATGTTATTGGAGTTATGATGTTGGTAGAGTAGTGTTTTATATAGTACAGTAGTACAGTTATACAGTATGAAAGTAAAACATGGACTGACGCCAAATCAGGACTGGACAAGGTAGATGCAACTTGACACAAGGTGCATTTTCTGTGACATGGAAAGCTGGCCGTTATAAAGCACTGGATGTGTTTAGGTATTCTCCACCCATTTTCCTTTAAAAAAAAAAACATCATAAATTGTAGCCTATTTTTCTTTTTTTTACCTTACAGTTGAGAGTTCCACAGCAACATAGCAAACAGAATATTAAAATATAGCTCAATGTTTATTCATTCAAATCTGAAGTACAGCAAACAAAAATGAATTAAATTCTTTGCATAACAATATTTCCCCTGTAAATAACTGTTAAGCTCCACTTTTAAAAAAAACAACCCACAAACATATTAAATGGAATCACTACAATCATTATTAATAGTTCAGCGTTTAATACCAAGCTACCAACTCCTTTTGTAAAATATTTCTCTAACTACGTATATTCGGCTGTAATGGATTTATGCCACAGCTTTATTTAGTGCTAAAAATGGCTTCGGCGTTCAACACTATTGAAGGGATGATTAACTTTTTTAAAGAATCTCCTGGGTAACATTTTTTGGAGCATAAAGCAACTCTATTAGAAACGGATTGCGTCAGCTGGCAGTGCATGTAAAATCAGGGGGGCACCAGAGTGTACTGTATGTAGGATGAGGAAGTGAGAACTCTTTCCCTATGCTTTTGAATCCACCGCTAACTGATATGATGTGTTTTCACTAGCATTGCTACATGCTCCAAAAATACTAGCCAGGAGATTCTGGACCATGCTAAATTACTAGCAGAAAAAGGTTTGTAATAAGCTTACGCTTACATTATTTTTTACTATCCCTTTAGAGCAAGGCTCTCCAACCCTGTTCCTGGAGAGATACCCTACTGTAGGTTTTAACTCCAACCCTGTTCCTGGAGAGATACCCTCCTGTAGGTTTTAACTCCAACCCTGTTCCTGCTCTCCAGGAACAGGGTTGGAGTTAAAACCTACAGTAGGGTAGTTTCATTCCCCAGGTTTGAATCTTCCTTGCCAGTGAGGCGTCAAAAGAAATTAAGTAAAAATCAAGAAAACAATTATTCATTATTGAGTTGAAAAGTTGACATAGAATAGAAATGGATCATTTAGGCCATATATAGTACTAGTCAAAAGTTTAGACGCACCGACTCATTCAAAGGTTGTTCTTTATTTTTACTATTTTCTACATTGTAGAATAATAGTGAAGACATCAAAACTATGAAATAACACATATGGAATCATGTAGTAACCATAAATATATTTACCAAAAAATTATGAACAAATACAAATATTGTTTATATTATATATTCTTCAAATAGTAATCCTTTGCCTCTCCTTCTTGGTCAAATAGCCCTTACACAGCCTGGAGGTGTGTTGGGTCATTATCCTGTTGAAAAACAAATGATAGTACCACTAAGTGCAAACCAGATGGGATGGCGTATCACTGCAGAATGCTGTGGCAGCCATGCTGGTTAAGTGTGCCTTGAATTCTAAATAAATCACTGACAGTGTCCCCCACACCATCACACCTCTTCCTCCATGCTTCACGGTGGGAACCACAGATGCAGAGATCATCCGTTCACCTACTATGCGTCTCACAAAGACATGGCGGTGTCTTTGGACTCATCAGACCAAAGGACAGATTTCCACTGATCTAATGTCCATTGCTCATGTTTCTTGGCCCAAGCAACTCTCTTCTTCTTATTTGTGTCCTTTAGTAGTGGTTTCTTTGCAGCAAATCGACCATGAAGGCCTAATTCACGCAGTCTCCTCTGAACAGTTGATGTTGAGATGTGTCTGTTACTTGAACTCTGTGAAGCATTTATTTGGGCTGCAATCTGATGTGCAGTTAACTCTAATGAACTTATCCTCTGCATCAGAAGTAACTCTGGGACTTCCTTTCCTGTGGCGGTCCTCATGAGAGCCAGTTTCATCATAGCACTTTGTTTTTTTGACTGCACTTGAAGAAACTTTCAAAGTTCTTGAAATTTCCCAGAGTGACTGACCTTCATGTCTTAAAGTAATGATGGACTGTCGTTTCTCTTTGCTTATTTGAGCTGTTCTTTCCATAATATGGACTTGGTCTTTTACCAAATATACCACCCCTACCTTGTCACAACACAACTGGTTGGCTCAAATGCATTAAGAAGGAAAGAAATTCCACAAATGAACTTTTAACAAGGCAGACCTGTTAATTGTAACGCATTCCAGGTGACTACCTCATGAAGCTGGTTGAGAGAATGCCAAGAGTGTGCAAAGCTGTCAAGGCAAAGGGTGGCTACTTTGAAGAATGTCAAATGTAAAATATATTTGGATTTATTTAACACTTATAATAAGTCATATCCTGCTCTATCCTTAGTTCATTATGATTCTTGACTCTACGTTTTGAGCGAGTGAATCAACCAGTTCAAACCTTCCATTGCCAGCCTTGAAAACCCAATTAAAAAACATGAGTTGGCACACACCCAGAAAAATGAGTTTGTGTGGAGGTGCTGACTAATGGCGAATAAACTATCAAAAGAAAGAAAGTCGCACACTGCATATTAAAACTCCCAGTAATTTATTGGGTATGTTCTTCACCCTGAAGAAGGCACAGTGATGCCGAAATGTTGGTAAATACCCAATAAATTACTGAGAGTTGATGTATGGAGTGTGCGACATTCTTTATTTTGAAAGCTTAGTCTTGAAAACCTAACATGCTAAAATCCCACATAAACACCATTTCACATGAACTTTTACCTTCCCCAGAACTCTTGTTCGTGGAGTATAGTATCTGCATGGAGCCTGTACTGGTCTGTACTGTCGGTGGACTCAATTGTAACAGAACATTCCCTCACAATGAAACATTTTTATGGTCCCCAATATTTTCTCTCAAATCCCTGAATATGATGCCTCTGCCAGCTGTTTTCCTGTTGCGGTGAGCTCCCAGATATATTTCAGTCAGGCCTTCTCAACAGCCAGGTCCTCAACGACTGCATTTCAAATCACTGATCTCTGACTGCTACAAACCAGGAAACACAAGAGACTTTGGAGGGGGAGGAGCTATCGATGACTTGCGTTGAACTCAACAAAACAAAACAGGAAACATGTTTGTACTACTACTTACAGTATATTTTTATGATGTGACTTTGAGTAATCTGAGATTAAAGTTAATTTCAGTGTTAGATATTTTGAAGAGCTGCATCATTCTTTTATGTGATTGAACCAGCAGACCAATTAATTATTCATGATGCAGAGAACTGCTGTTATGTGTCGGTTTGCTAAGACAGCAATTCTGCTTTTGATTGTATAATTGATCATTTAAGGGTTCAAATACAATAGGGGGGGGACACATGAAATGACACTTGACATTTTCATGTTGACATTTTCCATTGACATTTTGGTATCATTCATAATGCCAGCGTACTGTATGTCCTACACTAGCCAATGAAAATGAGAAGGATAAGAAACTAAAAGGTTCAGTTGTGATTCAAAATAAAGCATAAAAAATGTATGTGCAAACATAAGGTTGAACAAAATAAATGACTAGTGTGTCTATTAGAATGAATATGATGCTAAATGTCATCTGTTCATAACCCATAGATGAAACCATTGACACAGAAACATTGGCCATAGTAGCAGCTAGCAAGACGGAAATTGGTTAAAAAAAAACAAAGAAGAAAGAATTACACTCCAACGATACTCTAGTGCCCTCATCTGGCAGTATTAAGAAGCCATCTTCACATTTTGTAGACTTCGTGTGGTAGGCATAGTTTTAGATTTGCTTCCATTTGATTAAGTGTGTGGCTTTTACAACAACTTTGCAAAGAAAATACTCCCCCATTTCTAAAATATCATGCTATGGCCATACCTAAAGTGAAAAATAACTTCAGATTATTAACTTATTAATGCAAAAAAACAGTAGTGATCCAACAGTTGGCAATTTCTATTATGATTTTATAGTCTAGGCCACAGTTACATACATGTACAGTCATAAATTACTAATTTCATGACCAAAACTGGGCTAGACTTTTGGCTTTACAACTCACCAATTGTTCCCAAAAATAATATCAGTCTTGGATGGTGTGTGGAATGTACTGGTTATATACATAAACAAGACATAGCCTGGACATAACTCAATAGCATCTGTGTTTGGGAGAATGCCACAGCCTTCTTCAAACTGGGTGCACTGAAATAGTTTTTAAAATAGTTCATCCAGAGTTATATATATATACACACACACACTGTACATTCATTCTGTGTTTATGCCTCTGATTTAAGCTAAGTCAATAGTCAGTAACACTTCACTTACAGTATACAGCTATAATGTGAAGGATTTATGGGAGCCATCCTGGTATCTCTTCATTATTGATTACCCAAAGTATTAGATGATTTATTGACAAAGACAATGGCAGACACGAACGGGCACCCGGGAGAAAACTTGAGTACAGATTTCAGGTCCATTGTCTCCAAGCCTTATTTCCTTGTTCATCTCTGTTCATACGTAGTTTTGTATCATAATGTGCCTTGGAATAATTGGTTACAGTAATCAAATTCAACATATCACAACAGCTGGAGTGTAGCGTTTCAATAAACCGCTAGACCATATTCCTGTTAAACTTCAAGGTGGCAAATGTAACCATTACATCAGTGTTGTTGACAAGAAACCACAGATGCCATTAGCTTGTTAGTGACTGGAGTGCACACAGCAGGGCCTTCTCTCTTGACCTTGGGAGCAAACCCTCATAGACTCAATGGACTCTAACGAAGATGAAATTATTTTCACCACCTGTAGGATGACCCCATATTCTATGATAACAAAAAAAAAAAACATTTGTATTTTATTTTTACTCAAAGGCCAGTTGGACATCACTGCTCGCTGTCCATTTGAGTTTACAAACAAAACCCAGAGGCATATTATACACAGTGCCTTGGGAAGTATTCAGACCCCTTGACTTTTCCCACATTTGTTACGTTACAGCCTTATTCTAAAAATGGATTAAATAAATAAAAAATCCTTAGCAATCTACACACAATACCCCATAATGACAAAGCGAAAACAAGTTTTTTGAAATTTGTAAAAAACAGAAATTCCTTATTTACATAAGTATTCAGACCCTTTGCTATGAGACTCGAAATTGAGCTCCAATGCATCCTGTTTCCATTGGTCATCCTTTTAGCTGTTTCTACAACTTGATTGGAGTCCACCTGTGGTAAATTCAATTGAATGGACATGATTTGGAAAGGCACATACCTGTCTATATAAGGTCCCACAGATGACAGTGCATGTCAGAGCAAAAACCAAGTCATGTGGTAGAAGGAATTGTCCGTAGAGCTCAGAGATAGGATTGTGTCAAGGCACAGATTTTGGGAAGGGTACCAAAAAAATTATGCGACATTGAAGATCCACCAACAACACAGTGGCCTGCATCATTCTTTAATGGCAGAAGTTTGGAACCACCAAGACCCTTCCTAGAGCATGCCGCCCGGCCAAACAGCAATCGGGAGAGAAGGGCCTAAGGTCAGGGAGGTGAACAACAACCCGATGGTAACTTTGACAGACTCTAGAGTTCCTGTAGAGTTGGGAGAACCTTCCAGAAGGACAACCATCTCTGCAGTACTCCACCAATCAGGCCTTTATGGTAGAGTGGCCAGATGGAAGCCACTCCTCAGGAAAAGACACGACAGCCAACTTGGAGTTTGCCAAAAGGCATCTAAAGACTCTCAGACCATGAGAAACAAGATTTCTTTAGTCTGATGAAACCAATATTGAACTCTTTGGCCTGAATGTCAAGTGTCCCGTCTGGTGGAAACCTGGCACCATTCATTTGGTGAAGCATGGTGGTGGCAGCATCATGCTGTGGGGATGTTTTTCAGTGGCAGGCACTAGGAGACTAGTCAGGATCGAGGCAAAGATGAACAGAGAAAAGTACAGAGAGATCCTTGATGAAAACCTTCTCTAGAGCATTCAGGACCTCAGGCTGGGGCAAAGGTTCACCTTCCAACAGGACAAATCACCCTAAGCACACAGACAAGACAACGCTTCGGGACAAATCTCTGAATGTCCTTGAGTGGCCTGCCAGAACCTGGACTTGAACCTGACCGAACATTTCAGGAGAGACCTGAAAATAGCTGTGCAGCAACGCTTCCAATCCAACCTGAAAGAGCTTGAAAGGATCTGCAGAGAAGAATAGGAGAAACTCCCCAAATACAGTCGTGCCAAGCTTGTAGCGTCATACCCAAGAAGACTTGATGCTTTAATCGCTGCCAAAGGTGCTTCAACAAAGTCCGGAGTAAAGGGTCTGAATACTTGTGCAAATTTTATATCCATTTTTTATTTTTAACAAATTAGCAAAAAAAATCCTAAAAACCTGTTTTTGCTTTGTGATTATGGGGTATTGTGTGTAGATTGATGAGGGGAAAAAACTATTTAATACATTTTTTGAATAAAGCTGTAAAGTAACAAAATGTGACCAGAGTCAGATAGGTACTGTAGACACCAGATAGGTACTGTAGACACCAGATACAGTGCCTTGCGAAAGTATTCGGCCCCCTTGAACTTTGCGACCTTTTGCCACATTTCAGGCTTCAAACATAAAGATATAAAACTGTATTTTTTGTGAAGAATCAACAACAAGTGGGACACAATCATGAAGTGGAACGACATTTATTGGATATTTCAAACTTTTTTAACAAATCAAAAACTGAAAAATTGGGCATGCAAAATTATTCAGCCCCTTTACTTTCAGTGCAGCAAACTCTCGCCAGAAGAGATCTCTGAATGATCCAATGTTGACCTAAATGACTAATGATGATAAATACAATCCACCTGTGTGTAATCAAGTCTCCGTATAAATGCACCTGCACTGTGATAGTCTCAGAGGTCCGTTAAAAGCGCAGAGAGCATTATGAAGAACAAGGAACACACCAGGCAGGTCCGAGATACTGTTGTGAAGAAGTTTTATATCTTTATGTTTGAAGCCTGAATTGTGGCAAAAGGTCGCAAAGTTCAAGGGGGCCGAATACTTCGCAAGGCACTGTAGGTACGGTAGACACCAGATAGGTACGGTAGACACCAGATAGGTACGGTAGACACCAGATAGGTACTGTAGACACCAGATAGGTACTGTAGACACCAGATAGGTACTGTAGACACCAGATAGGTACTGTAGACACCAGATAGGTACTGTAGACACCAGATAGTCAGATAGGTACTGTAGACACCAGATAGTCAGATAGGTACTGTAGACACCAGATAGGTACTGTAGACACCAGATAGTCAGATAGGTACTGTAGACACCAGATAGTCAGATAGGTACTGTAGACACCAGATAGTCAGATAGGTACTGTAGACACCAGATAGGTACTGTAGACACCAGATAGGTACTGTAGACACCAGATAGGTACTGTAGACACCAGATAGGTACTGTAGACACCAGATAGTCAGATAGGTACTGTAGACACCAGATAGGTACTGTAGACACCAGATAGGTACTGTAGACACCAGATAGTCAGATAGGTACTGTAGACACCAGATAGTCAGATAGGTACTGTAGACACCAGATAGGTACTGTAGACACCAGATAGGTACTGTAGACACCAGATAGGTACTGTAGACACCAGATAGGTACTGTAGACACCAGATAGTCAGATAGGTACTGTAGACACCAGATAGGTACTGTAGACACCAGATAGGTACTGTAGACACCAGATAGGTACTGTAGACACCAGATAGTCAGATAGGTACTGTAGACACCAGATAGTCAGATAGGTACTGTAGACACCAGATAGGTACTGTAGACACCAGATAGGTACTGTAGACACCAGATAGCTACTGTAGACACCAGATAGGTACTGTAGACACCAGATAGTCAGATAGGTACTGTAGACACCAGATAGTCAGATAGGTACTGTAGACACCAGATAGTCAGATAGGTACTGTAGACACCAGATAGGTACTGTAGACACCAGATAGTCAGATAGGTACTGTAGACACCAGATAGGTACTGTAGACACCAGATAGTCAGATAGGTACTGTAGACACCAGATAGGTACTGTAGACACCAGATAGTCAGATAGGTACTGTAGTCTCACACGCTTGCAGACACTTTCGACGTTGAGGGATTTTTATAATTTACGACGAGGCTTACTAGTGTAATAAGCCTTTTGTGAAATGTTTTATTTTCATGGTTTAACTAAAAGGGTAAGAACTAGATCAAAGAAATGTCTCAACAATTTCTTATATTTATTTCCCCTTTTTCATTACAGGCAGATAAGAGAAGAAGGCATGCCACTGAACACATAATAAAAATAGACGAGGAAGTTCAATTCCGAAATACTGTCATACTGTGAGCTGTTGACAAAAAAGGGAAACATACATTAGGAAATATATCATATATCAATATATCATTTTTCTAGATCATACCCTGACTCACATACAATATACCAAGTCACATGAAGCAAGCACTTAATCACCCATGTGCTCGGGCAGGCTGGAACGCTCAGTGCATAAATATCATTGGTACACAAATAAGCCCAGCCAAGGTTTCCCAAACCTAGTCTGAGACCCGGTGTTTATCAAACCCACATGAAACTGGTCAGTGGAAATGTAGTGGTCCTACGACATCACCTCAATGAGCACTTCCAGTTCCAGACAAATCCTTCCCGACAACAAGGTTGGATTTTCACAATATTTAATCCAGCTGGAGTGAAATGCTGCATACACAATGAGTTTCCCAGACCAGGACCGAAAGAAAACTGGTCCATCCCCTTCCCAGACCAGGACGGAAAACTGGCCCATCCCCTTCCCAGACCAGGACGGAAAACTGGTCCATCCCCTTCCCAGACCAGGACGGAAAACTGGTCCATCCCCTTCCCAGACCAGGACGGAAAACTGGCCCATCCCCTTCCCAGACCAGGACGGAAAACTGGTCCATCCCCTTCCCAGACCAGGACGGAAAACTGGTCCATCCCCTTCCCAGACCAGGACGGAAAACTGGTCCATCCCCTTCCCAGACCAGGACGGAAAACTGGTCCATCCCCTTCCCAGACCAGGACGGAAAACTGGTCCATCCCCTTCCCAGACCAGGACGGAAAACTGGTCCATCCCCTTCCCAGACCAGGACGGAAAACTGGTCCATCCCCTTCCCAGACCAGGACGGAAAACTGGTCCATCCCCTTCCCAGACCAGAAAACTGGTCCATCCCCTTCCCAGACCAGAAAACTGGTCCATCCCCTTCCCAGACCAGGACGGAAAACTGGTCCATCCCCTTCCCCCTTCCCAGACCAGGACGGAAAACTGGTCCATCCCCTTCCCAGACCAGGACGGAAAACTGGTCCATCCCCTTCCCAGACCAGGACGGAAAACTGGTCCATCCCCTTCCCAGACCAGAAAACTGGTCCATCCCCTTCCCAGACCAGAAAACTGGTCCATCCCCTTCCCAGACCAGACCAGAAAACTGGTCCATCCCCTTCCCAGACCAGAAAACTGGTCCATCCCCTTCCCAGACCAGACCAGAAAACTGGTCCATCCCCTTCCCAGACCAGACCAGAAAACTGGTCCATCCCCTTCCCAGACCAGACCAGAAAACTGGTCCATCCCCTTCCCAGACCAGAAAACTGGTCCATCCCCTTCCCAGACCAGAAAACTGGTCCATCCCCTTCCCAGACCAGACCAGAAAACTGGTCCATCCCCTTCCCAGACCAGACCAGAAAACTGGTCCATCCCCTTCCCAGACCAGACCAGAAAACTGGTCCATCCCCTTCCCAGACCAGAAAACTGGTCCATCCCCTTCCCAGACCAGAAAACTGGTCCATCCCCTTCCCAGACCAGAAAACTGGTCCATCCCCTTCCCAGACCAGAAAACTGGTCCATCCCCTTCCCAGACCAGGACGGAAAACTGGTCCATCCCCCAATTCACCTTAAAGCATCAAATCAGCAGAAAAAAAGATCAGGGAGGGGCTGGTGAAATGTAAGCACTCAAATCCATAGACAGAGCTATGGATGCAATATATATATTGTTGTTTACAAACATTGGAATAAAATACAGTTATATTTTGGGTTCTCATGAACTAAGGGGCATTTGAGGCATTTCCAAGTTATATTCTTCAAGAATCAATGGGTACATATAATTCAATTATAACTCCAAAAATATATTAAGCAACTGCAGATTGCCACTTTAAACCTCTCGATTCCTCTTGGTTCTCTGCCACTGCTTGATGGTAGAAGTTGTCCCTAACCACAGATATCCCTACCCTTCAATCCTAACCATAACCATGACATACTAATTTAACCACAGATCTAGGATCAGGCTACTCTACACCTAAACGTTCTATCCTTAGCCACGACAAGAATATAAACCCATATCTTTTATTTTTATTTATTTTACCTTTATTTTCCTAGGCAAGTCAGTTAAGAACAAATTCTTATTTTCAATGACGGCCTACCACTAGGCCACCCAGCCGCCACGAGCTGTATCTGGGATAAGTGGATAAGGACACATTCTACCTTTTCCTTTTTGACCATGTGCAGCCTAGTCTAGACCTTAGAAAGCAAGCCAGACTCGGGGGCGCTGGCCTTGATGATATTCTGGATCTCCTTGAATTTCGGGTGCTCCTTGTCGCCTACCAGCTGGAGGAGGACAGACTCACTGGTGGTGACAATGATCCCGGTGCGAGCCATTCGCTGAGAGAGATAGAAAGAGATTATTATGTTTTAATGTAACCTTTATTTAACTAGTCAAGTCAGTTAAAGAACAAATTCTTATTTACAATGACGAACTACCAAAAGGCAAAAGGCATCCTGTGGGGACGGGGGCACAACACCACATAAAGAAAGACCTAACACAACAACATAGCATGGCAACAACACATGGGAGCAACACAACATGACAACATGGGAGCAACACAACATGACAACATGGGAGCAACACAACATGACAACATGGGAGCAACACACATGAGAGCGAGAGCGAGAGAGAGCGAGAGAGAGCGAGAGAGAGCGAGAGAGAGAGAGAGAGAGAGAGAGAGAGAGAGAGAGAGAGAGCGAGAGAGAGAGAGAGAGGTTGGGGTCAGAGCCAGGAGAGCGAGAGAGACAGAGAACGAGAGGTTGGGGTCAGAACCAGAGAGTGTGGTTTTGGTCAGAGCCAGGAGAGCGAGAGAACAAGAGGTTGGGGTCAGAGCCAGAGAGTGTGGTTTTGGTCAGAGCCAGGAGAGCGAGAGAGAACGAGAGGTTGGGGTCAGAGCCAGAGAATGTGGTTTTGGTCAGAGCCAGGAGAGCGAGAGAGAACGAGAGGTTGGGGTCAGAACCAGAGAGTGTGGTTTTGGTCAAGAGCCGCGAGAGAGAAAGAGAACGAGAGGTTGGGGTCAGAGCCAGAGATCGAGAGGTTGGGGTCAGAGCCAGAGAGAGAGAGCCAGAGCCAGAGCCAGAGCCAGAGCCAGAGCCAGAGCCAGAGCGAGAGAGAGAGAGAGAGAGAGGTTGGGGCCAGAGCTAGAGAGGTTGGGGTCAGAGCCAGAGAGAGAAAGAGAGCGAGAGGTTGGGGCCAGAGCTAGAGAGGTTGGGGTCAGAGCCAGAGAGAGAAAGAGAGAGAGGTTGGAGCCAGAGCTAGAGAGGTTGGGGTCAGAGCCAGAAAGAGAGAGAGAGAGGTTGGGGCCAGAGCCAAAGTCAGTTACAGTACAACACCCCCAGATCAGTTTGAAGTGCCTTGCTCAAAGGCGGTAGGTAGAACATGGAATATTGATATAGGTTCATATGGTGCTGCTGCGTGGTGCTGCTCTCCAAACTTTTCTTTTCGAAGAATGTCTTCATACTGTACAAAGTAAATGTCCGAGCTACTCACACTTTTCATGTATTGTTGTTGGTAGCAGGGTTGAGGTCAATTCCAATTCAATTCAGAAAGTAAACCAAATTCCATTTCCAATTCCACATTTTACTAATTGAAACGCATTGGAGGTATTTTTGTTTTATCAGTGGACTTACTGAATTGACTGGAACTGAAATGGAATTGTTTAAATGGATCGTTGTTAGAAGCACCATCTTTCAACATGAAAATGTTGAAAATAACTTGTAGATATGTTTTCAGCAGCATATATGTATTTGATGCAAATAGAGTCAAATAGCTTATTCACTCAATATCCTTTTGCGAACCTAGCAGAGCCGTCTTATCGCGATACCAATACCTGCTGCTTTTTACTTTGCAGCATTATGTGATTCTGTAATTCTGTGATTCTGTAATTCTGTGATTCTGTAATTCTGTAATTCTGTAATTCTGTGTTCACGAATGGAATCAAGTTATATTACTGATTCATTCTCATTGACAGCCTGCGAGCTACCGGGTCGCCTGCGAGCTACCGGGTCGCCTGCGAGCTACCGGGTCGCCTGCGAGCTACCGGGTCGCCTGCGAGCTACCGGGTCGCCTGCGAGCTACCACGTTGGAGACCCCTGTGATGTTTACATTTTACACTTTCATGATATTATGCAAATATGTATATAAGGCTGTATATAAGGCTCCCGAGTGGTACAGCGGTGTAAGACACTGTGCTAGAGGTGTCACTACAGACCCTGGTTCGATCCTGGGCTGTATCACAACCTGTCGTGATCTGGAGTCCCATAGGGCGGCGCACACCGTCGTCCTGGTTAGGGGAAGGTTTGGCCGGGGTAGGCCATCGTTTTAAAATAAGAATTTGTTCTTAACGGACTTGCCTAGTTTATAAAAATTTTAAAAAGATAAAAAATAAATAAATGAAAATATACATTTAAATAAATGAAAATATGATACTCACCTCCAGTGCAAACATTCTGTCCATCATGCTACGGGATGAGGTGGAGTCTGCCACCATGTGCACCTCGAAACCCCTCGCTAGCAGGTCTAGGGCTGTCTGCTGGATGCACACATGGGTCTGAGACAGACAACACAGGAGGTCTGGGTTACGTATAGGAAGAGCTATGTTCAAAGTCCGGATGACAAAATGGCTACTAATAAAAAGGACATATCTTTGGTTTTTAAGTGCATACGTTCTAATTGTACTGTACTGGGATTTCACCCTCTGTTGTCCAAATCAACTGCACCACTAAACTACACCCCTAGATGGCGGCAGCGTGTAAGACAGTCTCCCCCTATACAATGAGAGTACATTTTGGCAGATTGGATATCAATCAAATCAAATCCAAGTTTATTTGTCACATGCGCTGAATACAACAGGTGTAGGTAGACCTTACAGTGAAATGCTGAATACAACAGGTGTAGTAGACCTTACAGTGAAATGCTGAATACAACAGGTGTAGTAGACCTTACAGTGAAATGCTGAATACAACAGGTGTAGGTAGACCTTACAGTGAAATGCTGAATACAACAGGTGTAGTAGACCTTACAGTGAAATGCTGAATACAACAGGTGTAGGTAGACCTTACAGTGAAATGCTGAATACAACAGGTGTAGTAGACCTTACAGTGAAATGCTGAATACAACAGGTGTAGTAGACCTTACAGTGAAATGCTGAATACAACAGGTGTAGGTAGACCTTACAGTGAAATGCTGAATACAACAGGTGTAGTAGACCTTACAGTGAAATGCTGAATACAACAGGTGTAGTAGACCTTACAGTGAAATGCTGAATACAACAGGTGTAGTAGACCTTACAGTGAAATGCTGAATACAACAGGTGTAGGTAGACCTTACAGTGAAATGCTGAATACAACAGGTGTAGGTAGACCTTACAGTGAAATGCTGAATACAACAGGTGTAGTAGACCTTACAGTGAAATGCTGAATACAACAGGTGTAGTAGACCTTACAGTGAAATGCTGAATACAACAGGTGTAGTAGACCTTACAGTGAAATGCTGAATACAACAGGTGTAGTAGACCTTACAGTGAAATGCTGAATACAACAGGTGTAGTAGACCTTACAGTGAAATGCTGAATACAACAGGTGTAGTAGACCTTACAGTGAAATGCTGAATACAACAGGTGTAGTAGACCTCACAGTGAAATGCTGAATACAACAGGTGTAGTAGACCTTATAGTGAAATGCTGAATACAACAGGTGTAGTAGACCTTACAGTGAAATGCTGAATACAACAGGTGTAGTAGACCTTATAGTGAAATGCTGAATACAACAGGTGCACCTTATAGTGAAATGCTGAATACAACAGGTGTAGTAGACCTTACAGTGAAATGCTGAATACAACAGGTGCACCTTACAGTGAAATGCTGAATACAACAGGTGCACCTTACAGTGAAATGCTGAATACAACAGATGCACCTTATAGTGAAATGCTGAATACAACAGGTGCACCTTATAGTGAAATGCTGAATACAACAGGTGCACCTTATAGTGAAATGCTGAATACAACAGGTGCACCTTATAGTGACATGCTGAATACAACAGGTGCACCCTTATAGTGAAATGCTGAATACAACAGGTGCACCCTTATAGTGAAATGCTGAATACAACAGGTGCAGTAGACCTTATAGTGACATGCTGAATACAACAGGTGCAGTAGACCTTATAGTGACATGCTGAATACAACAGGTGCACCCTTATAGTGAAATGCTGAATACAACAGGTGCAGTAGACCTTATAGTGACATGCTGAATACAACAGGTGCAGTAGACCTAGTGACATGAATACAACAGGTGCACCCTATAGTGAAATGCTGAATACAACAGGTGCAGTAGACCTTATAGTGACATGCTGAATACAACAGGTGCAGTAGACCTTATAGTGACATGCTGAATACAACAGGTGCACCCTTATAGTGAAATGCTGAATACAACAGGTGCAGTAGACCTTATAGTGACATGCTGAATACAACAGGTGCACCTTATAGTGAAATGCTGAATACAACAGGTGCACCTTATAGTGAAATGCTGAATACAACAGGTGCACCTTATAGTGAAATGCTGAATACAACAGGTGTAGTAGACCTTATAGTGACATGCTGAATACAACAGGTGCAGTAGACCTTATAGTGACATGCTGAATACAACAGGTGCACCCTTATAGTGAAATGCTGAATACAACAGGTGCAGTAGACCTTATAGTGACATGCTGAATACAACAGGTGCAGTAGACCTTATAGTGAAATGCTGAATACAACAGGTGCACCCTTATAGTGAAATGCTGAATACAACAGGTGCAGTAGACCTTATAGTGACATGCTGAATACAACAGGTGCACCTTATAGTGAAATGCTGAATACAACAGGTGCATAGTGAAATGCTGAATACAACAGGTGCACCTTATAGTGAAATGCTGAATACAACAGGTGCACCTTATAGTGAAATGCTGAATACAACAGGTGCACCTTATAGTGAAATGCTGAATACAACAGGTGTAGGTGAACCTTACAGTGAAATGCTGAATACAACAGGTGCACCTTATAGTGAAATGCTGAATACAACAGGTGTACCTTATAGTGAAATGCTGAATACAACAGGTGCACCTTATAGTGAAATGCTGAATACAACAGGTGTAGTAGACCTTACAGTGAAATGCTGAATACAACAGGTGTAGTAGACCTTACAGTGAAATGCTGAATACAACAGGTGCACCTTATAGTGAAATGCTGAATACAACAGGTGTAGTAGACCTTATAGTGAAATGCTGAATACAACAGGTGCACCTTATAGTGAAATGCTGAATACAACAGGTGTAGTAGACCTTATAGTGAAATGCTGAATACAACAGGTGCACCTTATAGTGAAATGCTGAATACAACAGGTGCACCTTATAGTGAAATGCTGAATACAACAGGTGCACCTTATAGTGAAATGCTGAATACAACAGGTGCACCTTATAGTGAAATGCTGAATACAACAGGTGTAGTAGACCTTACAGTGAAATGCTGAATACAACAGGTGCACCTTATAGTGAAATGCTGAATACAACAGGTGCACCTTATAGTGAAATGCTGAATACAACAGGTGCACCTTATAGTGAAATGCTGAATACAACAGGTGTAGGTGAACCTTATAGTGAAATGCTGAATACAACAGGTGCACCTTATAGTGAAATGCTGAATACAACAGGTGTACCTTATAGTGAAATGCTGAATACAACAGGTGTAGTAGACCTCACAGTGAAATGCTGAATACAACAGGTGTAGTAGACCTTATAGTGAAATGCTGAATACAACAGGTGTAGTAGACCTCATAGTGAAATGCTGAATACAACAGGTGTAGTAGACCTTACAGTGAAATGCTGAATACAACAGGTGTAGTAGACCTCACAGTGAAATGCTGAATACAACAGGTGTAGTAGACCTCACAGTGAAATGCTGAATACAACAGGTGTAGTAGACCTTACAGTGAAATGCTGAATACAACAGGTGTAGTAGACCTTACAGTGAAATGCTGAATATAACAGGTGTAGTAGACCTTACAGTGAAATGCTGAATACAACAGGTGTAGTAGACCTTACAGTGAAATGCTGAATACAACAGGTGTAGTAGACCTTACAGTGAAATGCTGAATACAACAGGTGTAGTAGACCTTACAGTGAAATGCTGAATACAACAGGTGTAGTAGACCTTATAGTGAAATGCTGAATACAACAGGTGTAGTAGACCTTACAGTGAAATGCTGAATACAACAGGTGTAGTAGACCTTATAGTGAAATGCTGAATACAACAGGTGTAGTAGACCTTACAGTGAAATGCTGAATACAACAGGTGTAGTAGACCTTACAGTGAAATGCTGAATACAACAGGTGTAGTAGACCTTATAGTGAAATGCTGAATACAACAGGTGCACCTTATAGTGAAATGCTGAATACAACAGGTGCACCTTATAGTGAAATGCTGAATACAACAGGTGTAGTAGACCTTATAGTGAAATGCTGAATACAACAGGTGTAGTAGACCTTACAGTGAAATGCTGAATACAACAGGTGTAGTAGACCTTATAGTGAAATGCTGAATACAACAGGTGTAGTAGACCTCACAGTGAAATGCTGAATACAACAGGTGTAGTAGACCTCACAGTGAAATGCTGAATACAACAGGTGTAGTAGACCTTACAGTGAAATGCTGAATACAACAGGTGTAGTAGACCTTACAGTGAAATGCTGAATATAACAGGTGTAGTAGACCTTACAGTGAAATGCTGAATACAACAGATGTAGTAGACCTCACAGTGAAATGCTGAATACAACAGGTGTAGTAGACCTTACTGTGAAATGCTGAATACAACAGGTGTAGTAGACCTTACAGTGAAATGCTGAATACAACAGGTGTAGTAGACCTTACAGTGAAATGCTGAATACAACAGGTGTAGTAGACCTTATAGTGAAATGCTGAATACAACAGGTGTAGTAGACCTTATAGTGAAATGCTGAATACAACAGGTGTAGTAGACCTTACAGTGAAATGCTGAATACAACAGGTGTAGTAGACCTTACAGTGAAATGCTGAATACAACAGGTGTAGTAGACCTTATAGTGAAATGCTGAATACAACAGGTGTAGTAGACCTTACAGTGAAATGCTGAATACAACAGGTGTAGGTAGACCTTATAGTGAAATGCTGAATACAACAGGTGTAGTAGACCTTATAGTGAAATGCTGAATACAACAGGTGTAGTAGACCTTACAGTGAAATGCTGAATACAACAGGTGTAGTAGACCTTATAGTGAAATGCTGAATACAACAGGTGTAGTAGACCTCACAGTGAAATGCTGAATACAACAGGTGTAGTAGACCTTATAGTGAAATGCTGAATACAACAGGTGTAGTAGACCTTACAGTGAAATGCTGAATACAACAGGTGTAGTAGACCTCACAGTGAAATGCTGAATACAACAGGTGTAGTAGACCTTACAGTGAAATGCTGAATACAACAGGTGTAGTAGACCTCACAGTGAAATGCTGAATACAACAGGTGTAGTAGACCTTACAGTGAAATGCTGAATACAACAGGTGTAGTAGACCTTACAGTGAAATGCTGAATACAACAGGTGTAGTAGACCTCACAGTGAAATGCTGAATACAACAGGTGTAGTAGACCTTACAGTGAAATGCTGAATACAACAGGTGTAGTAGACCTCACAGTGAAATGCTGAATACAACAGGTGTAGTAGACCTTACAGTGAAATGCTGAATACAACAGGTGTAGTAGACCTCACAGTGAAATGCTGAATACAACAGGTGTAGTAGACCTTACAGTGAAATGCTGAATACAACAGGTGTAGTAGACCTTACAGTGAAATGCTGAATACAACAGGTTTTTTATTTTTATTTTTTTATTTATTTCACCTTTATTTAACCAGGTAGGCTAGTTGAGAACAAGTTCTCATTTGCAACTGCGACCTGGCCAAGATAAAGCATAGCAGTGTGAACAGACAACACAGAGTTACACATGGAGTAAACAATTAACTAGTCAATAACACAGTAGAAAAAATGGGCAATCTATATACAATGTGTGCAAAAGGCATGAGGAGGTAGTAATACAATTTTGCAGATTAACACTGGAGTGATAAATGATCAGATGGGCATGTACAGGTAGAGATATTGGTGATATTGGTGTGCAAAAGAGCAGAAAAGTAAATAAATAAAAACAGTATAAAAACAGTATGAAAGGCAGGTGAATAAGCTATTTACCTATAGAATACAGCTGCAGCGATCAGGCTCGGATAGCTGATGTTTGAAGTTGGTGAGGGAGATAAAAGTCTCCAACTTCAGCGATTTTACAATAGTCACAGGCAGCAGAGTACTGGAACGAAAGGCGGCCAAATGAGGTGTTGGCTTTAGGGATGATCAGTGAGATACACCTGCTGGAGCGCGTGCTACGGATGGGTGTTGCCATCGTGACCAGTGAACTGAGATAAGGCGGAGCTTTACCTAGCATGGACTTGTAAATGACCTGGAGCCAGTGGGTCTGGCGAGTAGTGAGGGCCAGCCGACCATACAAGTCGCAGTGGTGGGTGGTATAAGGTGCTTTAGTGACAAAACGGATGGCACTGTGATAGACTGCATCCAGTTTGCTGAGTAGAGTGTTGGAAGCCATTTTGTAGATGACATCGCCGATCGAGGATCTGGATAGTCACAGGTACAGCGTGAGTGAAGACCTTTGTTGCGGAATAGAAAGCCGACTCTGGATTTGATTTTTGATTGGAGATGTTTGATGTAGTCTGGAAGGAGAGTTTGCAGTCTAGCCAGACACCTAGGTACTTATAGATGTCCACATATTCAAGGTTGGAACCATCCAGGGTGGTGATGCTAGTCGGGCATGCAGGTGCAGGCAGCGATCGGTTGAAAAGCATGCATTTGGTTTTACTCGCGTTTAAGAGCAGTTGGAGGCCACGGAAGGAGTGCTGTATGGCATTGAAGCTCGTTTGGAGGTTTGAAACAGTGTCCAATGACGGGCCGATACATAGAATGGTGTCGTCTGCGTAGGTGGATCAGGGAATCGCCCGCAGCAAGAGCAACATCATTGATATATACAGAGAAAAGAGTCGGCCCGAGAATTGAACCCTGTGGCACCCCATAGAGACTGCCAGAGGACCGGACAGCATGCCCTCTGATTTGACACACTGAACTCTGTCTGCAAAGTAATTGAACCAGGCAAGGCAGTCATCCGAAAAACCGAGGCTGTAGTCTGCCGATAAGAATTTGGTGATTGACAGAGTCGAAAGCCTGGCTCGATGAAGACCTCACAGTGAAAGGTGTAGTAGACCTCACAGTGAAATGCTGAATACAACAGGTGTAGTAGACCTTACAGTGAAATGCTGAATACAACAGGTGTAGTAGACCTTACAGTGAAATGCTGAATACAACAGGTGTAGTAGACCTTACAGTGAAATGCTGAATACAACAGGTGCACCTTATAGTGAAATGCTGAATACAACAGGTGTAGTAGACCTTATAGTGAAATGCTGAATACAACAGGTGTAGTAGACCTTACAGTGAAATGCTGAATACAACAGGTGTAGTAGACCTTACAGTGAAATGCTGAATACAACAGGTGTAGTAGACCTTACAGTGAAATGCTGAATACAACAGGTGTAGTAGACCTTATAGTGAAATGCTGAATACAACAGGTGTAGTAGACCTTACAGTGAAATGCTGAATACAACAGGTGCACCTTATAGTGAAATGCTGAATACAACAGGTGCACCTTATAGTGAAATGCTGAATACAACAGGTGTAGTAGACCTTACAGTGAAATGCTGAATACAACAGGTGTAGTAGACCTTATAGTGAAATGCTGAATACAACAGGTGTAGTAGACCTTATAGTGAAATGCTGAATACAACAGGTGTAGTAGACCTTATAGTGAAATGCTGAATACAACAGGTGTAGTAGACCTTATAGTGAAATGCTGAATACAACAGGTGTAGTAGACCTTATAGTGAAATGCTGAATACAACAGGTGTAGTAGACCTTATAGTGAAATGCTGAATACAACAGGTGTAGTAGACCTTATAGTGAAATGCTGAATACAACAGGTGTAGTAGACCTTATAGTGAAATGCTGAATACAACAGGTGCACCTTATAGTGAAATGCTGAATACAACAGGTGTAGTAGACCTTATAGTGAAATGCTGAATACAACAGGTGTAGTAGACCTTATAGTGAAATGCTGAATACAACAGGTGTAGTAGACCTTATAGTGAAATGCTGAATACAACAGGTGTAGTAGACCTTATAGTGAAATGCTGAATACAACAGGTGTAGTAGACCTTATAGTGAAATGCTGAATACAACAGGTGTAGTAGACCTTATAGTGAAATGCTGAATACAACAGGTGTAGTAGACCTTATAGTGAAATGCTGAATACAACAGGTGTAGTAGACCTTATAGTGAAATGCTGAATACAACAGGTGTAGTAGACCTTATAGTGAAATGCTGAATACAACAGGTGTAGTAGACCTTATAGTGAAATGCTTACTTACAGGCTCTAACCAATAGTGCAATAAAGGTATTAGGTGAACAATAGGTAAGTGAAGAAATGAAACAACAGTAAAAAGACAGTGAAAAATAACAGAAGCGAGGCTAAATACAGTAGAGAGGCTATATACAGTAGAGAGGCTAAATACAGTAGAGAGGCTAAATACAGTAGAGAGGCTATATACAGTAGAGAGGCTATATACAGTAGAGAGGCTATATACAGTAGAGAGGCTATATACAGTAGAGAGGCTAAATACAGTAGAGAGGCTATATACAGTAGAGAGGCTAAATACAGTAGAGAGGCTATATACAGTAGAGAGGCTATATACAGTAGAGAGGCTATATACAGTAGAGAGGCTATATACAGTAGAGAGGCTATATACAGTAGAGAGGCTATATACAGTAGAGAGGCTATATACAGTAGAGAGGCTATATACAGTAGAGAGGCTATATACAGTAGAGAGGCTATATACAGTAGAGAGGCTATATACAGTAGAGAGGCTAAATACAGTAGAGAGGCTATATACAGTAGAGAGGCTATATACAGTAGAGAGGCTAAATACAGTAGAGAGGCTATATACAGTAGAGAGGCTATATACAGTAGAGAGGCTACATACAGTAGAGAGGCTATATACAGTAGAGAGGCTATATACAGTAGAGAGGCTATATACAGTAGAGAGCTATATACAGTAGAGAGGCTATATACAGTAGAGAGGCTATATACAGTAGAGAGGCTATATACAGTAGAGAGGCTATATACAGTAGAGAGGCTATATACAGTAGAGAGGCTATATACAGTAGAGAGGCTACATACAGTAGAGAGGCTATATACAGTAGAGAGGCTATATACAGTAGAGAGGCTATATACAGTAGAGAGGCTATATACAGTAGAGGCTATATACAGTAGAGAGGCTAAATACAGTAGAGAGGCTAAATACAGTAGAGAGGCTAAATACAGTAGAGAGGCTATATACAGTAGAGAGGCTAAATACAGTAGAGAGGCTATATACAGTAGAGAGGCTAAATACAGTAGAGAGGCTAAATACAGTAGAGAGGCTAAATACAGTAGAGAGGCTATATACAGTAGAGAGGCTAAATACAGTAGAGAGGCTAAATACAGTAGAGAGGCTATATACAGTAGAGAGGCTAAATACAGTAGAGAGGCTATATACAGTAGAGAGGCTAAATACAGTAGAGAGGCTATATACAGTAGAGAGGCTAAATACAGTAGAGAGGCTAAATACAGTAGAGAGGCTAAATACAGTAGAGAGGCTAAATACAGTAGAGAGGCTAAATACAGTAGAGAGGCTATATACAGTAGAGAGGCTATATACAGTAGAGAGGCTAAATACAGTAGAGAGGCTAAATACAGTAGAGAGGCTAAATACAGTAGAGAGGCTAAATACAGTAGAGAGGCTATATACAGTAGAGAGGCTATATACAGTAGAGAGGCTATATACAGTAGAGAGGCTAAATACAGTAGAGAGGCTAAATACAGTAGAGAGGCTAAATACAGTAGAGAGGCTATATACAGTAGAGAGGCTAAATACAGTAGAGAGGCTATATACAGTAGAGAGGCTATATACAGTAGAGAGGCTAAATACAGTAGAGAGGCTATATACAGTAGAGAGGCTATATACAGTAGAGAGGCTATATACAGTAGAGAGGCTATATACAGTAGAGAGGCTATATACAGTAGAGAGGCTATATACAGTAGAGAGGCTATATACAGTAGAGAGGCTAAATACAGTAGAGAGGCTAAATACAGTAGAGAGGCTATATACAGTAGAGAGGCTATATACAGTAGAGAGGCTATATACAGTAGAGAGGCTATATACAGTAGAGAGGCTAAATACAGTAGAGAGGCTAAATACAGTAGAGAGGCTATATACAGTAGAGAGGCTATATACAGTAGAGAGGCTATATACAGTAGAGAGGCTATATACAGTAGAGAGGCTATATACAGTAGAGAGGCTAAATACAGTAGAGAGGCTATATACAGTAGAGAGGCTATATACAGTAGAGAGGCTATATACAGTAGAGAGGCTAAATACAGTAGAGAGGCTATATACAGTAGAGAGGCTATATACAGTAGAGAGGCTATATACAGTAGAGAGGCTATATACAGTAGAGAGGCTATATACAGTAGAGAGGCTATATACAGTAGAGAGGCTATATACAGTAGAGAGGCTATATACAGTAGAGAGGCTATATACAGTAGAGAGGCTATATACAGTAGAGAGGCTATATACAGTAGAGAGGCTATATACAGTAGAGAGGCTATATACAGTAGAGAGGCTAAATACAGTAGAGAGGCTAAATACAGTAGAGAGGCTATATACAGTAGAGAGGCTATATACAGTAGAGAGGCTATATACAGTAGAGAGGCTATATACAGTAGAGAGGCTATATACAGTAGAGAGGCTATATACAGTAGAGAGGCTAAATACAGTAGAGAGGCTATATACAGTAGAGAGGCTATATACAGTAGAGAGGCTATATACAGTAGAGAGGCTAAATACAGTAGAGAGGCTATATACAGTAGAGAGGCTATATACAGTAGAGAGGCTATATACAGTAGAGAGGCTATATACAGTAGAGAGGCTATATACAGTAGAGAGGCTATATACAGTAGAGAGGCTATATACAGTAGAGAGGCTATATACAGTAGAGAGGCTATATACAGTAGAGAGGCTATATACAGTAGAGAGGCTATATACAGTAGAGAGGCTATATACAGTAGAGAGGCTATATACAGTAGAGAGGCTATATACAGTAGAGAGGCTATATACAGTAGAGAGGCTAAATACAGTAGAGAGGCTATATACAGTAGAGAGGCTATATACAGTAGAGAGGCTAAATACAGTAGAGAGGCTATATACAGTAGAGAGGCTATATACAGTAGAGAGGCTAAATACAGTAGAGAGGCTATATACAGTAGAGAGGCTATATACAGTAGAGAGGCTATATACAGTAGAGAGGCTATATACAGTAGAGAGGCTATATACAGTAGAGAGGCTATATACAGTAGAGAGGCTAGTAGAGAGGCTATATACAGTAGAGAGGCTAAATACAGTAGAGAGGCTATATACAGTAGAGAGGCTATATACAGTAGAGAGGCTAAATACAGTAGAGAGGCTATATACAGTAGAGAGGCTATATACAGTAGAGAGGCTATATACAGTAGAGAGGCTATATACAGTAGAGAGGCTAAATACAGTAGAGAGGCTAAATACAGTAGAGAGGCTAAATACAGTAGAGAGGCTAAATACAGTAGAGAGGCTATATACAGTAGAGAGGCTAAATACAGTAGAGAGGCTATATACAGTAGAGAGGCTAAATACAGTAGAGAGGCTAAATACAGTAGAGTAAATACAGTAGAGGCTAAATACAGTAGAGAGGCTAAATACAGTAGAGAGGCTAAATACAGTAGAGAGGCTATATACAGTAGAGAGGCTAAATACAGTAGAGAGGCTATATACAGTAGAGAGGCTAAATACAGTAGAGAGGCTATATACAGTAGAGAGGCTAAATACAGTAGAGAGGCTAAATACAGTAGAGAGGCTAAATACAGTAGAGAGGCTAAATACAGTAGAGAGGCTAAATACAGTAGAGAGGCTAAATACAGTAGAGAGGCTATATACAGTAGAGAGGCTATATACAGTAGAGAGGCTAAATACAGTAGAGAGGCTAAATACAGTAGAGAGGCTAAATACAGTAGAGAGGCTAAATACAGTAGAGAGGCTATATACAGTAGAGAGGCTATATACAGTAGAGAGGCTAAATACAGTAGAGAGGCTAAATACAGTAGAGAGGCTAAATACAGTAGAGAGGCTATATACAGTAGAGAGGCTATATACAGTAGAGAGGCTAAATACAGTAGAGAGGCTATATACAGTAGAGAGGCTATATACAGTAGAGAGGCTAAATACAGTAGAGAGGCTATATACAGTAGAGAGGCTATATACAGTAGAGAGGCTATATACAGTAGAGAGGCTATATACAGTAGAGAGGCTATATACAGTAGAGAGGCTATATACAGTAGAGAGGCTATATACAGTAGAGAGGCTATATACAGTAGAGAGGCTATATACAGTAGAGAGGCTAAATACAGTAGAGAGGCTATATACAGTAGAGAGGCTATATACAGTAGAGAGGCTATATACAGTAGTATCTGACTCCCCACCCACTGAGGAGCCAGGCCCAGGTAATCAGAATGAGTTTTCCCCTGGGCTGGCGTGCTTACACGTGGTGTAAGTACTGCCAAATTCTCTAAAATGATGTTGGAGGCGGCTTATGGTACAGAAATCAACATTCAATTCTCTGGCAATAGCCCTGGTGGACATTCCTGCAGTCAGCATGCCAATTACATGCTCCCTCAAAACTTGAGGCATCTGTGGCATTGTGTTGTGTGACAAAACTGCACATTTTAGAGTGGCATTTTATTGTCCCCGGCACAAGGTGCACCTGTGTAATGACCATGCTGTTTAATCAGCTTCTTGATATGCCACATCTGTCAGGTGGATGGATTATCTTGGCAAATGAGAAATGCTCACTAACAGGGATGTAAACACATTTGTGCCCAAAATTTGAGAGAAATAAGCTTTTTGTGTTTATGGAACATTTCTGGGATCTTTTACTTCAGCTCTTGAAACATGGGACCAACACTTTACATGTTGCATTTATATTTTTGTTCAGTATATGAAAACGATCTAAATATTTAAAATTAACACTATTTAAATTTTCTTCTTTAAAAAAAAAAAAGTATTGATCAGATGGAGGTCATTACCACTAAATAATTTAAAAGGGAACGGTCAGGTGTGTAGCCGAATGTTTTATCCCTTTGAGGTGTGCCACAGTTCAACAAAGGTTTGGAACCATTGGTGTAAACAATATGGTGGGAGCTCCATCCTTCCCTACAGCTATCACACCCTCTCCTATCTCCACAAGTGCAAACGGCGTACAGTCTGGGACAGTGTCCCTCTCTCTGAACCTTACCTCCACCCCGAACAGCACCACGCTGCGGACCCCCGGCAGGTCGGCCAGGGCTGCCTCAGCCTCAGGCAGCACCATGGAGAACTTGGTCTTAGGGAACACCAGCCTGGCTCCAGTAAGGTCCATCTCCTGCACAGTGCTACCCAGGCCTTTGGGGTACTGCTCCGACACGATGACGGGGATCCCCAGGATACGAGCCCCCTGAAGCTACACAGTAGAGGGAACGGAGGGAGAGAGGGGAATATATACATGTCATATACAGATGTAGAATCGTAATTTGAGCAAGTTTTCAAAAGCAGGAAAATAATCCTGCAGCAACAGGAAATATCTATTATTATTATGCCTTTTTCTTTGCAATGCTGCCTAGTCTACTGCTAAATAGACTTGTGATGTGTCTGTTTCTCAAACTAGACACTAATTTACTACTTGTCCTCTTGCTCAGTTCTGCACCGGGGCCTCCCACTCCTCTTTCTATTCTGGTTAGAGCCAGTTTGCACTGTTCTGTGAAAGGAGTAGTACACAGCGTTGTACAAGATCTTCAGTTTCTTGGCAATTTGTCGCATGGAATGGCCTTCATTTCTCAGAACAAGAATAGACTGACGAGTTTCAGAAGAAAGTTATTTGTTTCTGGCTATCTTGAGCCTGTAATCGAACCCACAAATGCTGATGTTCCAGATACTCAACTAGTTTAAAGAAGGATAGTTTTATTGCTTCTTTAATCAGGACAACAGTTTTCAGCTGTGCTAACATAATTGCAAAAGGGTTTTCTAACGATCAATTAGCCTTTTAAAATGATAAACTTGGATTAGTTAACACAACGTGCCATTGGAACACAGTGGTGATGGTTGCTGATAATGGGCCTCTGTACGCCTATGTAGATATTCCATTTTTTTTTAATCTGCCGTTTCCAGCTACAATAGTCATTTACAACACTAACAATGTCTACACTGTATTTCTGATCAATTTGATGTTATTTTTTTAGTGACCCCAAATTTTGAATGGTAGTGTATATTTATAGTACCAGTCAAAAGTGTGGACACATATCTACTCATTCAAGGGTTTTTCTTTATTTTTACTATTTTCTACATTGTAGAATAATAGTGAAGACATCAAAACTATGAAATAACACATATGGAAGTAATCAAAAAAAGTGTTAAAGAAATGTAAATATATTTTATATTCATCAAAGTAGGCACCCTTTGCCTTGACATCTTTGCACACTCTTGGCATTTTAAATTCTGTTATTGCTAACTAATGTCAAGACACCTAGCTAGAATTCGGAACATATATTACGGTTAGCAAATTCGTAACATATTGTACATTTTGCAAATGTGCAACATATAATACAAATTGTCATTCAAATTGTAATACAAATTGTAGTTCTACAATGTAGAACATAGTAAAAATAAAGAAAAACCATGGAATGAGTAGGTGTGTCCAAACTTTTGGCTTGTACTGTACATAAATATTGCTTAAATGTAAAATTAACAAGTGTGTATGAAAAGGGGGTCAATTTACCAGTCTCTGTCCCACACTGATGATGTCACCGAAGTACTTGATAGCTGGGCGGAATCTTTCCTGCATGTCACAGCAGAAGAAAACTGTGGTGGCAGGGATCAGGTTCCCCAGTACTGTCACCTGAATATAAAACAATAGGATGGTTTATGGTTGTCATCATAGTTGTATATTTAGTCTACATTATCAATGACTGAGCTTAGTTGACTGCTTAGTCTTTGAGGAGAAATAAGTATTTATCGTAAATTGGCTTCATTTTACTCGGAAGCCCGAGTGGCGCATTGGTTGTTGAAAAGTGCCACTGAGAAAGACTGAATTATAAATTCTGATTAGCATACATTACTCAAAATCCGTACACCAAATATGGATGCCATAGAGAGTTGCTTTGAAATGGTGTAGAGCGTTGCTTTGAAATGGTGTAGAGCGTTGCTTTGAAATGGTGTAGAGCGTTGCTTTGAAATGGTGTAGAGCGTTGCTTTGAAATGGTGTAGAGCGTTGCTTTGAAATGGTGTAGAGCGTTGCTTTGAAATGGTGTAGAGCGTTGCTTTGAAATGGTGTAGAGCGTTGCTTTGAAATGGGCAGAGCATTGCTTTGAAATGGGTAGGGTTAGGGTTATTGGCTAAATTGGCTTGTCCCAGTAGTGATGTCTTGCGTTGTAGTGACATGGCGCAGTGGTTAAGGGCGTTGTACTGCAGTGCCAGCCCAGGCTCTGTCATAACCGGCCGCGACCGGGAGGTCCATGCACAATTGGCCTAGCTTCATCTGGGTTGGGGAGGGGTTGGCCAGTAGGGATGTCCTTGTCTCATCGCCCACCAGCGACTCCTGTGGCGAGCCGGGCAGAGTGCGCGCTAACCAAGGTTGCCAGGTGTTTCCTCCGCGGTTGGCTTCCGGGTTGGATGCGCTCTGTGTTAAGAAGCAGTGTGGCTTGGTTGGGTTGTGTATCGGAGGACGCATGACTTTCGACCTTCGTCTCATTTTTTTAGGCAATATTGTTGGTAGCCCTGCTACTCAAAAGCAAATATCATGCATTTTGTATGATTATTTAGCTCAGGCTACTACTGTATTAGTGATACACATATACATAGTGATAATGATAATGATGTACAAGTCTACGTTTGTTTTGGCCAGTTCACACTAAATAGGGTGTATTGGTAAAATATCCAAATAAAACGATTAATTTCCATTATACAGTAACTTATATAGAAAGTTATATGCGTAGACTCCAAGGCTTCGATTTTTACAGTAGAAAAATTACGTTAAATAAATAATTACACCAAGTTGATCATTTCCAAGCATCTCTCGTCACTAACACCTACTGTACAGTAGACTTTCTAATTATGTTAACTAATTATCTTTATCCCCTTACACTGTGTATAAGACAGTAGTTTTGGAATTGTTAGTTAGATTACTTGTTGGTTATCACTGCATTGTCGGAACTAGAAGCACAAGCATTTCGCTACACTCGCATTAACATCTGCTAACCATGTGTATGTGACAAATAACATTTGATAATTCAATATACATTTAATAAATATGAAATATGGCAACCTAAATTAAATACTGTAATGAATGTTGGATGATAGCTAGTATTTCTCTTTACCATTTTGGAACAAACATGTAGCCTACAAGAAATTGGGCATTTTTGTGACAGCGACCGTATGACTGACAAGTAGGCCAAGCTACAAAGTACTGTGGTGAACCGTTTTCAACTCTGTCTCTATGAAACCAATTCAATTTGTCAAAGTACTGTAAACTAGTAGGTTTTTACTTTTTGTGGCGATAATGTGCATCATTATATACAACATTTGCAATGAAAAAAACGAAACGGTAGAATCTTACATCCGTTTCCAAAGGTACAAATCGTAGCTTGCATTTCTCAGATATGATGAATCCTTTCGGCAAATCAATGTACTGTGCCCACTCGTCCGAATACAATTGAATCATGAATTTACGATGGAGGTCAATCTGGCGTCCGTAGATTGACAAAAACTTTTGAATGAGCACTTCATATCCAGAACCAACAGGCACAGAGGACGGCCGGGAAAACGCCGAAAATGAAAGCAAAACAGGGACATGATTGTTGTTGCTGTGACCGTCCGCCATGATTCCAGAAGCTGTGTCGTGTGTCTGCGTACAGCCGCGTGGGTCATTCAGAGAGGGCGCAACTGTGCAGAATCTAGAAAAGCGATCGGTAGAACAGATAGGTCTGTATTGTAGACCGGAAGAGTAGCCTAGTGTCAGGCCTATACATTCCATTTCTATCTGCGTCGTTGTGTTATTATGTTGTCCTCTTGCGCTGAATATGGCTCAAACATCTCAACTTTATACTATTGAGTTATCGAATGTTTTCCTTTACATTTTATTTTCCTTCGTCAAAATTAGAGTTGAATTTTATCTGAATTTGCATGTGACATTGTAGGCTCACAGTAATATCTAACCATTTCCCAATAGGATAATTTTACTTAATTGTATTTTTAATCCAACTCATTGACGGCTTGATGATTAGTTGATAAATTAAAGCAGGTGTGCTTGTCCAGGGTTACAACAAAAATGTGTACTGTTGGGGTTACTGGAGGACTGGGAAACACTGCCCTACATAATGTGTACTGTTGGGGTTACTGGAGGACTGGGAAACACTGCCCTACATAATGTGTACTGTTGGGGTTACTGGAGGACTGGGAAACACTGCCCTACATAATGTGTACTGTTGGGGTTACTGGAGGACTGGGAAACACTGCCCTACATAATGTGTACTGTTGGGGTTACTGGAGGACTGGGAAACACTGCCCTACATAATGTGTACTGTTGGGGTTACTGGAGGACTGGGAAACACTGCCCTACATAATGTGTACTGTTGGGGTTACTGGAGGACTGGGAAACACTGCCCTACATAATGTGTACTGTTGGGGTTACTGGAGGACTGGGAAACACTGCCCTACATAATGTGTACTGTTGGGGTTACTGGAGGACTGGGAAACACTGCCCTACATAATGTGTACTGTTGGGGTTACTGGAGGACTGGGAAACACTGCCCTACATAATGTGTTCTGTTGGGGTTACTGGAGGACTGGGAAACACTGCCCTACACAATGTGTACTGTTGGGGTTACTGGAGGACTGGAGTTGGGAAACACTGCCCTACATAATGTGTTCTGTTGGGGTTACTGGAGGACTGGGAAACACTGCCCTACATAATGTGTACTGTTGGGGTTACTGGAGTTGGGAAGCACTGCCCTACATAATGTGTACTGTTGGGGTTACTGGAGGACTGGGAAACACTGCCCTACATAATGTGTACTGTTGGGGTTACTGGAGGACTGGAGTTGGGAAACACTGACCTACATAATGTGTGCTGTTGGGGTTACTGGAGGACTGGGAAACACTGCCCTACATAATGTGTTCTGTTGGGGTTACTGGAGGACTGGGAAACACTGCCCTACATAATGTGTACTGTTGGGGTTACTGGAGTTGGGAAGCACTGCCCTACATAATGTGTACTGTTGGTTACTGGAGGACTGGGAAACACTGCCCTACATAATGTGTACTGTTGGGGTTACTGGAGGACTGGGAAACACTGCCCTACATAATGTGTACTGTAGGGGTTACTGGAGGACTGGGAAACACTGCCCTACATAATGTGTACTGTTGGGGTTACTGGAGGACTGGGAAACACTGCCCTACATAATGTGTACTGTTGGGGTTACTGGAGGACTGGGAAACACTGCCCTACATAATGTGTACTGTTGGGGTTACTGGAGGACTGGGAATATATATATATATATATATATATATAAACACTGCCCTACATAATGTGTACTGTTGGGGTTACTGGAGGACTGGAGTTGGGAAACACTGCCCTACATAATGTGTACTGTTGGGGTTACTGGAGGACTGGAGTTGGGAAACACTGCCCTACATAATGTGTACTGTTGGGGTTACTGGAGGACTGGAGTTGGGAAACACTGCCCTACATAATGTGTACTGTTGGGGTTACTGGAGGACTGGAGTTGGGAAACACTGCCCTACATAATGTGTACTGTTGGGGTTACTGGAGGACTGGAGTTGGGAAACACTGCCCTACATAATGTGTACTGTTGGGGTTACTGGAGGACTGGGAAACACTGCCCTACATAATGTGTACTGTTGGGGTTACTGGAGGACTGGAGTTGGGAAACACTGCCCTACATAATGTGTACTGTTGGGGTTACTGGAGGACTGGGAAACACTGCCCTACATAATGTGTACTGTTGGGGTTACTGGAGGACTGGGAAACACTGCCCTACATAATGTGTACTGTTGGGGTTACTGGAGGACTGGAGTTGGGAAACACTGCCCTACATAATGTGTACTGTTGGGGTTACTGGAGGACTGGGAAACACTGCCCTACATAATGTGTACTGTTGGGGTTACTGGAGGACTGGAGTTGGGAAACACTGGTCACTAGGGTAAACATTTACACCTTATGCAGTGTTCTAAAAAACTTCAAATGAAGAAGTGCTGTTCTGTCTTCTATGACCGTTCCATTCTCCAATCTGGGTTGATGAAAGTGTATTGTCTGCATGTTTATCTGCGGTCTGTCTGCCACCGCTAATATTCAACCAATCAGTGAATAGGCTAGCCCATATCAAGACGCTTCGGTACAGATTGTCATACTTCAGAACACTTGGTCATTTTCTATAGTCTGAGTGCCAGTCTGTTTGTGTGGTCATGCCAAAACAATGACAGCAATGTAATTGGCAAGAGCACATTTGACCAGGCCAAATTTAGTTAACCATGTCTGATTCAACGAAGTGGGCCCTCAAATGATGTCATCTGTTTCTAAATAAATGTGCTAACCAGTTTCACATTAAAAAAAATATTTAAAAAAAACATGACTAATAATCACAGTACAGGTAAAACCACACACTCGTCATTTTTTAAAACTTTTAATAATTCTTCCATATCATATTCACAATGGCACAGACTATTCCCATAATCAGCTAGGCTAAATATGTGTTCTAAAAAAAACTGTTAATGAAGGCTTCAATGATGACAATGGAAAACACAAATACAGTACATATACTGTTGGACCTCAATGGGTTAAAAACCCTACAGCTTGCAAGGTCTTCCCAGTGCACACAGTAAAAGTACCCTGAGAGAATCAACACAACAGGTGGTATAACTAGTATAACTAGTATAACTAGTACCACTTGAAGCAGCGACACCGCTTTGTTACCTGTTGTAAGAAAGCATCAGTCTTGTTTTAAAAGCCTGTAATATGTCTCTCTATGTATCATGTTTTCAACGGACTGAACTTTTAGATGATCATTATGAGGTAAGAGGTAAGGGGGGGGGGGGTCATACATGATTATAACATGTTTTACAATGCATTATAAACCACATCGTAATGCATTCAACATAACTGTCAGCGTTAAGTAGTGTTATAGCTTTATAGCTTTTACACAAACACAGACATTACAAAGACTATTTACTGTTGTAGCCCTAAGACCCTAGCTGTTAATGGAAAAATGTACAGGCATATTTTCCATTTTGGAAAGATGGGTTTCGGGTAAAAGCAAAGATAACAAATAAAACCAGAAATTGAATCTGAATTGAATAATTTTGAATTTGTATAAGGAAATTGTGATCCTATTGAATTTGTATAAGGACATTGAATCCTATTGAATTTGTATAAGGACATTGAATCCTATTGAATTTGTATAAGGACATTGAATCCTATTGAATTTGTATAAGGAAATTGAATCCTATTGAATTTGTATAAGGAAATTGAATCTGGTGGCACTAGTATCACTAAGTGTCTGAAGGAAAAGTTGAAAATGGTGGTCCATATAACTCTGAAATTTGAAAGTGTTGATGTATCTGGCACACAAGCACTGGACACACATTCACCCAAATTAAATACTATCAAATTAAAATGATAAACAGCAAATGCTGTTAAAAACACCATTTGACGAAATATTCAACATTTTAAATAATCAAAGTGAAATAAATGTGTTTGTGTCCAAACAGGAAAGTAAAACAAGAGGTATCAGTCAACCTAAAAATCGCTGATTTTCACACTGCGCAAATCAACTTCATTGCAATCATTCATTGTGCTTAAATTATATGAAAATGATATATTAGTCCTAGCTAGATTAATCATAGGGGACTTGATCATCTCAATGAATTCAACATTTTGACATTGTAAACTATAGTCTTTATTTTATTTTATTTATTTTACCTTTATTTTACTAGGCAAGTCAGTTAAGAACAAATTCTTATTTTCAATGACGGCCTAGGAACAGTGCCTTGTTCAGGGGCAGAACGACAGATTTGTACCTTGTCAGCTCGGGGATTTGAACTTGCAACCTTTCGGTTACTAGTCCAACGCTCTAACCACTAGGCTACCTGACGCCCCAAAACATAGTTCAAATAGCTGTACAAATTAACAAAACCTATACATAGAAAACTCTTAAACTCAGTCAAAACCTGCCTTAGCCTCAAACCTGCCTTAGTAAGCAGAGATACTGCATAAATGAGGCCAACTACCCAGATGCCTAATTACAAAGCTAGGAGCATCTACTTATAAGAGGTGGCTTGCTTGTTCTTTTACTAGCCTGGTCTCAGACCCGTTGTCTCCTTCTATAGCCTGGTCCCAGATCTGTTGTCTCCTTCTATAGCCTGGTCCCAGATCTGTTGTCTCCTTCTATAGCCTGGTCCCAGACCCGTTGTCTCCTTCTATAGCCTAGTCCCAGATCTGTTGTCTCCTCCTGTAGCCTGGTCCCAGATCTGTTGTCTCCTTCTATAGCCTGGTCTCAGACCTGTTTGTGCTCTTGCCAACTCTATTGCAAGTCAAATATGACAAGTATTGGCATGACATTGGCTGACAAGGAGTTGGCAATGATAGCACCAACAGAATGGCCCTCAGGCTAGTATTTTACAGTACCAGAACCACATTGTTATTTTATTGAGGGGATAAGGCATTGACACTGGTTTGACTGAGTTGGACCCTTAAAATAATCCCTGACAAACTTCTCAGCTGTCATTTGACAGTAAATATAATCACTTTGCATCACATTCAGACCCCCGGGTTCAAATAGTACTTGTTTTCTTGAGGTGGCCGTACAACGGAACCACTGAAAACAGATTGAAAAGTACAAGTAAGGAAATAAAGACGACTTGGACCTGGGTCTGGTTACATCTCAAGAGTAACACAAGATAGTAATGACTAACTGGCAAACTGTTGAAAACAAGACATAGTGCATGATGCCCTTAATAAACTAGTGCTGTGTCAGTGGACTGTACTCTCAACACAGTTACAGGACGACACCTAACAAATGTACTTATGCAAAGCACACCTACTTTGGTTTAAATTATGAGCCTTAACTATATGTATAAAATAAATTACATTTACATTTTTAAAAATAATTACTACAATTTGTAGCAAAGCGTTTCTGATATTAAAAGTTCATATCTACGTTGGTTAGTGTAGTAGGTCAGAACGAAGAATTTTGGGTGGCCAGAATATGGTCATCGGTGCCTCAAAACACACGACGCCTCTATTTAGTCTGTCATTCGTCTTCATTTCAACGAGGAACTAGTGACACTTTATGACACCCCATCCGCAAAATAAAATGGCACAGACGGACAGTGGAAGTGCTGATTGTCGAGGTTCACTGGTCTCAAGTCAATTTAGCTGAACTGTCTTGACAATAGATCTGGAAACCAGAGAGGAAAACAGCTATTTTTTTTAGTAAAAAAATCAAATAAAATCAGATGAGGCACAATTTACACCCCATCAATATAAGACTGACCCCCCTCCCCCTATTCATCATTAACCCACTCTGTTGATCCCGACCACTCATACGAGACAATTTCAGACATTATACACAATTAGGAATAGACCCAATTGACGGACTCTCGGTCCCTCTTCGAAACGGCACAACTATGCTGCCACCGTCTCAGTGAACCAAATGGGTTGGTGGTTTTAGCTACGGTTAACCACTATAGCTTCCGCTCGCCAGCCAAAATGCTGCAGTACAGCGTGTTCGTGAGGGGAACGTAGCTTTTCTCGGAGAAATCCAGGAAATAGAGAGGGCCACAGATTGTTGAAGGGTTGAATCCGCTCTCCACTAGATTGAATTTCTGCTGCTTGAAGGTTCCCGTCATCTCCATTGATTCCTACAACATAGAAGTAGAAGATGTGATGGTACTCGTTCATTATTCCATATTCTGATCTGTATTCTCTGGTTGTGGGATTATTTTTCAATGACCCAAACAGAAGTTAACTTTCACAATCTAAAAATTGTACAATTACACTTTATGCTAAAATAATTATTTGACAACTTGGCAAGCATTATTCAAAAAACTCTGACATTCATCTGTTGACAATCAAAATGCAGAATGTCCATATAGATTACACAAACCAAACCACAGAATAATATTTACATAAAAGCTTAACGATACAACCCGTCAAAACCTTGAATCCTTCAATTACAAAACAATAGAAATGTAATCGGAATTTCAGTTTACTTCCTGAATTTAAATGGAATTGACCCTAACCCTGGTAAGATCTGCATGAAGTATATTTTCTGGGTGATTTAAATATTGACTGGCTATCATCAAGCTACCCACTAGGAAAACCAAGGTCCCAGACGCTGGGCCTAATATAGTGTTTAAGAGGTCATACAAGAAGTTTTGTAGTGATTCATATGTTGATGATGTAAAGAATATTTGCTGGTCTGTGGTGTGTAATGAGGAAGCTGCACTTGACGCATTTATGAAATTGCTTATTCCAGTTACTAATAAGCAGCACCCATTAAGAAAATGACTAAAAACTGTTCAGTACCCTTGGATTGATGAGGAATTGAAAAAATGATTTTGTTGAGAGGGATGAGTCAACAGGAATGGCAAATAAGTCTGGCTGCCCAACTGATTGGCAAACATACTGCAAATTCAGAAATCATGTGACTAAACTAAATGTTAAACTACACTATGAAACAAAGATAAAATACATAAAGAATGACAGAAAAAAGCTTTGCGACACCTTAAATTAAATGTTGGGGAAAAAAGCAACTCGGTTCCTTCAATTATTGAATCAGATGGCTCATTCATCACAAAGCCCACTGATATTGCAAACTACTTTAATGACCTTTTCATTGGCAAGATAAGCAAACTTAGGGATGACATGCCAGCAACAAACACTGACACTACACATCCAAGTATATCGGACCAAATTATGAAAGACAAGAATTGTACTTTTGAATTCGGTGTGGAAGAGGTGAAAAAATGATTGTTTTTAGACAACAAAGACAAGCCACCAGGGTCTGAGAATCTAGATGAAAATGACTGAGGATAATAGCAGATATGATATTGCCACTCCTAATTGATCTAAGCCTACTAGAAAGTGTGTGCCCTCAGGCCTGGAGGGAAGCTAAAGTCATTCCGCTACCCAAGAATAATAAAGCCCCCTTTACTGGCTCAAATAGACAACCAATCAGCCTGTTACCAACCCTTATTAAACTTCTGGGAAAAATGGTGTTTGACCAGATACAATGCTATTTTACAGTAAACAAATTGACAACAGAATTTCAGCACGCTTATAGGAAGGACACTCAACAAGCACAGCACTTACACAAATAACTAATGATTCGCTGAGAGAAATTGATTATAAAATGATTGTGGGGGCTGTCTTGTTAGACTTCCGTGCAGCCTTTGACGTTATTGATCATAGTCTGCTGCTGGAAAAACATATGTGTTATGGCTTTACACCCCCTGCTATAATGTGGACAGAGAGATACTTGTCTAACAGAACACAGAGGGTGTTCTTTAATGGAAGCCTATCAAATATAATCCAGTTAGAATCAGGAATTAGGGTAGCTGTTTAGGCCCCTTGCTTTTTAAAATTTCTACTAATGACGTGCCACTGACTGAGTAAAGCCAGAGTTTCTATGTATGCGGATGACTCAACACTATACACGTCAGCTACTACAGTGACTGAACTGACTGCAACACTCAACAAAGAGCTGCAGTTAGTTTCAGAATGGGTGGCAAGGAATAAGTTAGCCCTAAATATTTCTAAAACTAAAAGCATTGTAATTGGAACAAAACACTCACTAAACCCCAACTAAATCTTGTAATAAATAATGTGGAAATTGAGATGACTATGCTTGGAGTAACACTAGATTGTAAACTGTCATGGTCAAAACATATTGATGCAGTTGTAGCTAAGACGGGGAGAAGTCTGTTTAGAATAAAGCAATGCTCTGCCTTCTTAACAACACTATCAACAATGCAGGTCCTACAGACGCTAGTTTTGTCGCACCTTGACTAATGTTCAGTCGTGTGGTCAGGTGTCACAAAAAATGACTTTGCAATTGGCTCAGAACAGGGCAGCACGGCTGGCCCTTGGATGTACACAGAGGGCTAATATTAATAATATGCACGTCAATCTCTCCTGGCTGAAAGTGGAGGAGAGATTGACTTCATCACTACTTTTATTTATGAGAGGTATTGACATGTTGAATGCACCGAGCTGTCTGTCTATACTACTGGCACACAGCTCAGACACCCATGCATAACCCACAAGACGTCTCTTCACAGTCCCCAAGTCCAGAACAGACTATGGCAGACGCATAGTACTACATAGAGCCATGACTAAATGGAACTCTATTCCACAGTACTACATAGAGCCATGACTACATGGAACTCTATTCCACAGTACTACATAGAGCCATGACTACATGGAACTCTATTCCACAGTACTACATAGAGCCATGACTACATGGAACTCTATTCCACAGTACCACATAGAGCCATGACTAAATGGAACTCTATTCCACAATACTACATAGAGCCATGACTACATGGAACTCTATTCCACATCAAGTAACTGACGGAAAGCAGTACAATTAGATTTAGCTGCTTTGGCAGCAGCTAATGGGGATCCATAATAAATACAATTTAAAAATGGAACGTTCTCTACAATGACATTGACCTGTCAGTACTGTAGTGTACACATGTGACCAGAAGAGGCCACCACTATAACAAAGTATTTCTTCGCGCTTTTACAATCAATCATTGACATCCCTTACAGATAAGCAAACAATGATCTATTCATTCCTGTCTAATTACTGTCATACCCTTGGTAAGAGAAGCTTAAGTAAACATTTTAAAAACAGAGTCCACAAGTCAAAACACTGGAAAAAGTGAGCTTTAGAAAATTGCCTCTACTTCATCAGATCATGTCAAGGAAGTCGGTGTGTCAAACGTTCCTTACCTGAAGCCTTATGAAGAGAGGACGAGCATAGCCTGGTAGATCATTGAGGACGTGGTCAAATAGCTTCTTCCCGCTAAACTCACATTCAGGCCTCACGATGATGGCGGCCATTCCGGCTCTTCCCTCATTTCCTGTGAATACAAATGGTGCCCCATGAGTCACTTCGCGTTACTCCAATTTCACCCCCTTTCATTACGGGTGGCTCATTCGAGATGGATGTGACAAAAGGCCTTTCACCTCAGTTCTAGGCAGGGAGCACAGTGAGACCCATATGGCATGCTATTCCTTATATAGTGCACTACTTTTGACCAAGGCCTATAAGGTCGTGCACTATATAGGGAATATGGTGGCATTTGGGACACAGTCCATGACATCTTCCACTGTGTGGCATGGTCTAATTGGAAACATTACATCAATCATTCATCTCAAATAGGGACAATTATTCTACAAACACAAGGTCTTTCATGCCACCACAGTGTGATTGATGAAGCAGAAGCATAGCAATGGGATCACACACAGAGAGACACGTACACCACACAGACACAAACATGTACACACACACACACACACATAGATAGAGACACACAGACAGAGACAGGACACCACACATAGACACAAACATACATGTACACAGACAGAGATAGAGACACACAGACAGAGACGGGACACCACACATAGACACAAACATGTACACACACAGAGACAGGACATGTGTACCTGGAATCTCCACCCCATAGACATTGGCCTCTTGGATAAAGTCTACCAGTCCGAGCACCTCTGTCACTTCTGTTGTTGCCACGTTTTCACCCTTCCACCTGAAATCATAAATCATCAAAAAGAGGCTGGGAACGTTTGTCTCTAAGAGTGAGTGAAAACAAGTCCCTTAAAATGTGTCCCCTAAATTAACTGAAGTATTTTCAATATTACCTCATTGGTCAGAAAGGAGGCACACCCCCCCCCACCAATATATTTGTATGATGAACTGACCTGTCGTGACATTATGTAAAGTCAGTCATATTATGACATGCAGTACTGTAATTCTGACAGAGTGACTTCATCTTCACCATGTTCATTCAACACACGTGTGCCATCAGTTGTCCTGCCCGTCTTAACTCAATGAGATGACGTCCACCTTCCCAGTGAGCAAAACTGGTGGAAGTTATATACTGTCATTTCTTCTTTTCTTTTTTTTTTGTGTGAATTTTTACCCCTTTTTCTCCCCAATTTCGTGGTATCCAATTGTTGTAGTAGCTACTGTCTAGTCTCATCGCTACAACTCCCGTACGGGCTCGGGAGAGACGAAGGTTGAAAGTCATGCGTCCTCCGATACACAACCCAACCAGCCGTACTGCTTCTTAACACAGCGCACATCCAACCCGGAAGCCAGCCGCACCAATGTGCCGGAGGAAACACTGTGTACCTGGCAACCTTGGTTAACGCTCACCGCGCCCGGCCCGCCACAGGAGTCGCTGGTGCGCGATGAGACAAGGACATCCCTACCGACCATGCCCTCCCTAACCCGGACGACGCTAGGCCAATTGTGCATCGCCCCTCGGACCTCCCGGTCGCCGCCGGTTACGACAGAGCTTTGGACGCGAACCCAGTGACTCTGATGGCACAGCTGGCGCTGCAGTACAGCGCCCTTAACCACTGCGCCACCCGGGAGGCCCTTATATGTAATTTCAACGACAAAACTGTTTTGAAATTTACATCTCACTTCAACCAAATTTTGCCCACCGGGTCACGTGGCGAGTAAACTATTACAATAACCCAGAGAAAACATGGTCATGTCAATTCAGATCCTCCACCTGAAAGTGTCCCCCACTCGGTCCTTGAAACAGATAAAGTCCTCAGCATCTTCAGCCATGAGGTCTCCAGTGTTGAAGTACGCGTCTCCCTTCACGAACACGTTCCTCATCAACTTCTTCTCGGTCAGCTGTTTGCTCCCCGCGTAGCCAAAGAAGGGACTGGAGGCGCCAATCTTGGACAAGAGAAGACCCGTCTCACCTAGGGAGAAGACACACAAAGGGGAAAGTAAATCGTTTGGTCAGAATTTTCTAAATGTCTGCCATCATTCCCACGTGAAGTTGTTCCTAACCACGTGACCTGACATTCTAGAGTCGGCAGCGCAGTTCAACATTGTAACAAAACCAATCGATATTTCCACCATGCATTGAGAGACGTTGGGTTGGCTAATGGCTGCTATAGCACAGCATGAATGCCTATAGCACAGCATGAATGCCTATAGCACAGCATGAATGCCTATAGCACAGCATGAATGCCTATAGCACAGCATGTTTGCCTATAGCACAGCACGAATGCCTATAGCACAACACGAATGCCTATAGCACAGCATGGATGCCTATAGCACAGCATGGATGCCTATAGCACAACATGAATGCCTATAGCACAACATGAATGCCTATAGCACAACATGAATGCCTATAGCACAACATGAATGCCTATAGCACAGCATGGATGCCTATAGCACAGCATGAATGCCTATAGCACAGCATGAATGCCTACAGTGCTTGAGAAGGAGGCCATTTGATATATTGACATATTTTTCCATATGGGTGTAATTATCAAAAGCACCAAAAAAAACAGCCATTAGCCAACCCAACGTCTCTCAATGCATGGTGGAAATATCGATTGGTTTTGTTACATTTTTGCTGCCCAGTCCAACAGAAAAGTCTGTACATACTGACAGGGTCCGTCAATCAATTATCTACTAAAAACAACATTTCTCCCGTCTCAATTCCATCCAATCTATCACCACACCCCAACCATACTCTGGCGACAACAATGCCTTCACAAATGCGTTTCAAGTGTTTTGGTTACAAACAGGCCTGACGTGAACCAATGTTGTTATGTTTGTTTCTACAACAGCGGCAAACCAATTTCCCCATTATGGGATAATAAAATAAATGTAAATTGGAGTACAATTCAGTATACAACTGTGAGCAACCAATAAAAACAGTACTACTACTACAACACCAACAACAACATGTACTACTACTACTACTGTTTGAGTTATTACCCTTGTTAACGTGTTGACAGAAGCCCTGGCTGTTCCTGACCGGCTCATCTCGTACCATGTCATACCTTACCAGGTCATACTTGAAGAGGAGCTGCAAGAAAGGAAAAGAAGAAAAAAAAACATACAAAAGGACCTACATTATAATTCATTTGAGTTGTGGGCAATAGGGCATTAGTAAGATATAGCACATATCTTTATGCCATTAAGCAAAGGGTCTCTGGTCACATGACATCATGCATTCAACCTATTAGGTTTGTTCTAAACAGGTTATTTTCCCAATCATTTCGCTCTGAACAGTACCATTACAGTAAGGATTGATATCGTCCCTTTCTGTTATTTTTTTTAAACCTATGAAATCAACATTAAATTACTTCACCAATGGATAGAGCCGCTTGCTACGGAGTGGGCAAGTTATGACCCTTGCATTGGACAGACAAGTGTAGTGTAGGGTGCGAGGTGCGACAAATTTTGCGGGTGAGGAGAGCGCTGAGCATCTCGTTGTTATGACGTGTTATCTGAATTAGACCCACAGAAATATACCTACGGAGGAACGTCTCTATGAAGATGTTTGATCTTCAGAGACTTGGCTTACCTAACGTTGGACCAGAGCTACCTAACGTTGGACCAGAGCTACCTAACGTTGGACCAGAGCTACCTAACGTTGGACCAGAGCTACCTAACGTTGGACCAGAGCTACCTAACGTTGGACCAGAGCTACCTAACGTTGGACCAGAGCTACCTAACGTTGGACCAGAGCTACCTAACGTTGGACCAGAGCTACCTAACGTTGGACCAGAGCTACCTAACGTTGGACCAGAGCTAGCCCTTGACCTTGACTCAGTTCCATTACATTACACATAATGCCAACTAGAGTTTGAGTGACGGACCAGAGTTAGCTAACTAACAAGCTTGTGTGTGCAGAGCGACACCAGAACTCAAATTAAAACACGTTTTACCTTTTTGTAATGAATAAATCCAATGTGAAACGTGATAACTACAGTTTCCTTACCTAGCATTGAAAAAGATAATTCATTGTTCTCTAAAAATCTCTGAATCAGGCCTGTAACATTAGTAGCTACAGTAGACTATGCATACTTCAGGGGCAGGGGAAGGTAGCGCACACACACACACACACACAAACACACACACACACACATGTCCAACTGCCAGGTAGGTAGTCACTGGAATACGTTTGAGTGACAGACAGTGCTTTACATAAACGCTTTGTTGCATTTTTTTTTTATGAGACTGGAGGGGGAAAAAAATGCCCTGGAATGTACCCCAACCATGCTCATAAAATAACGATTCTGTTCCGGAACAGTATAGATCACCTTCATTCATAGTTCTGGTTCTGTTCTTTGGAAGTTCTTTTTATTGTCCTGTTTCCTGAACTGGTTCCAACCCCTGGTTGAAAGCATTCCTTCCGTACATCATTACTGTATAGGCCGTTGTACAAGGCCATTTCCATAGAAAGTCAGTATTCTTGAGAAATAACGTATGTGTTGTGGGAGTGCACATTCCCATCTAACAGCTAAAAAATGTTTGTTTTTAAAAAAAATCCCTTGTGGAATTAAAAAGAATGGTCACAAAAGGTATCAAATGCTCCCTTTCTTTCGATTTGTTCAATTCCTTTGATGTTCAATAGTTCTACAAAATCTGATTTAATCAAGTATCTTCCTGTTGTTGCAATGCCCTCTGCAATACTGTATTTCTGGTTTTGATGCACATATGCACAACAACAAAAAACACCCACACAATGAATACCTTTCACTCCAGGGAATCTGTACACACACACACACACACACACACACACACACACACACACACACACACACACCACCTTCATATCACCCCTATTGCAATGTGTAGCCTATGGTATCAAATGTGTGGATTAACCCACTGCATAACCTGTCCCCTGACTCAAATCCATAAACTCCTTTGGTTATCAACAACAACAACAAACACTTTGGCAGTGTAATGCAATGAATACTGCACATTTTTGAGCTTTCCAAGAAATGTTTTCCAGTACTGTTAGTTAGTTTAAATGGAAAGATTGGGTCTGGCACACAAAGCTACACTGTGTAGGTTTAGCAAAACAGGTTGGACTCTGGGTAATAAATGGGTAATACTTTCAGGGTAACACGTTATGCTGATGTACTGTTTATAAATGCATTACTTATGGGTTATGAATGCATTAAAAGTCCCTATGTAGGTACCCTTATAATAAAAGGTTATGCATTAAAAATGTTACTTAGAATTTAAAGAAGAAGACATTCCTCAGTCACACATTCCACAGTAAGGGAGGATAAACAAAACAGTCGCTAACATTACGCGCACCTGCCACCATCATTACGCGCACCTGCCACCATCATTACGCGCACCTGCCACCATCATTACGCGCACCTGCCACCATCATTACGCGCACCTGCCACCATCATTACGCGCACCTGCCACCATCATTACGCGCACCTGCCACCATCATTACCCGCACCTGCCACCATCATTACGCGCACCTGTCCCCATCATTACGCGCACCTGCCCCCATCATTACGCGCACCTGTCCCCATCATTACGCGCACCTGTCCCCATCATTACGCGCACCTGTCCCCATCATTACGCGCACCTGCCACCATCATTACGCGCGCCTGCCACTATCATTACGCGCGCCTGCCACCATCATTACGCGCGCCTGCCACCATCACTACGCGCGCCTGCCACCATCACTACGCGCGCCTGCCACCATCACTACGCGCGCCTGTCCCCATCACTACGCGCGCCTGTCCCCATCACTACGCGCGCCTGTCCCCATCACTACGCGCGCCTGTCCCCATCACTACGCGCGCCTGTCCCCATCACTACGCGCGCCTGTCCCCATCACTACGCGCGCCTGTCCCCATCATTACGCGCGCCTGCCACCATCATTACGCGCGCCTGCCACCATCATTACGCGCGCCTGCCACCATCATTACGCGCGCCTGCCACCATCATTACGCGCGCCTGCCACCATCATTACGCGCGCCTGCCACCATCATTACGCGCACCTGCCACCATCATTACGCGCACCTGCCACCATCATTACGCGCACCTGTCACCATCATTACGCACACCTGTCCCCATCATTACGCGCACCTGCCACCATCATTACGCGCACCTGCCACTATCATTACGCGCACCTGCCACTATCATTACGCGCACCTGCCACCATCATTACCCGCACCTGCCACCATCATTACGCGCACCTGCCACCATCATTACGCGCACCTGTCCCCATCATTACGCCACTGCCACTCATTACGCGCACCTGTCCCCATCATTACGCGCACCTGCCACTATCATTACGCGCACCTGCCACCATCATTACGCGCACCTGCCACCATCATTACGCGCACCTGCCACCATCATTACATGCCACTATCATTACGCACCTGTCCCCATCATTACGCGCACCTGCCACTATCATTACGCGCACCTGCCACCATCATTACGCGCACCTGCCACCATCATTACGCGCACCTGCCACCATCATTACGCGCACCTGCCACCTGCGCACCTGCCACTCATTACGCGCGCCTGCCACCATCATTACCCGCACCTGCCACCATCATTACGCCACCTGCCACCATCATTACGCGCACCTGTCCCCATCATTACGCGCAACTGCCACTATCATTACGCGCACCTGTCCCCATCATTACGCCACCTGCCACTATCATTACGCGCACCTGCCACCATCATTACCCGCACCTGCCACCATCATTACGCGCACCTGCCACCATCATTACGCGCACCTGCCACCATCATTACGCGCACCTGTCCCCATCATTACGCGCACCTGCCACTATCATTACGCGCACCTGCCACCATCATTACGCGCACCTGCCACCATCATTACGCGCACCTGCCACCATCATTACGCGCAACTGCCACTATCATTACGCGCACCTGTCCCCATCATTACGCGCACCTGCCACTATCATTACGCGCACCTGCCACCATCATTACGCGCACCTGCCACCATCATTACGCGCACCTGCCACCATCACTACGCGCACCTGCCACCATCACTTGCCACCATCACTACGCGCACCTGCCACCATCACTACGCGCACCTGCCACCATCATTACGCGCACCTGTCCCCATCATTACGCGCACCTGCCACCATCATTACGCACACCTGCCACCATCACTACGGGCACCTGCCACCATCATTACGCACACCTGCCACCATCATTACGCACACCTGCCACCATCATTACGCGCACCTGCCACCATCATTACGCACACCTGCCACCATCATTACGCACACCTGCCACCATCATTACGCGCACCTGTCCCCATCATTACGCACACCTGCCACCATCATTACGCGCACCTGTCCCCATCATTACGCGCACCTGTCCCCATCATTACGCGCACCTGTCCCCATCATTACGCGCACCTGCCACTATCATTACGCGCACCTGCCACCATCATTACGCGCACCTGTCCCCATCATTACGCGCACCTGCCACCATCATTACGCGCACCTGCCACCATCATTACGCGCACCTGCCACCATCATTACGCGCACCTGTCCCCATCATTACGCGCACCTGTCCCCATCATTACGCGCACCTGTCCCCATCATTACGCCCACCTGTCCCCATCATTACGCCCACCTGTCCCCATCATTACGCGCACCTGCACTTCATGAGACTCACCTGGACTCCATAATCTTTCTGATTTCCTCCCCTATATCTGTCGATCCCTTTGGTTCTTTCCCCAGGTGTTATTAATTCTGTGTTTCATGTCCGTACGCTACTCGTGTTTCTTGTTTTGTTCCATGTTTCATTCATTATTAAATTCACTCCCTGTACTTTCTTTCCGACTCCTAGCGTACTCATTACACATCATTGTCTGTTTTGCAAATGACACCCTTTTCCTTACGTAGTCCACTCCTTTTGACCACGGCCTACAGGGCTCTGGTCAAAAGTAGTGCACTATATAGGGAATAGGGCGCCATTTGGGACACACAACTCATTTACACGTGTACTTACCTGAATTTAGACAAGATTGTACCAAGAAATAAAAAGCTGAAATGTCTCGAGTCATTAAGTTTTCAACCTCCTTTTCTTATGGCAAGCTTAAATAAGTTTAGGAGAATACTTATTGACAAGACATTCCTGCTTTATTTTTAATACATTTGTAAAAAAAAAAATAATCAAAACACATTATAGGGTATTGTGTATAGGCCAGTGACAAAAACAAATCTAAATGTAATAAGTTAAGACATCCATGTGGGTGTGAACACTTCCTGAAGGTAATCTATGTGCATTTGACGGTGTATGATAGTAGGGGCCAGACACACCGTTTTTTTGTTTCAAGAACTACAACGTTGATGGGTTTTTCACGCTCAACAGTTTCCTGTGTGTATCTAGAATGGTCCACCACCCCAAGGACATCCAGCCAACTTGACACAACTGTGGGAGGGCATTGGAGTCTACGTGGGCCAGCATCCCTGTGGAACGCTTTCGACACCTTGTAGAGTCCCATGCCCCGACGAATTGAGGCTGTTCTGAGGGCATAAAAGGGTACAACTTCATATTAGGAAGGTGATCTTAATGTTTTGTACACTCAGTGTATATACACAGGGTTTGTCTTCATATGAGATTTACAATTCTAATAATTGCCAATTAAATACTATATTGTCTTCTGGTTAGAATGCAAATCAGAAGAATATGATAACATACTGAATGCAAGATAACCAAAGGACCAGGGCAGTAACAATCAATCCCGACGGACGCCAAATAACAGAATTATAGATACTAGACTAACTACAGCATTCACAAGCTGTTTGATAAAAATCACAATGTGTGTAAATCACAATCTTGTTTTGTAAACTTAAAAAGGTTTTGTAGGTTGGTTTCTGGGTCAAGAGGCTTGAGTAGTGAGACCAGCCTAAGAATAGTTCATTTAAGATTAAGGTAAGATTAATCCTAAGTACTCTTACCCCACTCTACTAGTGCTTATAATGACAGATGTACAGAGTATATATATATATATATATATAATTTCGTGTTGGCATACAGCCCTTCCTATGTCAATGTGCAGGAGGGTACTTCAGCTGCCATGTTGTTTAAATCAGAGTACGTCAGAAAGTATGTTCCCGATTCTGGTGGCGTAGTCGGTTGAGCATTGGCCTACTAAGCATAGGATTGGCGGTTCAATCCTTGCTCTGGCCACCAACGCCCTCCTGACTTCTCAAGAATAATTAGGTTCCACCGCCACACACAATAAGTTACAAACTGAACATGTTCAAGGTGCGACATAAATATTCCAATTGAAAGAGCAAAAACTTATGTAGAAGACTAGGAGTAGCTAGTACAGTAGCTATACAGTCAACTTGCATTGAATCTAAATGCGTATGGGAGATTCCTTTCTCGTCTCTGCAACATGACATTTACATTCAAACTCCAGCACTCTGCACCATTGATCTTATCTCCCTATAGGTTCTTTGTCACCTCAAATGCCCCCTGAGATGTAACAGTGATTACAATGCCTACCTAATGCAGCATTACTTAACCTATTCTTTGTCAAGCTGGCTAGTCTTAGCAGTCTAAGAACACCCAGGTGAAGTCAGGTAGCCATGTTCTTTTTTATTAAGTACATTCAAAAAAATTATATGTAACTTTTTGTGGGACCCAAACAAATTGACATAGAATCTGAATTATAGATCTGTCATTCTCATTGAAAGCAAGTCTAAGAAGAGGTAGATCTGTTCTATTTCTATGCTTCCCGTTCACAAGTTTTGTTTGAGTCTTTTACTTTCGGTTTTGTACACCAGCTTCAAAATGGCGGGGGAAAAAATACAATATGTGTGGTTATTGAAAATATATTTCACAGCGGTTTAGATGGTACAATGATTCCATACACTATGACTGCTCGTTTAGTCACAAACTGGAATTAGGCGAACTATTAGAATTTTTGAAACCAGGAAATGGTGTAGCGATATCTGTACCTTTTAAGTCCTCGTCTCCCCAGAGATCTGCGTTATGAGGACTTCAGTGGACTCAATGACCAGTAAAGATGAGCAGTGCTAGTTAATCTGTGTTACGTGTCGTAACCATTGTTATGTGATGGTTTAAAACAGTGATACAGAAGTCTATTCCTTGAGGGCTGCAGTGGTCTCTTGTTTTCATGCTTTCGAATAAATCACGTTACAGAAAGGCTTGAGAATCAATTTACCTGGTTTGGTTTGAAATAATTGAATTATTTGCAGACAGTGAAATAACAAATACCAGAATGGTCCATCCTTCCTACTTTGACGGAAACCCTGATCCTCAGCTAAACTACATTGATTGTGTTAATTAAATGCAGTTCAATTCAATCATGTCTTCAGTGATTACCTTGAAGGAAGGAAGGAAGGAAGGCTTTTCTATTTGTATTTGAACTGAGCCCATGTTTCAGACAATACCGACTCCGCTCTCTCTCTCTCTAGTGTGGAGGGGAGAGAGCATTAAGGGCGCTTAGGGAGAAGTCAGGCATGTTTTAAACTAATATGGCTCACCTCAGAGTAAACCCAGTAATCTTTGATCCTTGTTGGATGAGTGCCAGAAGCACAGCACACATTGACACAGATAGTGTGACTGTGTCGTGTCTGACACAGATACAGACAACAGACCAAAGATACACACACCACACACACACAAAAGTGCCTTCTGGAAGTATTCAGACTCCTTGATTTCTTTCACATTTTTATCTTATTCTAAAATTAAGGAAGAAATCCTCAATCTACCGTACTCACAATACCCCATAATGACAAAGTGAAAACAGGTTTAGACATTTTTGCAAATGTATTAAAAATAAAATCTTTGCTAAGAGACTTGACATTGAGCTCAGGTGGATCCAGTTTCCATTGATCATCTTGGAGGTGTTTCTACAACTTGATTGGAGTCCCACCTGTGGTAAATTAAATTGACTGGACATGATTTAGAAAGGCAGACACCTGTCTGTATAAGGTCCCACAGTTGACAGTGCATGTCGGGGCAAAAACCAAGCCATGAGGTCGAAGGAATTGTCCGTAGAGCTCCGAGACAGGATTGTGTCGAGGCACAGATCTGGGGAAGGGTACCAAAACATTTTCGCATCAATGAAGGTCCCCAAGAGCACAGTGGCCTCCATTCTTAAATGAAAGAAGTTTGGAATCACCAAGATTCTTCCTAGAGCTGGCCACCCAGCCAAACTGAGCAAATGGGGGATAAGGGCCTTGGTCAGGGAGGTGACCAAGAACCCGATGGTCAGTCTGACAGAGCTCTAGAGTTCCTCTGTAGAGATGGGAGAACCTTCCAGAAGGACAACCATCTCCACAGCACTCTACCAATCAGGCCTTTATGGTAGAGTGGCGAGATGGAAGCCCTCCTTTGTAAAAGGTACATGAAAGCCCGCTCAGAGTTACCCGAAAGGCACCAAAAGGACTCTGACCATGACAAAATATTCTCTGGTCTGATGAAACCAAGCTTGAACCCTTTGGCCTGAATGCCAAGCATCAAGGCTGGAGGAAACCTGTCACCATCCCCACGGTGAAGCATGGTGGTGGTAGCATCATGCTGTGGGGATGTTTTTCAGTGGCAGGGACTGGGAGACCAGTCAGGATCAAGGCAAAGAAGATTGGAGCAAAGTACAGAGATCCATGTTGAAAACCTCCTCCAGAGCGCTCAGGAACTCAGACTGGGGTGAAAGTTAAACTTCCAACAGGACAATGACCCTAAGCACACAGCCACTCAACGCATGAGTGGCTTCGGGACAATTCTCTGAATGTCCTTGAGTTGCCCAGCCAGAGCCCAGGCTCGAACCCAATAAAAACATCTCTGGAGAGACCTGAAAATATCTGGGCAGCAACACTCCCCATCCAACCTGACAGAGCTTGAGAGGATCTGCAGAGAAGAATGGGAGAAACTCCCCAAATGCAGATGTGCCAAGCTTGTAGCGTCATACCCAAGAAGACTTGAGGCTGTAATCGCTGCCTAAGGTGCTTCAACACGTCATTGATTTAAAATATATACATCTTAATACATTAGCAAAAATATCTTAAAACCAGTTTTTGCTATGTCATTATATGGTATTGTGATGTCATTAGGGGGTATTGTGATGTCATTAGGGGGTATTGTGATGTCATTAGGGGGTATTGTGTGTAGATTGATGAGTGAAAAAAAAAACAATTTCATCCATTTTAGAATAAGGCTGTAATGTAAAAAAGTCAAGGGGTCTGAATACTTTACACACACACACACACACACACTTTTCACCTCATTGAGGGCCTGATTACTGAACAAATAGATTTTAAAAAAAAGTTTTATATTTAACCTTTATTTAACTAGGCAAGTCAGTTAAGAACAAATTCATATTTTACAATGACGGCCTACCCCGGCCAAACCCTAACCTGGACAACGCTGGCCCTATGGGACTCTTGATCACGGCCGGTTGTGATACAGCCTAGAATCGAACCAGGGCCTGTAGGGAGGCCACTAGCACAGATGCAAGACTTGAGTTGGGAAACACTGCGCTACATAATGTGTACTGTTGGGGTTACTGGACGACTGGAGTTGGGAAACACTGCGCTACATAATGTGTACTGTTGGAGTCACTGGAGGACTGGAGTTGGGAAACACTGCCCTACATAATGTGTACTGTTGGGGTTACTGGACGACTGGAGTTGGGAAACACTGCCCTACATAATGTGTACTGTTGGGGTTACTGGAGGACTGGAGTTGGAAAAACTGCCCTACATAATGTGTACTGTTGGGGTTACTGGAGGACTGGAAAACACTGCCCTACATAATGTGTACTGTTGGGGTTACTGGAGGACTGGAGTTGGGAAACACTGCCCTACATAATGTGTACTGTTGGGGTTACTGGAGGACTGGGAAACACTGCCCTACATAATGTGTACTGTTGGGGTTACTGGACGACTGGAGTTGGGAAACACTGCCCTACATAATGTGTACTGTTGGGGTTACTGGAGGACTGGAGTTGGAAAAACTGCCCTACATAATGTGTACTGTTGGGGTTACTGGAGGACTGGAAAACACTGCCCTACATAATGTGTACTGTTGGGGTTACTGGAGGACTGGAGTTGGGAAACACTGCCCTACATAATGTGTACTGTTGGGGTTACTGGAGGACTGGGAAACACTGCCCTACATAATGTGTACTGTTGGGGTTACTGGAGGACTGGAGTTGGGAAACACTGCCCTACATAATGTGTACTGTTGGGGTTACTGGAGGACTGGGAAACACTGCCCTACATAATGTGTACTGTTGGGGTTACTGGAGGACTGGAGTTGGGAAACACTGCCCTACATAATGTGTACTGTTGGGGTTACTGGAGGACTGGGAAACACTGCCCTAGATAATGTGTACTGTTGGGGTTACTGGAGGACTGGAGTTGGGAAACACTGCCCTACATAATGTGTACTGTTGGGGTTACTGGAGTTGGGAAAACCTGATTTTGGACACAGCAATTTCAATAATGGGCTAAGGGGACAAATTAACTTTTAAAAATTACTTTCAAATTTAGAGACTAATCTAATATTCTGGATCCAATGTTCAGTCAAGGCCAGTAATAATTACTTAGAACAATTAAATATATAATTTAAAAAATTTACTTTCTTTATTAATGTTATATGATCTCTGTGTCTGAGTAAGTGAGTTCCTACTAGGATGAATTCCATTGCATTCAATGCCCTTGTTAGGGCCAGGTTTCAGTTCGTGTGAAACCTTGAATCCAGCGGCAGTCTGTTTGTCCTATCATGTCAACTCGTCACTCATTGTCGTGCCAAATGTTTGGCTTCACAATAAGCAATGGAGTTTGGAAGAGCACAAATGTATCTGGGACCATGCTATCGCAAATCAGCAGATTGGGCATAAAGGGGAAACACTGATTGAATACATAGTTTGTCCAGAATTAATTTGTTCCAACGTAAGCCAGCTTTAAAATTTCCATACAATGGGTTGCCAGGTTGGCTATTTTTTTTGTTATCACCTTGTAGAAGAAGTTGGAGCGGCCCACAGCTCCGATCTTGCCGATGTGGTTCATGAAACACAGGTTGCCCTCTGTGGAGCCGTAGAGCTCGCACATGCGGATCTCGCCAAAACGTCGGTGGAACTCCCGCCACACGTCCTGCCGGAGCCCGTTTCCCACACCCATGTGCACCTTGTGCTTCTTCTCCCCCTCGGCCTGATGGGAAATGGAGTAAACAGCATGTTAGATACAAGCAGAGCACTCCTCCATTTAAAACTGACAAGTGTAAATAATATAGCATGGTTGACAATAATATACAGTATATGGCTCAGTTGTTAGAGAATGGTGCTTGTTCGATTCCCGCAGAGGACCAGTTTGAAAAAGTATGAAAAATGTATGCACTCACTACTGTAAGGATAAGACCGTCTGCTAAATGACTGAAATAATATACATCTCAAATGTTATTGGTCACATACACGTGTTTAGCAGATGTTATTGCGGGTGTAGCGAAATGCTTGTTTTTCTAGCTCCGACAGTACAGTAATATATAACAAGTAATATCTAACAATTTCACAACACATACCCAATACACAAATATCTAAGTAATGTAATTAAGACTATCCACATATGGACGAGTGATTCAGAGCAGCAAAAATTGAGTAGGATAGTATAGAATACGGTATATAAAGTTGAAGTCGGAAGGTTCAATACACCTTAGCCAAATACATTTAAACTCAGTTGTTCACAATTTCTGACATTTAATCCTAGTAAAAATTCCCTGTCTTAGGTCAGTTAGGATCACCACTTTATTTTAAGAATGTGAAATGTCAGAATAATAGTAGAGAGAACGATTTATTTAAGCTTTTATTTCCATGATGACGAGCAAAGAGCCAGAAGGTTTTAAGGTAGGCCTTGAAATATATCCAGAGGTACACCTCCTATTGACTCAAATGAAGTCAATTAGCCTTTCAGAAGCTTCTAAAGCCATGACATAATTTAATGGGATTTTCCAAGCTATTTAAAGTCAGTGTAAACTTCTGACCCACTGGAATTGTGATACAGTGAATTAAATATAAGTGGAATAATCTGTCTGTAAACAATTGTTGGAAAAATGACTTGTGTCATGCACAAAGTAGATGTCCTAAACGACTTGCCAAAACTATAGTTTGTTAACAATACATTTGTGGAGTGGTTGAAAAACAAGTTTTAATGACTCCAACCTAAGTGTTATGCAAACTTCCGGCTTCAACTGTATGAGATGGGTAGTGAAAGTTATACAAACGTTATTAAAGTGGCCAGTGATTTCAAGTCTATGGAGAAATTGTAGAAATTGCCTGTGAATATGAAGAATAATTGGTAATAACTTTACAAAATGCTTTAGGAATATTCTCAATACTTGAAGTCATCAATGTGGGTTTTTATTTAGCCGTGGTCTGAATTCCTTACACTGGCTCAGTTTTTAATTGTTTCCAGTCTCCTCTGGGAAAAAGATTGTTTTAAACGAGGAAGTCTGAGATTAACTGAGGTTAAATAAATGAAATAATACTGTGGAAACAAGTATTTCATTCAAGGAGGTCGGTTTTGGTGGGAAGAGAGCATGACTGAAATGGTTGAAAAAGACCAATGGCTCTGCGGTGAAGATTCCCCCATGTACAGATTATAATTATTTACCTGTATTTAACTAGGCAAGTCAGTTAATTAAGAACAAATTCTTATTTACAATGACGGTCTACCTTCTAGGCAGAGTTGCAAAGAAAAAGCCATATCTCAGACTGGCTAATAAAAAGAAAAGATTAAGACGGGCAAAAGAACACAGACACTGGACAGAGGAACTTTTCCTAGAAGGCCAACATCATGGAGTCGCCTTGTCCCATTTTGCGGGTACTATTCAATGAAGCTGTCAGCTGAGGACTTGTGAGGTATATGTTTCTCAAACTAGACACTCGAATGTACTTGTCCTCTTGCTCAGTTGTGCACCCGGGCCTCCCACTCCTCTTTCTATTCTGGTTAGAGACGGAGTAGTACACAGCGTTGTACGAGATGTTCAGTTTCTTGGAAATTTCTCACATGGAATAGCCTTAATTTCTCAGAACAAGAATAGACTGACAAGTTTCAAAAGAAAGGTATTTGTTTCTGACCATTTTGAGCCTGTAATTGAACCCACAAATGCTGATGCTCCAGATACTCAAAATAAATAAAATAAGGTCAGTTGTATTGCTTCTTTAAATCAGCACAACAGTTTTCAGCTATGCTAACATAATTGCAAAAGGGTTTTCTAATGATCAATTATCCTTTTAAAATTATAAACTTGGATTAGCTAACACAACGTGCAATTGGAACGTTGTAAAGCCATGACATAATTCTGGCTTATGTCGATATTTCATTTTTTTTTTTAAATCTGCCGTTTCCAGCTACAATAGTCATTCACAACATTAACAATGTCTACACTGCATTTCTGATCAATTTGATGTTGTTTTAATAGACAAAAAAAAACATTTTCTTTCAAGGACATTTCTAAGTGACCCCAAACTTTTGAACAGTAGTCTATGTATGTACATTCTGAAGCTGGCTTTGTTAGTTCTTTTCTAGTCCTATACAGACGTGGAAGCTGATAGTCAGGTTTTTCTATCCACAATCCAGACTACAATAGATGGCTTCCTAAAGAAAATCAAATCCAAACCTGGCCAAAAGAGCACTCTTCCTTGGCTAAATGGAGAAATCTGGAAATTGATGAAAGAACGAGATTATGCTCTAAAAACAGCCCTAAAATCTAAATTAGAGCATGACAGACGTAGGTTTACCATGCTGAGAAATAAGGTGATAAAAGAAATCAGACAGGCCAAGGCAAACTTTTTTATTAACATAATTGGTGAAGCAAAGGGAAATTCTAAATTGATATGGGAGAATCGAAAAAAGTTAACAGGGAAAGACCATAGTAACACTGCAAAAAGACTAGAAATCATGGTGAATAACAATCTAACACAGGATGCAGTTGAAATAGCAACAGCCTTCAATTCCTACTTTATTGACTCTGTCAGGTTACTGACACAGAACCCCTCCACTGATTTCTTGGGCTCAGTGCTAGTGAATGACGCTCAACCTGTCTTCATCATAAGGGAGGTTTCTGAGTCAATGGTGAACAAGGTGATTAGCTCACTAAAGAACTCTAAAGCCAAAGATGTGTTTGGGATGGACTCTACCTTTCGTAAAAACTACAAAGAGTCACTCATTGGCCCCATTACTAAGGTCACCAACACATCTATTGGTCTCGGTGTGTTTCCAAGGGTATGGAAGTCGGCCATAATAACGGCCATCTTTAAATCAGGCGACCCTGCTGACGTGAGTAACTACAGGCCCATTAGTATACTACCTGTGGTGTCAAAGGTTGTTGAAAAGTGTGTAGCAGAACAACTGATTAAACACCTCAACAACAGCCCCTTCACATTACACTCCATGCAGTTTGGCTTCAGAGCGAAACACTCCACAGAAACGGCCAACTGCTTTCTTCTGGAAAATGTGAAGTCCAAGATGGACAAAGGGGGTGCTGTTGGGGCTGTGTTTCTGGACCTAAGGAAGGATTTTGATACTGTTAACCATGAGATTCTCATCACAAAATTGTCCAAGTTCAACTTTTCCCCTGATGCCTTGAGATGGATGAAATCATACCTTGAAGGCAGAACTCAGTGTGTCAGAGTGAGCAATGAGCTGTCGCCCACTCGTAGCTATGATGTGGGCGTGCCCCAAGGGTCAATACTGGGGCCCCTCCTGTTCAGCCTGTACATTAATGATCTGCCTTCTGTATGTACTGGGTCTGAAGTTCAAATGTATGCAGATGATACAGTGATATATGTGCATGCAAAGAGCAAACAACAAGCTGCACAAGAACTCACTACTGTAATGGTCCAGGTTACAAAGTGGCTCTGTGACTCGTGTTTGCATCTCAATGTGAAAATAACTGTTTGCATGTTCTTCACAAAGAGGGCAACAGATGCTACTGAGCCAGATGTCTATGTGTCAGGGGAGAAGCTCCTGGTGGTATCCGATTTTAAGTACCTTGGCATCATACTTGATTCCAACCTCTCTTTTAAAAAGCATGTGAAAAAGGTAATTCAAATAACTAAATTCAATCTAGCTAATTTCCGATTTATACGAAATTGTTTGACTACAGAGGTAGCAAAACTGTACTTCAAATCTATGATACTCCCCCACTTAACATACTGCTTGACTAGTTGGGCCCAAGCTTGCTGTACAACATTAAAACCTATTCAGTCTGTCTACAAACAGGCTCTCAAAGTGCTTGATAGGAAGCCCAATAGCCATCATCATTGTCACATCCTTAGAAAACATGAGCTCTTGAGTTGGGAAAATCTTGTGCAATACACCGACGCATGTCTTGTATTCAAGATCCTTAATGGCCTGGCTCCCCTCCACTCAATATTTTTGTTAAACAGAAAACCCAGACATATGGCAGCAGATCCACAAGGTCTGCCATGAGAGGTGACTGTATAGTTCCCCTAAGGAAAAGCACCTTTAGTAAATCTGCATTCTCTGTGAGAGCTTCCCATGTCTGGAATACACTGCCATCAGACACACATAACTGCACCACATATCACACTTTCACAAAATGCTTGAAGACATGGCTAAAGGTCAATCAGATTTGTGAACATGGTCCCTAGCTGTGTGTTGCCGCTTTCCATGTTGTCTGTAGCTTGTGAGGTATGGAAACACTTTGTTGCTTTTATGAATTTTGTCTTGCTGCTTTTTGTTCTATGTTGCTCTGTCTGTATGCTATGTCTTGCTTGTCCTATGTTGCTATGTTGCTATGTCTATGGTGCTATTGTCTATATTGTAATTGTTTTTAATAACCTGCCCAGGGACTGCGGTTGAAAATTAGCCGGCTGGCTAAAACCGGCACTTTTACTGAAACGTTGATTAATGTGCACTGTCCCTGTAAAAATAAAATAAACTAAACTAAAGTCATTTGATGATACAATCAGTGGACTTGTTAGCCAGATGCCTTCAGAAAGTATTCACACCCCTTGACTTTCACATTTTGTTGTGTTACAGCCTGAATTTAAAATGGATTCAAATTGAGCATTTGTGTCACTGGCCAACACACAATGTCTTAAAAACATGTTTTCACTTTGTCAATATGGGGTATTGTGTAGATGGTTGAGATAAAAAAAAAAGTTATCAATTTTTGATTCAGGCTGTAACACAACAAAAATGTGGAATAAGTCAAGGGGTGCGAATACATTCTGAAGGGACTTACTTAGTAAAGATGGAACAAAGATGACAGGTGAAATAGAGGTTAAAGAGGGACATTGAAGTAAAGGTTGTACACCTCTGAAAGAAGAATAAACACGTGAAGACTGTACTGAGCAAAAGGGGCGAACAATGTCAAAAAATGAATAGTTATTACCTTAGGCTGGTTGCACAGATATCGACAGAGCTCGCCGATATACTGGAAGATGGTCACATCGTATTTTCTACAGTCATTCCAGAACTGTGAGGCTGAGAACTTCTTCTTCAAGACACAGGTAGCGCCTGGGGGAGAGAAAAAACACAACACATTTAAAAATCACAGAGAAATATATATTTTTTTTTAAATGTCAGAGTTAGAAAGTTCTCATGATCCATATCTGTGCGGAGTGAATATGGGATGGAGGGAGAAAGAATAGAGGGGGAAACTCACTCAGCTGACTATTCCCTAGTAGGAACATGTTGCTGATTTAGGTGTACTATATATACACACACAAGAAGAAGTAGTTAAGTTGCCTCAAATACAGATAAATCCTTAGATTTATTACATCGTATTGCTTATAAGCTGTTAATAAATGCTTGACAAATACTTCATGAACGCCTTATAAAAACAATTTATACAGAGAGATTAAGTTCAACGTGATAATTGCACAGTTGCCTGTCATTGTTTTGTCGTTGCTAGCAGTGCCTCCAGTTAACTGAAGGCTGTAGTGGCTGTTTTAAAGTAAATGGAAGTATGGATTAGAGTTTTTATTGGCCCAGAGACTACTTTTAAAAAAATGTATAGAGAGAGAGAGTCGACCGACGTGCGTCGCCTATTTCATAACACGGGGCTTGTAAAAGCTGTGTTTTTCCACACGAGAGGATCCAGACAAGGAGCCAGGCCCAGCCAATCAGAATGAGGTTGTTGTTTTTTTACCCACAAAAGGGCTTTATTACAGACAGAAATACTTATTGATATGCCACACCCATTAGATGGATGGATTATCTTGGCAAAGGAGAAATGCTCACTAACAGGGATGTAAACACTTCAACACAACATTTGAGAGAAATAAGCTTTTTGTGGGACATTTCTGGGATCTTTTATTCAGCTCGTGAAACATTGGACCGACACTTTACATGTTGCATTTATATGTTTATTTTTTCACGTAATATTGTCAAACACTTCTGCCACCCAAGTCATAGCCTGGTCTCTCTGCTACCGCATTGCAAGTGTTACCGATGCGCCAAGTCTGGAACCAATAGGAACCTGGACAGCTTCTGACCCCCAAGTCATAGCCTGGTCTCTCTGCTACCGCATTGCAAGTGTTACCGATGCGCCAAGTCTGGAACCAATAGGAACCTGGACAGCTTCTGCCACCGAAGTCATAAGTGCTAAATTTAATGGACTCTATTTGCACTAATGTTTTTGACTCATCACATACGCTGCTGCTACTGTTTATTATCTACCCTGGTGCCTACTCACTTTATTTCTAGTTATATGTACTTATCTACCTCATACATTGACTCAGTACTGGTACACCGTGTATATAGCCAAGTTATCATTAATCATTGTTCATTTATTATTACTTTTCTATTTTTTTCTCTGTTTGTTGGGAAGGGCCCATAAGAATTTCACTGTTAGTCTACACCTGGTGTTTACAAAGCATGTGACAAATAAAATTGGATTTTATTTTTTTTAAATGTTTTTTTTTTTTTACATATATAGATTTTTTGGACCAATCACAAGTGGGGCATCGCCCCTAATGCCTTCATGTACGGGCCGCCATTAGAGTTCTTCAAAACACACAGCCTATAGTAAACCCTCACTCTCCACACAGCCTATAGTAAACCCTCACTCTCCACACAGCCTATAGTAAACCCTCACTCTCCACACAGCCTATAGTAAACCCTCACTCTCCACACAGCCTATAGTAAACCCTCACTTAGAACAACAAGTGGTGCCTAATAGAGGTCCTTCAGAGATAATCAGAGGTAACAAAGTGTCAAGTGCTGTGTTCTCGTTGCTACACTGAGTAAATATGCACAAAAAAAAGTGGACTGAGTGTTAGACAGGTCCTTGACCTGTCCCAGGTTTTCCAGGGAGCAAATGTGCGTTGTGAGGAAGTTGTACTGTCAACTTTGCTGTTATTTGGAATAAATGTGCACCAATCAAAAATACAAATAAGTCTGAAGCCACCATGGTATTGAGAAGGACCATTTTGTATTTTTGTGTTTACATGCTCTGCTTTCAGTGACCACACTCTGCTTTCAGTGACCACACTCTGCTTTCAGTGACCACACTCTGCTTTCAGTGACCACACTCTGCTTTCAGTGACCACACTCTGCTTTCAGTGACCACACTCTGCTTTCAGTGACCACACTCTGCTTTCAGTGACCACACTCTGCTTTCAGTGACCACACTCTGCTTTCAGTGACCACACTCTGCTTTCAGTGACCACACTCTGCTTTCAGTGACCACACTCTGCTTTCAGTGACCACACTCTGCTTTAAGTGACCACACTCTGCTTTAAGTGACCATATTGTACTCCAAATCAGTGAAAATCATTCACATCTGACAAATCATTTCCAACCAGCAACACTGTAGCCTCAGCCGGTTACTGTTGGTCACCACAAAGGGCCCAAAACCTTCACTGAGTGGACGTCATCATAATAACGGTCTATTGGGTAGCAACTTGCTAGTTAGTGTACACGACGTGCCCGTTTGCTCGTCCTGCTCTGAAAGCATTCATTGAGATGCTAATTGGGGAGAAATTAAGGATCAGCTGTGGTCGCCCCAGTGATTGCAGAGGCATTAGAAACACAATGCGTCCCAAATCACTGGGGCCAGTGATTGCAGAGGCATTAGAAACACAATGCGTCCCAAATCGCACCCTATTCCCTATATAGTGCACTACTTCTTAACAGGGTCCATAGGGCTCCGGTCAAAAGTAGTGCACTATAGATGGAATAGGTTGCCATTTGGGACACAGGCCAGGAAGCACTCTTGAAACAAGACTCAGTATAGTAACAACACTGTCGCAGGAAAGACATGATACATGATGGTTCTACCTTACGCATGTTAAATCAGAATTCGGGGCGGCAGGGTAGCCTAGTGGTTAGAGTGTTGGACTAGTAACCGGAAGGTTGCAAGTTCAACCCCCCGAGCTGACAAGGTACAAATCTGTCGTTCTGCCCCTGAACAGGCAGTTAACCCACTGTTCCCAGGCCGTCATTGAAAATAAGAATCTGTTCTTAACTGACTTGCCTGGTTAAATAAAAGGTAAAAAAATAAATAAATAAAAATAATATATATGGACTGTGAGGACTGCACGCGTCTCTAGATAACACATCCTTCGAGAGTTGTTTAATGTAGACATGCACATCATTGTAGCCGTGTCCTAACATAGCCTCAATTCAGACAACTTTTCCTTAAGAAACAAACCTACTGTATCGTGTATTTGTGATGAAACAATTGGACAGGAACACACCATCTTACATTAAGTGAACAAAACATTAAGAACACCATCCTAATATTGAGTTGCCCCTCTTTTGCCCTCAGAACAGCCTCAATTCGTTGGTGCGTGGACTCTACATGGTGTCAAATATTTCACACGGACGCTGACCCATGTTGACGGCAACGCCTCCCACAGTTGTGTCCAGTTGGCTGGATGTCCTTGGGTGGTGGACCATTCTGGATACACACGGAAAACTGTTGAGCGTGAAAAACCCAGCAGCATTGCAGTTCTTGACACAACCCGGTGGCACCTACTACCATACCCCGTTCAAAGGCACTTAAATATTTAGTCTTGCCCATTCACTCTCTGAATGGCACACACACAATCCATGTCTCAAGGCTTAAAAATCCTTCTTTAACCTGTCTCCTCCCCTTCATCTACACTATTTCAATGGATTTAATAAGGGACCATAGCTTTCACCTGGATACACCTGGTCAGTCTGTCATGGAAAGAGCAGGTGTCCTTAATCTTTCATACAGACCTGCGTTCAAATAGCATGTGTTCTTTTAAAAACTTAAGCTGAGTTTGATTGAGCTTGACTGGTGCAAAGGAACCAATAGAATATCCCATCTGGCACATTAGAGGAGGAATGAGTAGTTTTGGAAGCTGGGGATGATTAGGTGGCCATGATGGTATGAGGGCCAGATTAGACATTTATCCAGGACACCGGGGTTAACACCCCTACAATTAGTGCCATGGGATCTTTAGTGACCACAGAGAGTCAGGAAACCTATTTGAACGTCCCATCCGAAAGATGCACCCTACGCACTGAAAGGCAATGTCCCCTTCACTGCCCTGGGACATTGGACCTTCCTTAGACCAGAGTAAAGAAGGCCCCCTACTGGCCCTCCAGCACCACTTCCAGCTACATCTGGTCCCCCATCCAGGGACCGACCGACCAGGACTGACCGACCAGGACCGACCGACCAGGACCGACCTTAGATTCAGAGTCAAGCCAGCAATGGAATACAAGGTGGTACGCTGCTGGCGGAAGGAAGGAAATATGAAAGTATGGAAGGAAGGAATGATGCATCTTTAAAAGTATTTGAACAGAGCCAATAGAGAGATACTGCTGCCGTTTTACCCATCTCGATGGTTCCCCCGACGCCGATGAGAGAGGCTGCACTGTGGTAGAGAGGCAGGGGGATGTAGACCACGTCATCTTCCGACCCACCGTAGGCCCAGAACCCTGCTGCAGCCTTCAGGGACTGGAGGTGTGTGATGACCGCAGCCTTAGGCAGACCTGCAACAACACCGACACGACCATCAACCAACATTACGACAACCACGGGAGAATCCTACTCACACACGTTGTAACATAAGGCTCATCATTCTTAGCCCCTCTTTACTGTCTTATTGTAGGTGTAGGGTGAAGTTACTGCAAGACACAGATCTTGGATCAGTTTAGTGTTTTCCCCTCTAAATGGTTAAGGTTTGCATTGGGGGAGGGGGAAAGCTGATCCTAGAGCTGTACCTAGGGAGAAACTTTACCCCGGTGTGTGGTGGCTGGTCACGGACAAAATGACTCCTGTGTGCAAAATATTTCAATATGAAAGCGGAGTCTGATCCTCCTCTTGGGAACATGCCATAACATAGACAGATCAAATAAACGCCTACACGTCATATAAAAATACCTACCCTGACCTATTTGATGACTAAAATGTCATGCAGACTGCTGTATCACTATCCAACTTTGAAAATGTCTCTAATAATTGCAGAGCGACTGTGTTATTAACCACATCCTATCTGAATAGACCTTGTAGAAGGGCCACGATGAAAGGACATGGGAGGAAATCAATACAACACATTATAGAAAAAGCGAACAGAGGTCAGATATCATTGTATCGTTCCTCTGTGGTACAGGACGGTCAGATATCATTGTACCGTTCCTCTATGGCTAAAGGACGGTCAGATATCATTGTATCGTTCCTCTGTGGTACAGGACGGTCAGATATCATTGTACCGTTCCTCTATGGCTAAAGGACGGTCAGATATCATTGTATCGTTCCTCTGTGGTACAGGACGGTCAGATATCATTGTACCGTTCCTCTATGGCTAAAGGACGGTCAGATATCATTGTATCGTTCCTCTCTGGCTAAAGGACGGTCAGATATCATTGTATCGTTCCTCTCTGGCTAAAGGACGGTCAGATATCATTGTATCGTTCCTCTGTGGCTAAAGGACGGTAAGATATCATTGTATCGTTCCTCTGTGGTACAGGACAGTCAGATATCATTGTATCGTTCCACTGTGGTACAGGAGTGCTAACTAAAGAGTCATTCATTTAATTAACATGCAACTAAATAGTAATTAAAGGGGAAGTTCAGAATTTAACTTGAAAGTGATTTTGCCTCCATCACTTCCATTGACTATTTGCTAGTAGTGGCTAAAGATAGCTGAAGTTTGTAGTGGCTGTTTGGAAAACCAAATCATGATTTACAGTTTCTCTTGGCCCATAGATCTAACATCAAGTTGTAAAATCCTGAACTTCCCCTTTAACGAATAACTAATGACAATTAAACACGTAACAGACGCACCAGTGGTTCCTGAGGTGAAGATGTAGAGGGTGGCGGCCTTGAGGGAGGTGGCAGCCCTCAGGGCAGGCGGGGTGGGCTTGTCCGACGCCTTGTCCATCTTATCTAGCAGTGTCTGGACCTCCGTGTGGCTCCTCTCGTTCTTCATGGCCCACACCGAGATGTTGTCCTCCAGGAAGCTGGGCAAGATGTCCTCCAAGGAGTCCAACAGGTCTGAGAATCATAGTAAAGTGAATGAGTTATTCAATAGGGCGAATCACTCAATAATTGCCTTGTCCAGGCAACACAGACCACATGGATCTGGGACTCGGTTAAATAAATGGAAGTGGTTGCTTTTTTTTTATTTTTTTTTAACCTTTATTTTACTAGGCAAGTCAGTTAAGAACAAATTCTTATTTTCAATGACGGCCTAGTGGGTTAACTGCCTGTTCAGGGACAGAACGACATATTTGTACCTTGTCAGCTCGGGGATTCAAACTTGCAACCTTTCGTTTACTAGTCCAACGCTCTAACCACTAGGCTACCCTGCTTCTGGACACTAGTGCTGTACCATTATGTTCAACGCATATTGTCAAGTTTTTTTTGCATGTTCCCTCCATTGCCATCAATCTGTTATATCCTGTGTGTGAAATGCATGACAATCTCAAATGAGGATTGTAATACTGTCAAAGTAGTCTATGGTTAGATCGTTGGACTAGTAACTGGAAGTTTGCAAGTTCAAACCCCCGAGCTGACAAGGTACAAATCTGTCGTTCTTCCCCTGAACAGGTAGTTAACCCACTGCTCCCCAGTAGGCCTTCATTGAAAATAAGAGTTTGTTCTTAACTGACTTTGCTAGTTAAATAAAGGTAAAATAAAAATTGTCACTGATGATGAAGAACAACTGTGCCAGCAAGCAGGTGTATGAGATTAGGCCTCTAAGTAAGCACAGATGCATTGAAGAAAACATTAAAGTAGGAGTGAGTACAGGGAAGAGAGATATTCCCAGCAGGTTTAGGACGTTGTCATACTAAATTTGGTCTTTGGCCAAGGGGACTCACAGTTAACACATTTCTAATGAGTGGCCCATGAGAGGTGGTCAGAGCACTGGCAGTGTGGTGCCAGGACAACAACCTCTCCCTCAATGTGAGCAAGACAAAGGAGCTGATCGTGGACTACAGGAAAAGGCGGGCCTAACAGGCCCCCGTTTATGTTGACGGGGCTGTAGTGGAGCGGGTCAAGAGTTGTCCACATCATCAGCGAACTATCACGGTCCAAACATACCACGACAAAACCTCCCCCCCCCCTCAGGAGACTGAAAATATTTGGCATGGGCCCCCAGATCCTCAAAAAGGTTCTACAGCTGCACCATCGAGAGCATCCTGACCGGTTGCATCACCGCCTAGTATGACAACTGCTCGACATCCGACCGTAAGGCGCTACAGAGGGTAGTGCGAACGGCCCAGTACATCACTGGGGCCAAGCTTCCTGCCATCCAGGACCTATATAATAAGCGGTGTCAGAGGAAAGCCCATAAAATTGTCAGAGACTCCAGTCACCTAAGTTATAGATTGTTTTCTCTGCTTCCGCATGGCAAGCGGTACCAGGGCACCAAGTCTAGGACCAAGAGGCTCCTCAACAGTTACTACACCAAGCCATTAGACTGCTGAACAATTCATAAAGATTCATAAATTGTCCGGTGGCGATTTTTATGAATTGTTCAGAACTCTAATGGCTTGGAGGTAGTAGCTGTTGAGGAGCCTCTTGGTCCTAGACTTGGTGCTCCGGTACCGCTTGCCATGCGGTAGCAGAGAAAACTATAAATTGCAACTCCAGGGTTGTTAGTTCAATTCCCACAGGGGGACCAGTACATATATATATATATATATATATATATACACACACTCACTACTGTAAATTGTCCTTCACTACTGTAAGTTGTCCTTCACTACTGTAAGTTGTCCTGGATAAGAGCTTCTAATAAAAACATGTTCAGTGTCTATGGTGAAGACGTGAATTGCTGATCATACAGAGTGTACGGGCCATTTAGAATTATAGCATACATGGTAATAGCATTATGAACCGGAATGCTTTACACATGGTTCGATGAGACCATATAGTCCTGGACTAAAATTATTGCTCAACGGAGAATCTCCAAGTGCTTTTTGGTCCATTACTTTTTTTTTATGTGTCTGGGAAAACTGCCCCACAACGTATAGAAATACATGTACATTGCATTTGACCCAGTCACCTTAATAAGCTTCATCCTTGGTAACATGGCCATATGGACTTAACAAGCTTACTCATGTTGATATGTCTCGTTGTCAACGACTGTGTGTAGGTAACAATTCGTAACACCAATAGGACTTCGTAGAATTCCGTGGGGAGTATACACAAGCACATTTGATAGAGCATCCCTGTTTCACAACACTGTGGTCGTAAAGCTGCTGGGTGGAATGGCAGATCGCCTGGAATGCTGCAGCTCTAAAAACACATCCGGCGTGGGCTACAACTATGTGAACGATGTTTTTCCCCATTACATTTCTTTGGACACATTTAATTAATAAATAAAACATCTTCAAACAAAAAAAAAACATTACGGCGGTCGTGTGGTAGGCTAATAACGTTCATTATCTAATCATTATGTCACCGATTGGCCGCCAACAGCCTACGCGACACTCATCAACTGTTACGTAGACTATATTACATGTTTACCTGCACCAACAACAAGAGTCTTGGCCCCACAGCAGTTGAAACAATGTAGCAACGATCTGGACTTAATGTTTGTGTTTAGAAAGGCCACTGCACATCCGAGTTTGATCAATCCGAACCAAACACAGATGAAGTCGGGCTCATTGTTCATCAGAAGCGCAACGGAGTCCCCTTTCTTCAACGTGCCCTGCTCGAGGAAGACATTCGCCAATTTGTTGCTCCGCTCGTTAATGTCTTGATAGGTGTACGTTATTCCCTCATATATAAGGAAAGGTTTTGTGGGAATTCGCTCTGCCTGTTGCACGAATCTGTCAATGATAGTGACAACTTTTGAAGTAATTTTGAATATCTCCAGACGTGCGCCGTACCGGATGACTTTCACTAAATAAAAAAGATCCTTCCAAAAGTAAGGGAAACACCGTTTCTGTACAACGTGTAGGGCTAAAATGCCAGCCGCTAGAGCTGTCACCGATCCCAACGAGAAAAACATCGCGCCAGTTCCAAACCAATTCCTTTGACAATTCTAGAACGAGACGCCGTGGATGTCACTGTCCCGAGCGATGCATTGTGACAAAATGATGTAAAGGAGAGCAGCGCATTCAGTTAAAGTCTTAGCTGGCTCTCTGGCCTTATGAAACGCACATGGAATCATGTGACTCTTGTTGTACAACTAACCGCTAAAGGGGGAGTGTCTTTACAAGAGCACGTTTCGCTCCAGTCTGACAGTTTGTAGCGAAATGTGTGAAGACCTGCAGTCAACATTCTTGCCGTTGTCAAGAATATCAACCACGCCTAGGATATAGATTTGTAAAACCGAGATAGATCCATAGAGATAGATAGAGGACTCATCTTTTGTATCTGTGCCATTATAGCGTCTGGACAGCATGGGCAGCACCGTTGAGGCTATCTCCATTTTAAAGTAGTCACTTCTGTTCTTCACAATCGGCTGATCCCAGCCAATGACCCTGTTGGACAAGACTCCATGTAGGTCAGCAGGAAGGATAAGGCCAATGAAGTTAGAAATTCCACAAAGTTTGACGACATTAAAATGGTGGAAATGCTGTCCATGCTAATAGAGGTCCTTTGTCCCCAATATGGATAGGTCAAGCTGTTCTTTTGACACCTATTGCCACCCTACCTGTCCTAAAGTGCGATCAGGAGGACATTGTTTCAGGCCAGGGACAGTAGGCTATACCTCACTCAGAATTAATATTGTGAAATCTTTTATTCACAATTTCATTTGCAGAAACTGTCAGTTTAATTTTAAAAGTACAAATGCTGTTTTTTTTTTGTTTTTGTTTTTTCCTATTTCAAATCATTTCTGGGTAACAATGAAGTACTTTACAGTAATTATTTTTGACCATGTTAATTGAAAACAAACACCAATAGGTTTTTTAGCAAAGAGGAATTTCTCAAGCAAACATTTAGATTAGGACTGTCTGGGAGTGGTCTGAGCAGAGACAACTCTTGTCAAACAGGTCTTACACTAAAAGGGCATTATCATCATTTTCACAATTTCACAGTATTATTCCAACCTCACAGCATGGAAGTATATATAAAACACAGCGAAATTTCTAGATTTCGGCTGCACTAGGCCTTTAACAATATAATCTTTCTGAATGTAACAGCATTCTTAATGTAACATCATCAATGTTATCATCATTATCATTTTTTGCCACAGATAACACGGCCAGAGCTACATTTCAACCTTGTTCTGCGTGGTTTACAAGGATTGGTTTAAAACGAGGCCTGTTGTTTCAGCAACCAACACGTGTGCTTGTGACGATACGTCATTTGCAATTGATGCAATAATTCCAGCTATTTCTGCTACTCTTCCCAGTCGGCAGTCTGAAATTGAATTTACTGGCTTACAGAATTAAAAAACACAGACACTGACTGTTTGAAAAAGTTTTAGGTCACTGACTGACTGACTCTAATATGCCCTAGACGGCCAGTCAGTGCCCTGAACCTTTGGATCTTTCATGGATGTAAGCCTACGTATGTCTTTGACAATGTTCTACCACAAACCAACGTTTTCTTGAATTACTACGTAGATACCAGTGTTTATTTATTGTAACTTTTTATTATTTTTTATATATATTATATAATATATTTTTTTACAATTATATTTGTTACAAGGAACATTCGTATAAAGGCATCAATTGACTATGGACAGGGTCAGAATTATTCTCAGTTCATATGACCCTTTTGGTCCATTCAAAACCGTCATTATTATTCGGCTAAAGAGACAGTACCCCTCCCTGGAGGAAGGTCTCTGGCTCTATATCTATCCAGGATGTGCTATAGAGGGTCGGGAAGTCCTATAGAGGGCCAGGACACCTCTTTTACAAGGAAGACCTGTCTCATGTCCTGAGAAATTTCACTTCACATTATTCCAACACGAGGGCTTTGTCAAGAACCACAGAGATAAGTAGTTTTGAGTTACCTCACTTCTATTTAGGCAAAACCCCACTGGGCCCAGGCAAGAATTGTTGATTGTCAAGGTGTGTTATTCTACATACATTACATTTAAGTCATTTAGCAGACGCTCTTATCCAGAGCGACTTACAAATTGGTGCATTCACCTTATGACATCCAGTAGAGCAGTCACTTTACAATAGTGCATCTAAATCTTAAAGGGGGGTGAGAAGGATTACTTATCCTATCCTAGGTATTCCTTAAAGAGGTGGGGTTTCAGGTGTCTCTGTCAGTGAGAACTAGAACATTCTAGTAGTGTCCTTCCAATTCAAAGTAATTGAGTGATTCATGTCATTTGGGAACCTAGCAAATGTTAGTTTGGAGTCAACTATCACTGTAACTGTCAGTTGCTTTGAATAAAGCGTTTAAGGGATCACATTGTGAGGTTGAGAGAGCTGGACCAGTAACCAAAAGGTTGCTAGTTCGAATCCCTGAGCAAACTCGGTGAACAATCTGTTGATGTGCCCTTTAAGCAAGGCACTTAATCCTAATTGCTCCTATAAATCACTCAAGATTAGAGTGTCTGTAAAATGTAATCTCTTGGTTTTACTCATCGGGTTAGAGTATGTACAGTATGAAGCAATGGCCAAGCCCACCTGAGGAACCAGTAAAAGAGGTTAGAGAATAAAAGGTTGTTTGCCTTTCTCTGAATGAAACAGCAGTTTTCTCAGACAATGTCTTCGCTTGAAGGTTCTTGAAACTCACAATCACTATAGAAACATTATAACATTTAAAAATTACAAATATATATTACTCATACTAGGGCTTATCACAAAAGCACATTGTAAAAAACACTGTTGATGCACAATACCCAATCATGCCTTTGGATATGTCAGTGTCAAGAGAAGAAACACTCTGCAACTGGACTTCCAAACCGATTCTCTTGTACTATAACAGCACCACCTGGTGAAAGAGATTATCTTGAACTATAGCAGCACCATCTGGTGAAACAGAGTCTCTTGTACTATAGCAGCACCACCTGGTGAAACAGATTCACTTGTACTATATCAGCACCACCTGGTGAAACAGATTCTCTTGTACTATAGCAGCACCATCTGGTGAAACAGATTCTCTTGTACTATAGCAGCACCATCTGGTGAAACAGATTCTCTTGTACTATAGCAGCACCACCTGGTGAAACAGATTCACTTGTACTATATCAGCACCACCTGGTGAAACAGATTCTCTTGTACTATAGCAGCACCATCTGGTGAAACAGATTCTCTTGTACTATAGCAGCACCACCTGGTGAAACAGATTCACTTGTACTATATCAGCACCATCTGGTGAAACAGATTCTCTTGTACTATAGCAGCACCATCTGGTGAAACAGATTCTCTTGTACTATAGCAGCACCACCTGGTGAAACAGATTCTCTTCTAATTTAGCAGCACCACCTGGTGAAACAGATTCACTTGTACTATAGCAGCACCATCTGGTGAAACAGATTCTCTTGTACTATAGCAGCACCACCTGGTGAAACAGATTCTCTTGTACTATATCAGCACCACCTGGTGAAACAGATTCTCTTGTACTATAGCAGCACGATTTGGTGAAACAGATTCACTTGTACTATATCAGCACCACCTGGTGAAACAGATTCTCTTGTACTATAGCAGCACCATTTGGTGAAACAGATTCACTTGTACTATATCAGCGCCACCTGGTGACACAGATTATTTTGTAAATTAGCAGCACCACCTGGTGAAACAGAGTCTCTTGTACTATAGCAGCACCACCTGGTGAAACAGATTCTCTTCTAATTTAGCAGCACCACCTGATGAAACAGAGTCTCTTGTACTATAGCAGGACCACCTGATGAAACAGAGTCTCTTGTACTATAGCAGGACCACCTGATGAAACAGATTCTCTTCTAATTTAGCAGCACCACCTGATGAAACAGAGTCTCTTGTACTATAGCAGGACCACCTGGTGAAACAGAGTCTCTTGTACTATATCAGCACCACCTGGTGAAACAGATTCTCTTCTAATTTAGCAGCACCACCTGATGAAACAGAGTCTCTTGTACTATAGCAGGACCACCTGATGAAACAGAGTCTCTTGTACTATAGCAGGACCACCTGATGAAACAGAGTCTCTTGTACTATAGCAGGACCACCTGGTGAAACAGAGTCTCTTCTAATTTAGCAGCACCACCTGATGAAACAGAGTCTCTTGTACTATAGCAGGACCACCTGATGAAACAGAGTCTCTTGTACTATAGCAGGACCACCTGATGAAACAGAGTCTCTTGTACTATAGCAGGACCACCTGGTGAAACAGAGTCTCTTGTACTATAGCCGGACCACCTGGTGAAACAGAGTCTCTTGTACTATAGCAGGACCACCTGGTGAAACAGAGTCTCTTGTACTATAGCCGGACCACCTGGTGAAACAGAGTCTCTTGTACTATAGCAGGACCACCTGGTGAAACAGAGTCTCTTGTACTATAGCTGGACCACCTGATGAAACAGAGTCTCTTGTACTATAGCAGGACCACCTGGTGAAACAGAGTCTCTTGTACTATAGCCGGACCACCTGGTGAAACAGAGTCTCTTCTAATTTAGCAGCACCACCTGATGAAACAGAGTCTCTTGTACTATAGCAGGACCACCTGGTGAAACAGAGTCTCTTGTACTATAGCCGGACCACCTGGTGAAACAGAGTCTCTTGTACTATAGCAGGACCACCTGGTGAAACAGAGTCTCTTCTAATTTAGCAGCACCACCTGATGAAACAGAGTCTCTTGTACTATAGCAGGACCACCTGGTGAAACAGAGTCTCTTGTACTATAGCAGCACCACCTGGTGAAACAGAGTCTCTTGTACTATAGCAGGACCACCTGGTGAAACAGAGTCTCTTGTACTATAGCAGCACCACCTGGTGAAACAGAGTCTCTTGTACTATAGCAGGACCACCTGGTGAAACAGAGTCTCTTGTACTATAGCAGCACCACCTGGTGAAACAGAGTCTCTTGTACTATAGCAGGACCACCTGGTGAAACAGAGTCTCTTGTACTATAGCAGCACCACCTGGTGAAACAGATTCTCTTGTACTATATCAGCACCACCTGGTGAAACAGATTCTCTTGTACTATAGCAGCACCATTTGGTGAAACAGATTCACTTGTACTATATCAGCACCACCTGGTGAAACAGATTCTCTTGTACTATATCAGCACCACCTGGTGAAACAGATTCTCTTGTACTATAGCAGCACCATTTGGTGAAACAGATTCACTTGTACTATATCAGCGCCACCTGGTGAAACAGATTATTTTGTAAATTAGCAGCACCACCTGGTGAAACAGATTCTCTTCTAATTTAGCAGCACCACCTGATGAAACAGAGTCTCTTGTACTATAGCAGGACCACCTGGTGAAACAGATTCTCTTCTAATTTAGCAGCACCACCTGATGAAACAGAGTCTCTTGTACTATAGCAGGACCACCTGGTGAAACAGATTCTCTTCTAATTTAGCAGCACCACCTGATGAAACAGAGTCTCTTGTACTATAGCCGGACCACCTGGTGAAACAGAGTCTCTTCTAATTTAGCAGCACCACCTGGTGAAACAGAGTCTCTTGTACTATAGCCGGACCACCTGGTGAAACAGAGTCTCTTCTAATTTAGCAGCACCACCTGGTGAAACAGAGTCTCTTGTACTATAGCCGGACCACCTGGTGAAACAGAGTCTCTTGTACTATAGCAGGACCACCTGATGAAACAGAGTCTCTTGTACTATAACAGCACCACCTGGTGAAACAGAGTCTCTTGTACTATAGCAGGACCACCTGGTGAAACAGATTATCTTCTAATTTAGCAACACCACTTGATGAAACAGAGTCTCTTGTACTATAGCAGGACCACCTGGTGAAACAGAGTCTCTTGTACTATAGCAGCACCACCTGGTGAAACAGAGTCTCTTGTACTATAGCAGGACCACCTGGTGAAACAGAGTCTCTTGTACTATAGCAGCACCACCTGGTGAAACAGAGTCTCTTGTACTATAACAGCACCACCTGGTGAAACAGAGTCTCTTGTACTATAGCAGGACCACCTGGTGAAACAGAGTCTCTTGTACTATAGCAGCACCATTTGGTGAAACAGATTCTCTTGTACTACAGCAGCAACATCGGGTGAAACAGATTCTCTTGTACAACACCACCATCTAGTGAGACAGATTATCTTTTACTATAGCAGCACCACCTGGTGAAACAGATTATCTTGTGGATACAAAATTTGAGGAAAATGCGGCCAAAGTTCTACCAACACATCACTGTAGTACTCGCGCTGGTAAAACATTGGACCACTGCTACTCTTCTTCTTCTTCGTTGGGGTTTATTGGCAGTTGGCATTCAATGTTATGGTGCATTACCACCACCTACTGTACTGGAGTGTGGGCCAGAGACAGGGAGAAACTAAATCCTACCTGCCAGCCCAGTTACTCTTTAAAAAATATATAAAAAATAAATATTTCCGTCTATATCTAATGATGTGCTACTTAATATACTCTTTAAAATAATTTCCTGTATCCCCTTCTCCCTCATACTAGATCTCAGCCTCTCTATTTCCCTCTGATACTGCCCACACTGTAGCAGTACATCCTCCACGATCTCTGTTTCCTGTCAATAATCACACTTTGCTGTTGGATCTTTCCTATCACATATAAGGTCTTATTCAACTGGCTGTGTCCCACCCTTAATATTGTAAAAAATACCCTCCTCTCGTCTGTCCCTTCATGCCGTCCTCCCCTCTCCGACTTTCCTCTGTACTTTCCATCACTGTCCATATCAGGCCTTTAGCCTGCCATCTCTACACCATCACTGTCCATATCAGGCCTTTAGCCTGCCATCTCTACACCATCACTGTCCATATCAGGCCTTTAGCCTGCCATCTCTACACCATCACTGTCCATATCAGGCCTTTAGCCTGCCATCTCTACACCATCACTGTCCATATCAGGCCTTTAGCCTGCCATCTCTACACCATCACTGTCCATATCAGGCCTTTAGCCTGCCATCTCTACACCATCACTGTCCATATCAGGCCTTTAGCCTGTCATCTCTACACCATCACTGTCCATATCAGGCCTTTAGCCTGCCATCTCTACACCATCACTGTCCATATCAGGCCTTTAGCCTGCCATCTCTACACCATCACTGTCCATATCAGGCCTTTAGCCTGCCATCTCTACACCATCACTGTCCATATCAGGCCTTTAGCCTGTCATCTCTACACCATCACTGTCCATATCAGGCCTTTAGCCTGCCATCTCTACACCATCACTGTCCATATCAGGCCTTTAGCCTGCCATCTCTACACCATCACTGTCCATATCAGGCCTTTAGCCTGCCATCTCTACACCATCACTGTCCATATCAGGACTTTAGCCTGCCATCTCTACACCATCACTGTCCATATCAGGCCTTTAGCCTGCCATCTCTACACCATCACTGTCCATATCAGGCCTTTAGCCTGCCATCTCTACACCATCACTGTCCATATCAGGCCTTTAGCCTGCCATCTCTACACCATCACTGTCCATATCAGGCCTTTAGCCTGCCATCTCTACACCATCACTGTCCATATCAGGCCTTTAGCCTGCCATCTCTACACCATCACTGTCCATATCAGGCCTTTAGCCTGTCATCTCTACACCATCACTGTCCATATCAGGCCTTTAGCCTGCCATCTCTACACCATCACTGTCCATATCAGGCCTTTAGCCTGCCATCTCTACACCATCACTGTCCATATCAGGCCTTTAGCCTGTCATCTCTACACCATCACTGTCCATATCAGGCCTTTAGCCTGCCATCTCTACACCATCACTGTCCATATCAGGCCTTTAGCCTGCCATCTCTACACCATCACTGTCCATATCAGGCCTTTAGCCTGCCATCTCTACACCATCACTGTCCATATCAGGCCTTTAGCCTGCCATCTCTACACCATCACTGTCCATATCAGGCCTATAGCCTGCCATCTCTACACCATCACTGTCCATATCAGGCCTTTAGCCTGCCATCTCTACACCATCACTGTCCATATCAGGCCTTTAGCCTGCCATCTCTACACCATCACTGTCCATATCAGGCCTTTAGCCTGCCATCTCTACACCATCACTGTCCATATCAGGCCTTTAGCCTGCCATCTCTACACCATCACTGTCCATATCAGGCCTTTAGCCTGCCATCTCTACACCATCACTGTCCATATCAGGCCTTTAGCCTGCCATCTCTACACCATCACTGTCCATATCAGGCCTTTAGCCTGTCATCTCTACACCATCACTGTCCATATCAGGCCTTTAGCCTGCCATCTCTACACCATCACTTTCCATATCAGGCCTTTAGCCTGTCATCTCTACACCATCACTGTCCATATCAGGCCTTTAGCCTGCCATCTCTACACCATCACTGTCCATATCAGGCCTTTAGCCTGCCATCTCTACACCATCACTGTCCATATCAGGCCTTTAGCCTGCCATCTCTACACCATCACTGTCCATATCAGGCCTTTAGCCTGCCATCTCTACACCATCACTGTCCATATCAGGCCTTTAGCCTGCCATCTCTACACCATCACTGTCCATATCAGGCCTTTAGCCTGCCATCTCTACACCATCACTGTCCATATCAGGCCTTTAGCCTGCCATCTCTACACCATCACTGTCCATATCAGGCCTTTAGCCTGTCATCTCTACACCATCACTGTCCATATCAGGCCTTTAGCCTGCCATCTCTACACCATCACTTTCCATATCAGGCCTTTAGCCTGTCATCTCTACACCATCACTGTCCATATCAGGCCTTTAGCCTGCCATCTCTACACCATCACTGTCCATATCAGGCCTTTAGCCTGCCATCTCTACACCATCACTGTCCATATCAGGCCTTTAGCCTGCCATCTCTACACCATCACTGTCCATATCAGGCCTTTAGCCTGCCATCTCTACACCATCACTGTCCATATCAGGCCTTTAGCCTGCCATCTCTACACCATCACTGTCCATATCAGGCCTTTAGCCTGCCATCTCTACACCATCACTGTCCATATCAGGCCTTTAGCCTGCCATCTCTACACCATCACTGTCCATATCAGGCCTTTAGCCTGCCATCTCTACACCATCACTGTCCATATCAGGCCTTTAGCCTGCCATCTCTACACCATCACTGTCCATATCAGGCCTTTAGCCTGCCATCTCTACACCATCACTGTCCATATCAGGCCTTTAGCCTGTCATCTCTACACCATCACTGTCCATATCAGGCCTTTAGCCTGCCATCTCTACACCATCACTGTCCATATCAGGCCTTTAGCCTGCCATCTCTACACCATCACTGTCCATATCAGGCCTTTAGCCTGTCATCTCTACACCATCACTGTCCATATCAGGCCTTTAGCCTGCCATCTCTACACCATCACTGTCCATATCAGGCCTTTTAGCCTGCCATCTCTACACCATCACTGTCCATATCAGGCCTTTAGCCTGCCATCTCTACACCATCACTGTCCATATCAGGCCTTTAGCCTGCCATCTCTACACCATCACTGTCCATATCAGGCCTTTAGCCTGCCATCTCTACACCATCACTGTCCATATCAGGCCTTTAGCCTGCCATCTCTACACCATCACTGTCCATATCAGGCCTTTAGCCTGCCATCTCTACACCATCACTGTCCATATCAGGCCTTTAGCCTGCCATCTCTACACCATCACTGTCCATATCAGGCCTTTAGCCTGCCATCTCTACACCATCACTGTCCATATCAGGCCTTTAGCCTGTCATCTCTACACCATCACTGTCCATATCAGGCCTTTAGCCTGCCATCTCTACACCATCACTGTCCATATCAGGCCTTTAGCCTGCCATCTCTACACCATCACTGTCCATATCAGGCCTTTAGCCTGTCATCTCTACACCATCACTGTCCATATCAGGCCTTTAGCCTGCCATCTCTACACCATCACTGTCCATATCAGGCCTTTAGCCTGCCATCTCCATATCAGGCCTTTAGCCTGCCACCATCACTGTCCATATCAGGCCTTTAGCCTGCCATCTCTACACCATCACTGTCCATATCAGGCCTTTAGCCTGCCATCTCTACACCATCACTGTCCATATCAGGCCTATAGCCTGCCATCTCTACACCATCACTGTCCATATCAGGCCTTTAGCCTGCCATCTCTACACCATCACTGTCCATATCAGGCCTTTAGCCTGCCATCTCTACACCATCACTGTCCATATCAGGCCTTTAGCCTGCCATCTCTACACCATCACTGTCCATATCAGGCCTTTAGCCTGCCATCTCTACACCATCACTGTCCATATCAGGCCTTTAGCCTGCCATCTCTACACCATCACTGTCCATATCAGGCCTTTAGCCTGCCATCTCTACACCATCACTGTCCATATCAGGCCTTTAGCCTGTCATCTCTACACCATCACTGTCCATATCAGGCCTTTAGCCTGCCATCTCTACACCATCACTTTCCATATCAGGCCTTTAGCCTGTCATCTCTACACCATCACTGTCCATATCAGGCCTTTAGCCTGCCATCTCTACACCATCACTGTCCATATCAGGCCTTTAGCCTGCCATCTCTACACCATCACTGTCCATATCAGGCCTTTAGCCTGCCATCTCTACACCATCACTGTCCATATCAGGCCTTTAGCCTGCCATCTCTACACCATCACTGTCCATATCAGGCCTTTAGCCTGTCATCTCTACACCATCACTGTCCATATCAGGCCTTTCGCCTGCCATCTCTACACCATCACTGTCCATATCAGGCCTTTAGCCTGCCATCTCTACACCATCACTGTCCATATCAGGCCTTTAGCCTGCCATCTCTACACCATCACTGTCCATATCAGGCCTTTAGCCTGCCATCTCTACACCATCACTGTCCATATCAGGCCTTTAGCCTGCCATCTCTATACCATCACTGTCCATATCAGGCCTTTAGCCTGTCATCTCTACACCATCACTGTCCATATCAGGCCTTTAGCCTGCCATCTCTACACCATCACTTTCCATATCAGGCCTTTAGCCTGCCATCTCTACACCATCACTGTCCATATCAGGCCTTTAGCCTGCCATCTCTACACCATCACTGTCCATATCAGGCCTTTAGCCTGCCATCTCTACACCATCACTGTCCATATCAGGCCTTTAGCCTGCCATATCTACACCATCACTGTCCATATCAGGCCTTTAGCCTGCCATCTCTACACCATCACTGTCCATATCAGGCCTTTAGCCTGCCATCTCTACACCATCACTGTCCATATCAGGCCTTTAGCCTGCCATCTCTACACCATCACTGTCCATATCAGGCCTTTAGCCTGCCATCTCTACACCATCACTGTCCATATCAGGCCTTTAGCCTGCCATCTCTACACCATCACTGTCCATATCAGGCCTTTAGCCTGCCATCTCTACACCATCACTGTCCATATCAGGCCTTTAGCCTGCCATCTCTACACCATCACTGTCCATATCAGGCCTTTAGCCTGCCATCTCTACACCATCACTGTCCATATCAGGCCTTTAGCCTGCCATCTCTACACCATCACTGTCCATATCAGGCCTTTAGCCTGCCATCTCTACACCATCACTGTCCATATCAGGCCTTTAGCCTGCCATCTCTACACCATCACTGTCCATATCAGGCCTTTAGCCTGTCATTTCTACACCATCACTGTCCATATCAGGCCTTTAGCCTGCCATCTCTACACCATCACTGACCATATCAGGCCTTTAGCCTGCCATCTCTACACCATCACTGTCCATATCAGGCCTTTAGCCTGCCATCTCTACACCATCACTGTCCATATCAGGCCTTTAGCCTGCCATCTCTACACCATCACTGTCCATATCAGGCCTTTAGCCTGCCATCTCTACACCATCACTGTCCATATCAGGCTTTTTTCCTCTGCCTTGCTCATTGAAATTACAATGTCAACATCCCCACTTATAAGTGCTTGTTTAGCCAGTACATCAACTGCCTCGTTCCCCTCCACCACCACATGGGGGCTGGGACCCAAGTAAATGTTATCTGTATACCCCATCTGTCTCATCCATCCATGGGTTTGTAGCACTCTCATAAAGCAGGTCTTGTCTGCTACGTGAGCTAAAAGACCGGAGACTTATTAACACCTCACATGAATCAGAGAAAATAACTACTCTGTCTGGCTTGACTTCCTCCACCCACTGCAAGGCCAACAGTATGGCCATCAGCTCCCCTGTTTATACAGACAGATGATCTGTAATACGTTTCCTGCTTGGCCTCTAAACCCCTCACAAACTTTTACAGATGCACAATTGAGAGCATCCTTTCGGGCTGTATCACCGCCTGGTATGGCAGCTGTACCGCCCGCAACCACAGGCTCTCCAGAGGGTGGTGCGGTCTTGCCCAACGCATCACCGGGGGCAAACTACCTGCCCTCCAGGACACTAACAACACCCGAAATCACAGGAAGGCCAAAAAGATCATCAAGTACATCAACCACCCCGAGCCACTGCCTGTTCACCCTATTATCATCCAGAAGGTGAGGTCAGTACAGGTGCATCAAAGCTGGGACCGAGAGACTGAAAACCACTTCTATCTCAAGGCCATCAGACTGTTAAATAGCCACCACTTGCCGACTTCCACCCGGTTACGCAACCCTGCACCTTAGAAGGTTTCCGCCCTATATACATAGACTTGGAATAATGGAACACCAGTCACTTTAATAATGTTTACATACTGCTTTACTCATCTCATATGTACAGTTGAAGTCGGAAGTTTACACACACTTAGGTTGGAGTCATTAAAACTCGTTTTTCAACCACTCCACAAATTTCTTGTTAACAAACTATAGTTTTGGCAAGTCGATTAGGACATCTACTTTGTGCATGACACAAGTAATTGTTTACAGACAGATTATTTCAGACAGATTATTTCACTTATAATTCACTGTATCACAAATCCAGTAGGTCAGAAGTTTACCTATACTAAGTTGACTGTGCCTTTAAACAGCTTGGAAAATCCCAGAAAATGATGTCATGGTTTTAGAAGCTTTTGATAGGCTAATTGACACCATTTGCGTCAATTGGAGGTGTACCTGTGGCTGTATTTGAAGGCCTACCTTCAAACTCAGTGCCTCTTTGCTTGACATCATGGGAAAATCTAAAGAAATCAGCCAAGACCTCAATTTCCAGATGCCTGAAGTGACCACGTTCATCTGTACAAGCAATAGTACCCAAGTAAAAACACCATGGGACCACGCAGCTGTCATACCGCTCATGAAGGAGACGCGTTCTGTCTCCGAAAGATGAACGTACTTGGTGCGAAAAGGGCAAATCAATCCCAGAACAACAGCAAAGGACCCAAGACCCGACGGGGCTCATTGCCTGCTTGAATTATGCAGAAACGGGCAGCGTTTAGGTCATGTAATTGATTCTGTTGGAAAGGGGAGAAATTGTGCTTTACAATGGTTTTGACATTACAGTTGATCTGGAAGTATTACGTTTTGGGGGCGCTAAAATAAGGGCAATTGTACGGACCAAGGCGATGTACGAGTTTACGTGTGATTACGTTAGGCCAGTTGAGAACACGTTCTCATTTACAACTGCGACCTGGCCAAGATAGAGCAAGGAAGTGCGATACAAACAACACAGAGTTACACATGGGATAAACAAACGTACAGTCAATAACACAATAGAGAAGTCTCCCCCGACAGGTTGCTGGATCGAATCCCTGAGCTGAGAAGGTAAAAATATGTTGTTCTGAACAAGGCAGCTAACTCACTGTTCCCTGGTAGTTCGTCATTGTAAATAAGAATTTGTCCTTAACTGACTTGCCTAGTTAAATACAGGTTAAATAAAATAGATACTACTGCACTGTTGGAGCTAGGAGCACAAGCATTTTTCTACACCTTCAATAACATCTGCTAAGTATGTGACCAATAACATTTTATTAGAATCTCAGGTTCCACCTACTGCTGCTGTGCCCTTTTGCAAGGCACTTGACCCATTCTCTGATCCAAGGGGGAACAAACCACACATAACTTCATGAAACAAATGAAGTTGTATTGGTATTAGTTTTGTAAATACATGAAATCCTGCAAGTCACTGCCATGACTGTAAAACTGCAATTTAAGAATTATTACAACTCCAAAAATATTCTTATTTTGTCCTATGTTTTAATGGTAAGCTTATGGTTAATATAGCAAAGTGAACTTTGGTTCTGTAATTTCCTGCAACACAGACAGACGGCATGGTTGCGTGCTTGTTAACATTTCAGCATTGAAACCTTATGGTTACCAGTAAAATACAGGAAATTCCAAAAATCTGACATTTGTTAGGATCACAATGCTAAACTTGACCTTTGCCCTAAAAAGGTTTTCCGTCTGCCCCTGAATTAAAAGCGAGTAAGTGTTGAACAAGTGCCTGACAGAAAATCACACTCTACTTACTAGTTATAAGTCGATAACTCAGTTTTACACGACTCGTCAAATCTTATCCCACTGAGGTGTGGTCTTCATTTTTTATTTCAGCATATAGAAAGTATTTATAAGCATATATAAACATTTACAAGAATTTTACAAAGGGTTATTTCGTGAAAGTTATTATACAGATTGCTCTTGTTGTTTTGTAGTGGATCGTAAACCCTTTTGATCAATGAAAACCCATATTTCATTCGTTGATCAGCCATTTTTTGAAAGCAACAATTATGAGGTTACATTGGTTTTGGAAAGATAAATGGAGAAATATTTCTCCATGTGTCATTAATGGAAGAATGTATTTTACCATGTCAACCTATTCCTCAATGGGATATTGTAATTCACTCAACAACAACAAAAAAAATATTAAAATTATATTTTTGTGACGCTAATGCCAAACCAAATCAAATCAAACTTTATTTGCCACATGTGCAGAATACGAGTGTAGACTTCACCGTGAAATGCTTACTTACAAGCCCTTACGAGCAGTTCAAGAAGAATACAATATTTACCAAGTAGGCTAATATAAAAGGTAATAATATAAAGTAACACAATAAGAATAACAATAATGAGGCTATATACAGGGTGTTACGGTACAGAGTCAATGTGGAGGCTATATACAGGGTGTTACGGTACAGAGTCAATGTGGAGGCTATATACAGGTGGTACCGGTACAGAGTCAATGTGGAGACTATATACAGGTGGTACCGGTACAGAGTCAATGTGGAGGCTATATACAGGGTGTTACGGTACAGAGTCAGTGTGGAGGCTATATACAGGGTGTTACGGTACAGAGTCAGTGTGGAGGCTATATACAGGGTGTTACGTTACAGAGTCAGTGTGGAGACTATATACAGGGTGTTACGGTACAGAGTCAGTGTGGAGACTATATACAGGGTGTTATGGTACAGAGTCAGTGTGGAGACTATATAGAGGGTGTTACGGTACAGAGTCAATGTGGAGACTATATACAGGGTGTTACGGTACAGAGTCAGTGTGGAGGCTATATACAAGGTGTTACGGTACTGAGTCAGTGTGGAGACTATATACAGGGTGTTATGGTACAGAGTCAGTGTGGAGACTATATACAGGGTGTTACGGTACAGAGTCAATGTGGAGACTATATACAGGGTGTTACGGTACAGAGTCAGTGTGGAGGCTATATACAGGGTGTTACGGTACAGAGTCAATGTGGAGGCTATATACAGGGTGTTACGGTACAGAGTCAGTGTGGAGACTATATACAGGGTGTTACGGTACAGAGTCAGTGTGGAGGCTATATACAGGGTGTTACGGTACAGAGTCAGTGTGGAGGCTATATACAGGGTGTTACGGTACAGAGTCAGTGTGGAGGCTATATACAGGGGGCGCCGGTACAGAGTCAGTGTGGAGGCTATATACAGGGGGCACCAGTACTGAGTCAATGTGGAGGCTATATACAGGGTGTTACGGTACAGAGTCAGTGTGGAGGCTATATACAGGGTGTTACGGTACAGAGTCAGTGTGGAGGCTATATACAGGGTGTTACGGTACAGAGTCAGAGTGGAGGCTATATACAGGGGGCGCCGGTACAGAGTCAGTGTGGAGGCTATATACAGGGGGCACCGGTACTGAGTCAATGTGGAGGCTATATACAGGGTGTTACGGTACAGAGTCAGTGTGGAGGCTATATACAGGGTGTTACGGTACAGAGTCAGTGTGGAGGCTATATACAGGGGGCACCGGTACAGAGTCAGTGTGGAGGCTATATACAGGGTGTTACGGTACAGAGTCAGTGTGGAGGCTATATACAGGGGGCACCGGTACAGAGTCAGTGTGGAGGCTATATACAGGGGGTACCGGTACAGAGTCAATGTGGAGGCTATATACAGGGGGTACCGGTACCGAGTCAGTGTGGAGGCTATATACAGGGGGTACCAGTACAGAGTCAATGTGCAGGGGTACAAGCTAGTTGAGGTAATCTGTACATGTAGGTCGGGGCGAAATGTCAATGTAAATTGTCCGGTGGCGATTTTTTATGAATTGTTCAGCAGTCTAACGGCTTAAGGGTAGAAGCTGTTCAGGAGCCTTTTGGTCCTAGACTTGGTGCTCGGGTACCACTTGCCGTTCGGTAGCAGAGAAAACAGTGTTACGATACGACGCAAATGAAAGATTTGTATTTCACAGTGAAAAGGATCACGATACTTGGGGTTGGTGTGCCGAATGGCATCATGTCGTGAATGCTACAGTGTACTGCATAGCTATATTAGTAGCTGTAGTGCCCGCTTAATGTATGGCACGAGTATAGTCTTGACATGGACGACCTAATATGACTACAAGCAGTAATATGTTCATGTGTATAGTATATACATGTTCTGAAGCCCTTACACATTGTTGACATTGTAGTCATTCAAGCTGATTGCATACAGAGTCCACACCTGGAGTCAATGTGGAGGCTATATACAGGAGGCACCGGTACTGAGTCAGTGTGGAGACTATATACAGGAGGCACCGGTACTGAGTCAGTGTGGAGACTATATACAGGGGGCACCGGTACTGAGTCAATGTGGAGGCTATATACAGGAGGCACCGGTACTGAGTCAGTGTGGAGGCTATATACAGGAGGCACCGGTACTGAGTCAGTGTGGAGACTATATACAGGGGGCACCGGTACTGAGTCAATGTGGAGGCTATATACAGGAGGCACCGGTACTGAGTCAGTGTGGAGACTATATACAGGGGGCACCGGTACTGAGTCAACGTGGAGGCTATATACAGGGTGTTACGGTACAGAGTCAGTGTGGAGGCTATATACAGGGTATTACAGTACAGAGTCAATGTGAAGGCTATATACAGGGGGCACCGGTACCAAGTCAATGTGGAGACTATATACAGGGTGTTACGGTACAGAGTCCGTGTGGAGACTATATACAGGGGGCGCCGGTACCGAGTCAGTGTGGAGGCTATATATAGGGGGTACCGGTACAGAGTCCGTGTGGAGACTATATACAGGGCGTACCTGTACCGAGTCAATGTGGAGACTATATACAGGGTGTTACGGTACAGAGTCCGTGTGGAGACTATATACAGGGGGTACCGGTACCGAGTCAATGTGGAGACTATATACAGGGTGTTACGGTACAGAGTCAATGTGGAGGCTATATACAGGGGGCACCGGTACAGAGTCAATGTGGAGGCTATATACAGGGGGCACCGGTACCGAGTCAATGTGGAGACTATATACAGGGTGTTACGGTACAGAGTCAATGTGGAGACTATATACAGGGGGCACCGGTACAGAGTCAGTGTGGAGGCTATATACAGGGGGTACCGGTACAGAGTCAATGTGGAGGCTATATACAGGGGGTACCGGTACCGAGTCAGTGTGGAGGCTATATACAGGGGGTACCAGTACAGAGTCAATGTGCAGGGGTACAAGCTAGTTGAGGTAATCTGTACATGTAGGTCGGGGCGAAATGTCAATGTAAATTGTCCGGTGGCGATTTTTTATGAATTGTTCAGCAGTCTAACGGCTTAAGGGTAGAAGCTGTTCAGGAGCCTTTTGGTCCTAGACTTGGTGCTCGGGTACCACTTGCCGTTCGGTAGCAGAGAAAACAGTGTTACGATACGACGCAAATGAAAGATTTGTATTTCACAGTGAAAAGGATCACGATACTTGGGGGTTGGTGTGCCGAATGGCATCATGTCGTGAATGCTACAGTGTACTGCATAGCTATATTAGTAGCTGTAGTGCCCGCTTAATGTATGGCACGAGTATAGTCTTGACATGGACGACCTAATATGACTACAAGCAGTAATATGTTCATGTGTATAGTATATACATGTTCTGAAGCCCTTACACATTGTTGACATTGTAGTCATTCAAGCTGATTGCATACAGAGTCCACACCTGGAGTCAATGTGGAGGCTATATACAGGAGGCACCGGTACTGAGTCAGTGTGGAGACTATATACAGGAGGCACCGGTACTGAGTCAGTGTGGAGACTATATACAGGAGGCACCGGTACTGAGTCAGTGTGGAGACTATATACAGGGGGCACCGGTACTGAGTCAATGTGGAGGCTATATACAGGAGGCACCGGTACTGAGTCAGTGTGGAGGCTATATACAGGAGGCACCGGTACTGAGTCAATGTGGAGACTATATACAGGGGGCACCGGTACTGAGTCAATGTGGAGACTATATACAGGGGGCACCGGTACTGAGTCAATGTGGAGGCTATATACAGGAGGCACCGGTACTGAGTCAGTGTGGAGGCTATATACAGGAGGCACCGGTACTGAGTCAGTGTGGAGACTATATACAGGGGGCACCGGTACTGAGTCAGTGTGGAGACTATATACAGGGGGCACCGGTACTGAGTCAATGTGGAGGCTATATACAGGAGGCACCGGTACTGAGTCAGTGTGGAGACTATATACAGGGGGCACCGGTACTGAGTCAATGTGGAGGCTATATACAGGAGGCACCGGTACTGAGTCAGTGTGGAGGCTATATACAGGAGGCACCGGTACAGAGTCAGTGTGGAGACTATATACAGGGGGCACCGGTACTGAGTCAATGTGGAGGCTATATACAGGAGGCACCGGTACTGAGTCAGTGTGGAGGCTATATACAGGAGGCACCGGTACTGAGTCAATGTGGAGGCTATATACAGGAGGCACCGGTACTGAGTCAATGTGGAGGCTATATACAGGAGGCACCGGTACTGAGTCAGTGTGGAGACTATATACAGGAGGCACCGGTACTGAGTCAATGTGGAGGCTATATACAGGAGGCACCGGTACTGAGTCAGTGTGGAGGCTATATACAGGGGGCACCGGTACTGAGTCAATGTGGAGGCTATATACAGGAGGCACCGGTACTGAGTCAGTGTGGAGGCTATATACAGGGGGCACCGGTACTGAGTCAGTGTGGAGACTATATACAGGGGGCACCGGTACTGAGTCAATGTGCAGGGGTACAAGCTAGTTGAGGTAATCTGTATTGCTGATTGCATACAGAGTCCACACCTTATCATGTTTTGTTTTACCCAGAATGGTATCAGTCTCTGCTGTGTACATTATCACTAAGTTTATAGTGCATTTTTTAAAGAGGAAGTAGGAGAAAGGGACAAAGATATTAAATGTTGCGTAATTCCACGCATTGAGGGGATGGACATTGATTCCATGTTAAAACACACTACATTAATGTCCAACAACTCAATGCTGTCAACCTGATCTCTGACACAGGAACCTGCAAAGCATAGTGTTGGTAACATTGTGCATTGATGTGGGAATGTATAAAAAAAACTTCCTTGTCTTTCACAGCACAGATTGAGAAAGCAGTTGTTGTTGTTGTTGGGGGTTAACTGCCTTGCTGAAGAGCACATTTTTTCCCGCCTTGCCGGCTTGGGGATTTGAACCAGCAGCCTTTCGGTTACTGGCCCAACACTCTTAAGCACTAGGGCCAACTGACTTAGACCTATAGGTTCTGAATTAACTGTTCTTATCTACAATTAGCCTGTTTTCCTGACATACGGTCCCTGACTTGTATTATATGTATAAGAGCTATAACACATACAATGTGTATGTCCTAAACCTAAACCATAACAAATGAGGAAAAACAAAACGTGCACCCCGGGGGCCAGGACCGAGTTTGGGAAACTCTGTTGTCGGCTACATGTTTTGCGCAATGGGGAAAGTGATGTCCTTGGGCATGCGCGGTAGCATGTGCATACTTGAGGCATTTAAATCCTATGGTAAACATCTCCGAACGTTTACAAGCTGACATTCTTTGGAGAGTAAAGATGATGGTATGGGTGACATGGATGTTTACTACATTTGCCGCGGGATTATTTGCAATTCTGGTATTCCAAAGGATGAATTACCCATTGTTTTGGGTGGATTTGATTTATTACCTAAACCTTCGGAAGGTTGGAAAGGCGTTGAAGTCTCGTATGCAGAGAGGAGTCACCACTTACCTCGATAGCTTTCTTTACCAGGCAAAGAAGATACCTGACAAGGCTTTTATAGTGTTTGAGGGTCAAACGCTCACTTACCAGGACGTTGATAAAAGAAGCAACCAATTTGCTAAAGTTTTCAGAACCGAAGGTGGCTTGAAGAAGGGTGATATTGTCGCTCTTCTGATGAGCAATGAGCCTGATTTTATTTGTGTGTGGTTCGGACTCAGTAAACTGGGCTGCGAGGTCGCTTTCCTCAATTTCAATATCAAATCCAAATCGCTCCAATTTTGTTTTGAAAGTTGCGGAGCGAAATCGCTCGTCGTAGGCGCAGGTAATTATTATTGCTGTCAATCAAGATAGTGTCAAAAAGTGTTACGTATTTGACACATGTCTACCTGCATTTTCAGAATATGTAACAAGCTCAAACATATGCACGACGTCTTGCACGATTTGGGCATGTTGAACCACGTTCACATTTGAATGCCATAACTTCATATTAGTAGAGGAAACATTGCATAATTACTCCGATGTTTTTGAATGTAGTAAAGCTGCATGGTTTGATGTTACGTACTGTTCGCAACTGCGTTGCGTATCAATGTGCACTGGTGGTTGTAAATATATATATATTTTTTTATAATAATGAGGGTGATACTGTAATCTGATGGTCAATGTAGGCTGTTGTATTCAAACACCTGTGGACACAGGGATACCGTTAGTATACATACATACATACATACATACATACATACATACATACATCTCCTGAATGTGAAACGGATCTTCATAGCATTTCATGGACAATGATTTATATTGAATTTAACCTTTATTCCCAGGTGAGCACATAGTAATATAAAATATTGTTATTTTACAGATTTACATTTAGTTCATTGCGAGAGGCCAAAGTTCTTCTGAGCATTTCAAAGGATAACTAGATTAAGTTAGTATGCATAGAAGAGGCTTGTGTTTCCATTCACCAAAACACTTCGCCACCAAAGCATGCCGTCATGCACGTTATTGCTCAAATAAGAGATTGAACGGCATTGAGCAATTTATCCATACTCTCTCAGTTTTTCTTAAATGTACTATATTAAAAATATTATAGTCTTCTTATTCAATAGAGGCTTTTCACATCATGCTCATGACATTGTAGAGGTCAATCTATATGTACTATATAAACTCACGGCAGGAATGAAATATTTAAAGTGCATGCACAACTAAGACCCTTACTCAATTCAACTGGCTTTAAGTTTGGTTTGAATAATGTCTTGTGTGAACCAGGGTGGGTATTTTGTTTGAGTTATAATGCCTTATGTGAATGAGGGTAGGTATTTTTTGTATCTTACATTTGATGTCATATATATATATATATATATTTTAACCTTTGTTTAACTAGGCAAGTCAGTTAAGAACAAATTCTTATTTTCAATGACTGCCTAGGAACACTGGGTTAACTGCCTGTTCAGGGGCAGAACGACATATTTGTAGCTTGTCAGCTCGGGGGTTTGAACTAGCAACCTTCTGGTTACTAGTCCAATGCTCTAACCACCAGGCTACCCTGCCGCCCCAGCAGGAGGTCGGCTAGCCCGGCCGGGCAGGGCGGCAGCTAGCCCACAGGGCAACGGCGGCGGCGGCAAGCCTATTGGTCAGAGCATTGGGCCCATAATCGAAAGGTTGCTCGTTCAGATCCCTGAGCCGAAAGGTGTTAGAAATCTGTTGATCTGCCCTTTAGCTTGTAGCAGCAGGGAATGTACCTTATATTTCCAAATAGAGCATGTACAAGTAATCCCTAGCTAGGGTTGCAACGTTTTGGTAATGTTCCCAGGTTCTCCAGAAATCCTGGTTGGAGGTTCTGGACTTCCTGTTTATTTCCTCCTGATTCCTGGAATCTTCTGACCAGGATTTCTGAAAAGATGGGAATTTTGGTAAAAGTTACTGGAATTTTGCTACCCTACCCCCAACATTCACTTTTATTTTTTTTCTCTCATACAGATTTGGTGAGTTCACTGGGCGAGGTGTTACCCTCTCTAAAGGCGAATACCATTGAGGTGTGGGTCACGGACATTGTCTGCCCTCATGAAGGGGTCAACACGTTACTGGACAAGGTGGAGCAGGCCTCAGACATGGCCTTACCTGACTGTCCTAGAGCTGACCTCATGTCCAACTTCCTGTTCATCTTCACATCAGGAACAACCGGTAGTACACTAATCCTTACAACAGATAGAACAGATAGAGGGATATAGAGAGAGCTTGTATCAAAGAACAGTAGTCTGGATTCGAACCTCTGCTGAAACTATAGACGCGTTACCACAAGACCAACCAGGCCACAGTAGTACGTTATTCTGATACGGCCAACTTCATATCAGGAAGAACGGGTGCAGTCGACTCCAAAAGATGCTGTGAATGCTTACACTAAACTATAGCACTGGCCGCTTAAAAAAAATGATTTAGAGAATGTATTTCATTTATATGGCTTGGAGTTGGCATCCTCCAGAGGTGACAGTAACCATAAATAATTAAAAACTGGAATCTGGAAAATTCTCTTTGCAATTGCATTGTAAATGTTGTATTTATTTTGATGTCGACTTGAATATGAATGCGGGGTCATTACTCCATATCTTAAACATTGTTCTCAAGGCAAAAGGTGAATGGATGGGAATTTGCATAGATACGGAAACATAGTATCTGGAATAAAAATAATTTGCCTGGATATTCACTGCAAACGTTTGCATGAAGACGGAAACTAGCCTACAGCTATTATCAGACAACACAAGGGAAGAGAACCTACATGTCTGTCTGCCAATACCCTGCGATAGAGGCCCGAGAAGGGAAAATAGCTATGGGTACCCTATGGCACTAGGTTGAAAGCCTGTTCTTCCACGCCGAAAGGCACAAGTCAGCAGCACGTCTATTAAGCCGGACAGATTTCTGTCATTTATTCCAAGCTGGCACCACACGCTCACTTTTAACAGCTCTGTTCAACACCAATATAAGGAGGGGTTTTCCTAGCCAACCCGGGTTCCCAAGGAGAGTTGTAATTCACAGTGTCTGAAACAACTTAATTTTACTGAGAAGAAAATGTGCTTCAAATTGATATCAAGCTAACTTTTTCTTCGGCGTCTAGTACTGGTGAATTTGTGCTAAATGTGTATAAATGTTTGCCAATGCCCCTTCATTACCAGGGGTTTTCCATGGCTTTGCCGGGAGAGGGCTTTACTAGGGCTCTGTGCAGTAGTAAAACAAGACCCACACCCTGTTAAAAGAGACAGGCCACTTCCAAGAATGTTGCTGAACCTTGACCTTTACTGTAGACTTCATAAAAGAGACACCAAGGACCTTAAGGTCAATTGTATTTTGGTGTGGACCTAGAAGTCAGAGAGGGACTACCTGGACTTGTCCAATAAGAAATGGTAATTTTAGTTTTCCGTTGCAAAATGTAAAAAAATTAATGTTTTTGCCGTTTGCGGCTTTGCCACATTGGATGAAGCCAAATCTCTTCTGATGAAACATTGTTCATGTCCAAATTGTTATCATTTCATTGTGCTATAACTGGTTGAGTGAGGGTGGCAGCTAGCCGGCGGTCGGCTAGCCCGGCCGGGCAGGGCGGGGTCGGAGGTCGGGCAGGGCGGGGTCGGAGGTCGGCTAGGCCGGGCAGGGCGGGGTCGGAGGTCGGGCAGGGCGGGGTCGGAGGTCGGCTAGGCCGGGCAGGGCGGGGTCGGAGGTCGGCTAGGCCGGGCAGGTCGGAGGTCGGCTAGGCCGGGCAGGGCGGGGTCGGAGGTCGGCTAGGCCGGGCAGGTCGGAGGTCGGCTAGGCCGGGCAGGTCGGCTAGGCCGGGCAGGTCGGCTAGGCCGGGCAGGTCGGCTAGGCCGGGCAGGTCGGCTAGGCCCGGGCAGGGCGGGGTCGGAGGTCGGCTAGGTCGGGCAGGGCGGGGTCGGAGGTCGGGCAGGGCGGGGTCGGAGGTCGGCTAGCCCGGGCGGGGACGGAGGTCGGCTAGCCCGGCCGGGCGGGGACGGAGGTCGGCTAGCCCGGCCGGGCGGGGACGGAGGTCGGCTAGCCCGGCCGGGCGGGGGCGGCAGCTAGCCCACAGGGCAACGGCGGCGGCGGCAAGCCTAATGGTTAGAGCATTGGGCCCATAATCGAAAGGTTGCTCATTCAGATCCCTGAGCCGAAAGGTGTTAGAAATCTGTTGATCTGCCCTTATTGCTCCACAGGGTTACTGTCAGGAATGGCTGGTCCCTGGCTGGGACCCCACTCTCTCAGGAGGAGTTGGGATATGAAACGGGACAGATATAACCTCCTGTTTGACCGTTGTCCAACCAATGCTCCAATCTATTCTCATACTTTCAGTCAAGTTTTGTTCATGCAGATACAATAAACATAACTGTTGGTGCTGTGTGCCTTTGGCAGTTTGAGGGAAAAGCTTTTAAACTCTTCAGTAGAAATCAATGATGTCATAATGTGAGAATGTTTAATGTCACGTGGCTATTATGAGTGGTGTAGTTTTCATCCACTCCGTGCTGTTTTCCCATTGGTACAGCTCTATGATCAACTTCCCCGCCCTCAATCCTATCCTTAACCATTTAGTGGGGAGAATGCAAAACTGACCCAAGATCAGCATCTCTAGAGGCATCTTCACTGTACACTCTTTTTTTTTTTGTCTTTCAGGACTTCCCAAGGCAGCCCGGGTGGGCCATCTCAAAGCAGTCATGTGCATGGCCTTCCTTCGTCTGTGCGGGGCCCGTTCGGATGACAACATTTACATCACTCTGCCCTTATACCACATGACCGCCTCTCTTCTGGGTATTGGTGGATGTATACAGCTCGGTGAGTAACACTTTTCAATACATTCTTCCTGCTGATATGTTGACGCCACAGCTTGTCATCAGAAGTCGCACTAAAAACAGGACCCCAAAACATTTTTAAAAATCATGTGATTGAATTGAGACTGGTAAACTGTATTGCACTTTAAAGTATTCCCTCAGCAGCCGTGACTGTATTCGTAGCAGAGGCTGTGTCACTAATTCAGTGGACTACAGTGCATGCGCAGAATAACAAACTGCACCTATTCTAGGTTCCATGACACACATGGGTTCAGATAATGAGATGTTACAACTGTTTTCCTTTAGCCTGCCTGAATTGCCAGGTGGGAGGGGTTTGCACTTTTGAGACTTTCCTATTGGTTTCATTGCAGTCGGCGAGTTCAATCAAGCACGTATACAGTGTTTTCTCTCTGTCTCTCTCTCTCTCTGTCTCTCTCTCTCTCTGTCTCTCTCTCTCTCTCTCTCTCTCTGTCTCTCTCTCTCTCTGTCTCTCTCTCTCTCTCTCTCTGTCTCTGTCTCTCTCTCTCTCTCTGTCTCTCTCTGTCTCTCTCTCTCTCTGTCTCTCTCTCTCTCTGTCTCTCTCTCTGTCTCTCTGTCTCTCTCTCTCTCTGTCTCTCTGTCTCTCTCTCTATATATATATATATATATATATATACACACAGAGAGATGTCAGTATTTTAACCCAGGTTGGCTCCCAATATTTGTTGCCACATATACATTAGTGTACAGACCAGTGGTTCCCAAATGACAGGCCTCTTCCTGCTGTTCCTTCTCCTGCTGTTGGGTTGCCTGCCAGCTCCTCCCAGGTCATGACTTCAAAACAAGGTTTTTTGTTTTGTCCGGATGGTCACGAGCGCAGTCCCCCCCAAAAAGTTCTGAGTTCTAGAACCAAAGGAAGTCCAGAATTACCCCGCTCAAGGTTCCTATTTTCTCAATGGGGACCGTTTGACTGGTTCCCAGCTAGCTAACTAGATTTCCCACAGTGTAATTTTAGCATGGAGGGAAAATATGTGGCAGTGGGGGAAATCTGACAAAAGTCGCACAATTCCTGGAAGTGCAACCATACATACCCGTGCGTTGTAGATTCCGGGGTTAGGATGTGGTAGCAGAAAACCAAAAGTATCATGGGTGTCTATATTGTCATAGGGTTAGGCACTTCAACATGATGTCATAGTCTCATTTCAACGATAGTAAATACAGTTTAGGGCTCCTAAATGTGCCATCCAGCTGCCCACCCGAAACAAAGGTCCTATCAAAGGTAAAGAGATGAGGAATATGTTAAAACACATGTTAAAACGCGTGTTAAAACACATGACGGATATAAAAACGCGTGAGGAATATGTTAAAATGCATGTTAAAACGCGTGAGGAATATGTTAAAATGCATGTTAAAACGCGTGAGGAATATGTTAAAATGCATGTTAAAACGCATGAGGAATATGTTAAAATGCATGTTAAAACGCATGAGGAATATGTTAAAACGCATGATCACTGTTGGTGGGGGAGGATTATCTGATTTACAAATTTTAAAGTTAAATAAATAAACGTTTATTTGTGTTGTTATGGTGACTAATGTAACGTTACTCTAACATGTATTTTCTTTTATTGTGTTTCCAGGGGCAACGTGCATATTGAAAAATAAGTTTTCTGCCAGTCAATTCTGGAAAGACTGTGTGAAACATAATGTGACTGTATTTCAATATGTTGGAGAGCTCTGTCGCTACCTGGTCAACCAACCTGTGGTAAGACCTTATATTCATCACTCTGGTTCGTCTGGGGGGGGGGGTTCCCACTCACTTTTCACACGTTATTTAGTTAAATTAGTCTCTTGAGTAGGCCGAGTGAGAAGATTTGGAATTGACTCTGGACATGAACGCTAGCCCAGTGCCCATGTGCTAGCCCAGTGCCCATGTGCTAGCCCAGTGCCCATGTGCTAGCCCAGTGCCCATGTGCTAGCCCAGTGCCCATGTGCTAGCCCAGTGCCCATGTGCTAGCCCAGTGCCCATGTGCTAGCCCAGTGCTCTTCAATCCTGGTCATGGAGACGCCGCTGAGTTTGTGCTGGGCTAGGACAAAAGCCTGCACTCCCTGTGGGTCTCCAGGACAAGGATTAAAGAGATTACTTCTATAATATCACAGTACACTACTAGTATATTGTAGGTCCTACAGGGTAAAACCTCAAGTTGACTTTACAATTTCGTAACTACACAGTAATAACCAGTGTAAACTACACAGTAATAACCAGTGTAAACTACACAGTAATAACCAGTGTAAACTACACAGTAATAACCAGTGTAAACTACACAGTAATAACCAGTGTAAACTACACAGTAATAACCAGTGTAAACAACGTAGTAGTTACATCACTGCTTTGTAATTACTCAGTAATAGATTCTGAGTGTTTTGTCTTATCTGTTTTCTGTAGGTCCCTGAGGAGAGTGCCCACAAAGTGCGTGTTGCAGCAGGGAGTGGTCTGAGGGCAGATGTCTGGAGGGAGTTTGCCAGACGCTTTGGGAAGATCAATGTCCGGGAAGCCTACGGTTTAACTGAGGCCAGCATTGGCTTTGTCAACTACACCAATGAAATAGGACCCATCGGAAGGGCGGGCTACTTCAACAAGGTCAGGCATAGAGCACTTTGCTTTGTAATTAACTGGGATTGGTTTAGATCACTTAGATACCCAAACGATAAAACTCGCAGGCCTGCTACGCTGGACGAAGAACTTTTGCAGCGAGTGAGACTCTCCTGTTCGTGTAACTCTTTCCTGTAGTCAACGACCAGAAGCGCCCTCTTTTGCCTCATGGGTGGAATTGTATTAATATATTTCATTATAAACAAATATTATTATTATTGTGTGTGCACACAGAGGTTGATGCACGCAGAGGTTGATTCATGTCTTCTCTTCATGTTTCTTCAACTAAAAACCAACAACATAATCTGTATTATCGACAGCGTCGGCCTCTCTGTGGGCGTCGGCCTCTCTGTGGGCGTCGGCCTCTCTGTGGGCGTCGGCCTCTCTGTGGGCGTCTGCCTCTCTGTGGGCGTCTGCCTCTCTGTGGGCGTCTGCCTCTCTGTGGGCGTCGGCCTCTCTGTGGGCGTCGGCCTCTCTGTGGGCGTCGGCCTCTCTGTGGGCGTCGGCCTCTCTGTGTATCTTTTATCGAATACGGACTATTTCTAGCCCCATCTTTGACACTTTTTGTTTCATTGTCATGCAGCTTAATATGCCCTTTGAGTTCTTGAGCTGTGATCCCCAAACATATGAGCCGATACGGACCGACTCAGGACGATGTGTCAAAGCAAATAAAGGTAAACAAAGGTTTATAAAATAGGATCATTTCTGATGATGGCTCTTATGCACTATTTGATGTACAGCTTCATAGAATTGCATTGATGTGTGTGTGTGTGTGTGTGTGTGTGTGTGTGTGTGTGTGTGTGTGTGTGTGTGTGTGTGTGTGTGTGTGCGCATAAATACATGTCCCATGTATGTGAAATACCCTCAAATAAAAGGTTATATTCTGTACTGTCGCCTCACATATATATATACTGTATATATATTACTGTATATATGTATATAAATAAATAAAAACCTGCCTGTTTGTGTCTGCAGGAGAGACGGGCCTCCTGGTGGCCCAGGTGTCGGTCATGATATGTATATATATATATGTATGTACAGTGCCTTGCGAAAGTATTCGGCCCCCTTGAACTTTGCGACCTTTTGCCACATTTCAGGCTTCAAACATAAAGATATAAAACTGTATTTTTTTGTGAAGAATCAACAACAAGTGGGACACAATCATGAAGTGGAATGACATTTATTGGATATTTCAAACTTTTTTAACAAATCAAAAACTGAAAAATTGGGCGTGCAAAATTATTCAGCCCCTTTACTTTCAGTGCAGCAAACTCTCTCCAGAAGTTCAGTGAGGATCTCTGAATGATCCAATGTTGACCTAAATAACTAATGATGATAAATACAATCCACCTGTGTATAATCAAGTCTCCGTATAAATGCACCTGCACTGTGATAGTCTCAGAGGTCCGTTAAAAGCGCAGAGAGCATCATGAAAAACAAGGAACACACCAGGCAGGTCCGAGATACTGTTGTGAAGAAGTTTAAAGCCGGATTTGGATACAAAAAGATTTACCAAGCTTTAAACATCCCAAGGAGCACTGTGCAAGTGATAATATTGAAATGGAAGGAGTATCAGACCACTGCAAATCTACCAAGACCTGGCCGTCCCTCTAAACTTTCAGCTCATACAAGGAGAAGACTGATCAGAGATGCAGCCAAGAGGCCCATGATCACTCTGGATGAACTGCAGAGATCTACAGCTGAGGTGGGAGACTCTGTCCATAGGACAACAATCAGTCGTATATTGCACAAATCTGGCCTTTATGGAAGAGTGGCAAGAAGAAAGCCATTTCTTAAAGATATCTATAAAAGGTGTTGTTTAAAGTTTGCCACAGGCCACCTGGGAGACACACCAAACATGTGGAAGAAGGTGCTCTGGTCAGATGAAACCAAAATGGAACTTTTTGGCAACAATGCAAAACGTTATGTTTGGCGTAAAAGCAACACAGCTCATCACCCTGAACACACCATCCCCACTGTCAAACGTGGTGGCAGAATCATGGTTTGGGCCTGCTTTTCTTCAGCAGGGACAGGGAAGATGGTTAAAATTGATGGGAAGATGGATGGAGCCAAATACAGGACCATTCTGGAAGAAAACCTGATGTAGTCTGCAAAAGACCTGAGACTGGGACGGAGATTTGTCTTCCAACAAGACAATGATCCAAAACATAAAGCAAAATCTACAATGGAATGGTTCAAAAATAAACATATCAAGGTGTTAGAATGGCCAAGTCAAAGTCCAGACCTGAATCCAATTGAGAATCTGTGGAAAGAACTGAAAACTGCTGTTCACAAATGCTCTCCAACCTCACTGAGCTCGAGCTGTTTTGCAAGGAGGAATGGGAAAAAATGTCAGTCTCTTGATGTGCAAAACTGATAGACATACCCCAAGCGACTTACAGCTGTAATCGCAGCAAAAGGTGGCGCTACAAAGTATTAACTTAAGGGGGCTGAATAATTTTACACGCCCAATTTTTCAGTTTTTGATTTGTTAAAAAAGTTTGAAATATCCAATAAATGTCGTTCCACTTCATGATTGTGTCCCACTTGTTGTTAATTCTTCACAAAAAAATACAGTTTTATATCTTTATGTTTTGAAGCCTGAAATGTGGCAAAAGGTCGCAAAGTTCAAGGGGGCCGAATACTTTCGCAAGGCACTGTATATGAATGAATAAATAAAAACCTGCCTGTTTGTGTCTGCAGGAGAGACGGGCCTCCTGGTGGCCCAGGTGTCGGTCATGAATCCTTTCCTGGGGTATGCTGGGAATACGCTTCAGTCAGAGAAGAAGCTCCTCAGGGACGTGTTCAAAGAGGGAGACGTGTACTTTAACACTGGAGATCTCATGCTTCAGGACCACAGAGACTTTGTCTACTTCCGTGACCGTATCGGAGATACCTTCAGGTAAAGTGGATGTAGCCCTATGCAGTGTTTCTCAACTCGATTCTTCAAAGGGTAGTTCAGTGCTTATCAGACCGTGTGTTCAAAGTACTTGTTTTCTTTCAAATATGTTGACTGTTGGGTTGACCTAGGTCGGTGGTGGGTGGGTGGGGGGTGATTGACTCCGTGTATTCTCATTTGGATTGTGAAGCTAAAACGATTAATTTTCGAAATGAAAGATTTGAGGGTAGTTTCACACGTGTTTTTAACATTTAGAAATGAATGCACTTTATGTATCTCGTCTCCCATTTTGAAGGTGTCATAAGTATTTGGACAAATTCACTTACCATCCAGGCCAGCCAACCCCTCCCCTAACCTGGATGACGCTGAGCCAACTGTGCGCTGCCTCATGGGTCTCCCGGTCATTGGTGTATTAAAAGTAGTGAAAAGTGTAGTATTTGGATGCACATTCCTTAGTACGCAATGACAACATCAAGCTTGTGAATTGCATTTGCAGTTTGTTTTGGTTGTGTTTCAGAATATTTAGTGCCCAATAGAAATGAATGGTAAATAATGTCATGTGTAACTTTCTCACAATCATTATTCAGGATTCATTCGTGATGATCCGTAATCGTGGTAGCATCCCATCCATTAATGTAGATTTTTTTTATTTACAATAAAACTCCAAAATAACACAACATTAATTACCATTTAATTTCCGTTGGGTACAATATAATCTGAAACACAAACAATAAGTGCACCCAACAAATTTGGACTAGATACATTCATTCCTAAACGGTGAAACAGATATATGAAAATACCCTCAAATTAAAGGTGACATTCTGTACTGTCTCCTCCTCATTTTAAACATTTGATCTCAAATCCAAAATGCCAGAGTATAGAGCCACATTCTAAAGTTGTAGCTTCACTGTCCAAATAAATACGTAGAGGACTGTATATATTCTCAATACATTTTGGGGTCGAAGTGTAAACAGTGTATCTCTGCAACCAATGGTGTGGGATGTGGACACATCGCCAACATAAGATCATGTACGAATTTCCCCCCAATTGTTTTTGTTGTTGAAGGGGACAAACATTACTTTAAACATTTTGTTTGTAAATAATTGACTGAACTCTGTCTACCAGTAGTCACACAATGTACCTGTTGATTTTATACAGCATCGCTTAGTAGGACCCCTTTGCATTAGGAACACAGAAGTTCAAATCAACTTTTATTTGTCACAGAGACATGGTTAGCAGATGTTAATGCGAGTGTAGAGAAATGCTTGTGGTGTAGCAAAATGCTTGTGTCGAAGTCGTTGCAGATTACCAGACGTTTTTATGAGTAGTTAGGATATTTGATTGATGAAGGAATCTAGCCTGGGTACCAGACTGTTCACCAAGGCTACATTGTTGCTATGGCAAGACATTGACTTGTTCGCTAAAGCAGAATCAGACTAGTAACCAGGTAACCAAGTCAAAAAGCGGGCCTCCCGAGTGGCGCAGCGGTCTAAGGCATCACTACAGACCCGGGTTCGATCTCAGGCTGTGTCGCAGCCGGCCGTGACTGGGAGACCCATGAGGCAGCGCACAGTTGGCTCAGCGTCGTCCAGGTTAGGGGAGGGGTTGGCTGGCCTGGATGTCTAGTCCCATCACGCACTATTTTTATGTATTTTTATTTCACATTTTATTTAACCAGGTTGGCCAGTCGAGAACAAGTTCTCATTTTCAACTTTGACCTGGCCAAGATAAAGCAAAGCAGTGCGACACAAACCACAACACATGGAATAAACAAACATACAGTCAATAATACAGTAGAAAAATCTATATGCAGCATGTGCAAATGGAATAAACAAACGTACAGTCAATAACACAGTAGAGAAGTCTATATACAGTGTGTGCAAATGAGGTAAGATTAGCGACTCCTTGTGGTGGGCCGGGTACATGCACGTTGACTTCAGTCGGCAGTTATACGGTGTTTCCTCCGACACATTGGTGCGGCCGGCTTCCGGGTTAAGCGAGAAGTGTGTCGAGAAGCAGTGCGGCTTGTTTCGGAGGACGCACGGCTCTCTACCTTCGACTTCTACAGAGTCCGTACAGGAGTTGCGGCGATGGGACAAGACTGTAACTACCAATTGGGCAGAAAAAGGGGTAAATGTAACCAAGCTTAAAAGAGTCTGAGTGGTCCTTCTGTAGCACAGTTGGTAGAGCATGGCGCTTGTAACGCCAGGGTAGTGGGTTCGATTCCCGGGACCACCCATACGTAGAATGTATGCACACATGACTGTAAGTCGCTTTGGATAAAAGCGTCTGCTAAATGGCATATATTATTTATATTATTATTTTTGAATATTTCAGTGTATCTGTCATTTACCGTTTACATATGTGGCATCACCATCACCATTCCTCATTTTGTCTTCGTCCACTGAGCTTCATTTTCTAATGCGATCAGCACGGGTCGTCCCCCTCTGTTGTTTCTCTTCATTCAAGCGTTCAATTGCTCAGGCATTCATCACGATGGCAGCCTTGCACATCATCCCCTGTTGTCCTTTAGTAGCTTCCCCTCCAGTCATGCAAATGAGCTCCTGAACTGAGGGACACCCCACAGAGAATCAGGCACCGTTTGTCCCCCCTTACTCTCCAGACTGGGTTCAAATACTATTTAAAATCATTTCAAATATGATAGCCAGGCTTAATTGAGCTTGCCTGACCCAATGGAACCAATAGACTAACCGCAAAGTGCACTTCGATCATCTGGCTCGCAAGGCAATCGAAGGCAAACGCTTCAAAGTATTTGAAAGATTCCTAATAGTTTTTGAACCCAGGTCTGTTCCTCTACTCCTTCCCTTTAACTCTTTGGCATTTTGGTGGAAGCGCTGGCTTGAGTCTAATTCAAGTTGGCAAACCAGTGACCAAGGGAAAGTCCCCTTTTTTCCCCTCTCTTCACCTCTGCCATTCCACGGTCCATTCACAAAATCCAGCAGAGTGACGCAAGGCCCTCCTCCAAGAGCGGACGAGGGGGAATGCCTTTCAACCAGACCTGGGCTCAAACACTATTTGAAATCTTTCAAATACTTTTGAGTGTTTGCTTTAGCCTTCCTGGAGGGGGCCAGGTGGGAAGGGTTTGCAGTTTTGGGACTTTGCTATTCATTCCATTGCAGTTGGCTAGCTCAATCAAACAAAACAAGCCTTTCATCCCTCTAATCATGGTAACCACTTCCCATGAAGACCTTGGGTCGGACCCCCTCCGGGAACTGTGGCATCGGGAATGGGGGGTGAGGGAAGTTGGGGGGGTCTTGATTTTACGTGGAGTGTAGCACTCTGAACTTAACAGCAGACCGGGGTTCAAATACTATGTATCTATCTCATATATATGAGATATATATGTGTGTATATATATTAATGAGATAGATACATAGTATTTGAACCCCGGTCTGATGATAAGTTCAGAGTGCTACAGAGTTCCCGGAGGGGGTCCGGCCCAAGGTCTTCATGGGAAGTGGTTACCATGATTAGTGGGATGAAAGGCTTGTTAGGGGGTCAAAAGCTTCTGTCGTTTGAGCGTCCCCATGTCACAATGCCATCGCTTGTCTCCCTCTGCTCTTTGGCAATGTTTGGTGTATTGCCCAAGTACCCAAGTGTGACGCAGGACTAGGCAATGAGCCACACAACTGCTTTGTTGCTACCTTGAAGACTGCAAGTCTTTTGGGATTGTGGTGTGTGTACGTTTGTGCCATGCTGTGTCCCCCCTAGCAATTTAAAAGTATTTGTCTGGCAAAATAATGCAGAGAATCTTTTAAATTTCTAACCCTGTAAAATAGTCTGATGTAAATTATTATTTTAAAGTGAATGGCGTGGTAATATCAATGTCTGGAATCTCTAAATGTATTTTTAGAAGGCATACAGTATTACGGACTTCACTCAGTTAAGTTGTATTAAAGGGATATTCCACCTAAATACTTTTATATGTTTCCGAACCTTGAAAGTAATCCTTTAATTTAGTGCCAATATTTCCAATTGATTTGAGATTGAGGCCAGATTGATGTCATATGGACTTAATGCCACTTGAAGGTTTGAGGAACTTTACATTTATTTATTGTAATTTTTCTTCCCCAATTGGTAGTTTATAGTCTTGTCCCATTGCTGCAACTCCTGTATGGACTCGGGAGAGGCGGAAGTCGAGAGCCATGAGTCCTCCGAAACACCACCCGGCCAAGCCGCACAGCTTCTTGAGAACACTGCTCGCTTAACCCGGAAGCCAACCGCACCAATGTGTCGGAGGAAACACCGTACAACTGGCGACTGAAGTCAACGTGCATGTACCCGGCCCGCTACAGGAGTTGCTTGAGCTCAATGGGACAATGACATCCCGGCCCGGCCGGCCATACCCCTAACCCGGACGACGCTGGGCCATTTGTGCGCCGCCTCGTGTCTCCCGATGGCAGCTGGCTGCGATACAGCCCGGGAATGAACCCAGATTTGTAGTGACTCCTCAAGCACTGCCTTCGATGCAGTGCCTTGGACCGCTGGGCCACTTGGGAGGCCATTTTTAATTCTTCTAAAATCAGGTGAATTCTCTGTTAGTTCACTATAACTGGAGATCTGCGTTTAAATGTACAGGATGTACAGCTCACTCTGTGGAAGATCATGCTTTGGCATACAGCATGTATGGATGGTGAATTATGGGTAACACCTTCTTTTGAGTCACCTTTTTTCATAACACATTATGAATACACTTTTTATAAAACCCTTTAGTGCATCGTAAGACCTTGCTATGAACATTCACACAGCTCTTTTTGGCAGCCTTTTATAAATATCAATGCTTATTGCATTAAACACAGGTGATGATATGAGTAAAACATGCTTTAAGCATTCATTATAGCTCATGGTTCTTCAGAAGAGATGCATAAATTCCTGTTATGTATTTATAATGCATGGCGAAAATGTGGCTCTAAAGAACATGTTACTGAATTATTTTGATATTTACAGTAGGATTGACAATGCAAAATCTGCATGGATGTCTGATGGTCTTACTCTTAGCTAGCTGAAATCACTTTCAGGGTGAGGTTTGCTCTCACCTCAACGCCTGTCCCTGACTCCGCCCTCCTGTCTCTGACTCCGCCCTCCTGTCTCTGACTCCGCCCTCCTGTCTCTGACTCCGCCCTCCTGTCTCTGACTCCGCCCTCCTGTCTCTGACTCCGCCCTCCTGTCTCTTGACTCCGCCCTCCTGTCTCTTGACTCCGCCCTCCTGTCTCTTGACTCCACCCTCCTGTCTCTGACTCCGCCCTCCTGTCTCTTGACTCCGCCCTCCTGTCTCTTGACTGAGCCCTCCTGTCGTGTCTTTCAGTTGAGGCTGCTTGCGTTTGTACCTTGTATCTATACTTATCTGTTGCTGCCATCTAGTGTTTAACATAGATAGGCAGGCTGAAAGGTCTATGACTTGTAAATATGTTATTTGATTAAATGTATTGTTGCACAAATCTAGGTAAATAATTAAATATATGCAGTAGATTAATATATTAAATGTAATTTATTGTTGCATCCCTGAAAAAAGTTAGATGAATAAATGTTGACACCGATCTAACCCATCATGCTGGCTGTTGCATTGCGAGCATTCAAGACACCAACAAAAATATGCTGAATATTTCTGCATATCGTGAATTAAAAAGCTGATTTCTTCCTCCTAGGTGGAAAGGAGAGAATGTGGCCACCACAGAAGTTTCAGAGATTCTCGGAAGTTTGGAGTTCCTGCAGGAAGTGAACGTCTATGGTGTTACTGTGCCAGGTCAACAACATCCTTTATGACAGTATTCATATGTCTATGGTGTTACTGTGCCAGGTCAACAACATCCTTTATGACAGTATTCATATGTCTATGGTGTTACTGTGCCAGGTCAACAACATCCTTTATGACAGTATTCATATGTCTATGGTGTTACTGTGCCAGGTCAACAACATCCTTTATGACAGTATTCATATGTCTATGGTGTTACTGTGCCAGGTCAACAACATCCTTTATGACAGTATTCATATGTCTATGGTGTTACTGTGCCAGGTCAACAACATCCTTTATGACAGTATTCATATGTCTATGGTGTTACTGTGCCAGGTCAACAACATCCTTTATGACAGTATTCATATGTCTATGGTGTTACTGTGCCAGGTCAACAACATCCTTTATGACAGTATTCATATGTCTATGGTGTCACTGTGCCAGGTCAACAACATCCTTTATGACAGTATTCATATGTCTATGGTGTCACTGTGCCAGGTCAACAACATCCTTTATGACAGTATTCATATGTCTATGGTGTTACTGTGCCAGGTCAACAACATCCTTTCTGACAGTATTCATATGTCTATGGTGTTACTGTGCCAGGTCAACAACATCCTTTATGACAGTATTCATATGTCTATGGTGTTACTGTGCCAGGTCAACAACATCCTTTATGACAGTATTCATATGTCTATGGTGTTACTGTGCCAGGTCAACAACATCCTTTATGACAGTATTCATATGTCTATGGTGTTACTGTGCCAGGTCAACAACATCCTTTATGACAGTATTCATATGTCTATGGTGTCACTGTGCCAGGTCAACAACATCCTTTATGACAGTATTCATATGTCTATGGTGTTACTGTGCCAGGTCAACAACATCCTTTATGACAGTATTCATATGTCTATGGTGTTACTGTGCCAGGTCAACAACATCCTTTATGACAGTATTCATATGTCTATGGTGTTACTGTGCCAGGTCAACAACATCCTTTATGACAGTATTCATATGTCTATGGTGTTACTGTGCCAGGTCAACAACATCCTTTATGACAGTATTCATATGTCTATGGTGTTACTGTGCCAGGTCAACAACATCCTTTATGACAGTATTCATATGTCTATGGTGTTACTGTGCCAGGTCAACAACATCCTTTATGACAGTATTCATATGTCTATGGTGTTACTGTGCCAGGTCAACAACATCCTTTATGACAGTATTCATATGTCTATGGTGTTACTGTGCCAGGTCAACAACATCCTTTATGACAGTATTCATATGTCTATGGTGTTACTGTGCCAGGTCAACAACATCCTTTATGACAGTATTCATATGTCTATGGTGTTACTGTGCCAGGTCAACAACATCCTTTATGACAGTATTCATATGTCTATGGTGTTACTGTGCCAGGTCAACAACATCCTTTCTGACAGTATTCATATGTCTATGGTGTTACTGTGCCAGGTCAACAACATCCTTTATGACAGTATTCATATGTCTATGGTGTTACTGTGCCAGGTCAACAACATCCTTTATGACAGTATTCATATGTCTATGGTGTTACTGTGCCAGGTCAACAACATCCTTTATGACAGTATTCATATGTCTATGGTGTTACTGTGCCAGGTCAACAACATCCTTTATGACAGTATTCATATGTCTATGGTGTCACTGTGCCAGGTCAACAACATCCTTTATGACAGTATTCATATGTCTATGGTGTTACTGTGCCAGGTCAACAACATCCTTTATGACAGTATTCATATGTCTATGGTGTTACTGTGCCAGGTCAACAACATCCTTTATGACAGTATTCATATGTCTATGGTGTTACTGTGCCAGGTCAACAACATCCTTTATGACAGTATTCATATGTCTATGGTGTTACTGTGCCAGGTCAACAACATCCTTTATGACAGTATTCATATGTCTATGGTGTTACTGTGCCAGGTCAACAACATCCTTTATGACAGTATTCATATGTCTATGGTGTTACTGTGCCAGGTCAACAACATCCTTTATGACAGTATTCATATGTCTATGGTGTTACTGTGCCAGGTCAACAACATCCTTTATGACAGTATTCATATGTCTATGGTGTTACTGTGCCAGGTCAACAACATCCTTTATGACAGTATTCATATGTCTATGGTGTTACTGTGCCAGGTCAACAACATCCTTTATGACAGTATTCATATGTCTATGGTGTTACTGTGCCAGGTCAACAACATCCTTTATGATATGTCTATGGTGTTACTGTGCCAGGTCAGTATTCATATGTCTATTCATATGGTGTTACTGTGCCAGGTCAACAACATCCTTTATGACAGTATTCATATGTCTATGGTGTTACTGTGCCATTTCAACAACATCCTTTATGACAGTATTCATATGTCTATGGTGTTACTGTGCCAGGTCAACAACATCCTTTATGACAGTATTCATATGTCTATGGTGTTACTGTGCCAGGTCAACAACATCCTTTATGACAGTATTCATATGTCTATGGTGTTACTGTGCCAGGTCAACAACATCCTTTATGACAGTATTCATATGTCTATGGTGTTACTGTGCCAGGTCAACAACATCCTTTATGACAGTATTCATATGTCTATGGTGTTACTGTGCCAGGTCAACAACATCCTTTATGACAGTATTCATATGTCTATGGTGTTACTGTGCCAGGTCAACAACATCCTTTATGACAGTATTCATATGTCTATGGTGTTACTGTGCCAGGTCAACAACATCCTTTATGACAGTATTCATATGTCTATGGTGTTACTGTGCCAGGTCAACAACATCCTTTATGACAGTATTCATATGTCTATGGTGTTACTGTGCCAGGTCAACAACATCCTTTATGACAGTATTCATATGTCTATGGTGTTACTGTGCCAGGTCAACAACATCCTTTATGACAGTATTCATATGTCTATGGTGTTACTGTGCCAGGTCAACAACATCCTTTATGACAGTATTCATATGTCTATGGTGTTACTGTGCCAGGTCAACAACATCCTTTATGACAGTATTCATATGTCTATGGTGTCACTGTGCCAGGTCAACAACATCCTTTATGACAGTATTCATATGTCTATGGTGTTACTGTGCCAGGTCAACAACATCCTTTATGACAGTATTCATATGTCTATGGTGTTACTGTGCCAGGTCAACAACATCCTTTATGACAGTATTCATATGTCTATGGTGTTACTGTGCCAGGTCAACAATCATGACCTTTATGACAGTATTCATATGTCTATGGTGTTACTGTGCCAGGTCAACAACATCCTTTATGACAGTATTCATATGTCTATGGTGTTACTGTTACTGTGCCAGGTCAAGGTCAACATCCTTTATGACAGTATTCATATGTCTATGGTGTTACTGTGCCAGGTCAACAACATCCTTTATGACAGTATTCATATGTCTATGGTGTTACTGTGCCAGGTCAACAACATCCTTTATGACATTCATATGTATTCATATGTCTATGGTGTTACTGTGCCAGGTCAACAACATCCTTTATGACAGTATTCATATGTCTATGGTGTTACTGTGCCAGGTCAACAACATCCTTTATGACAGTATTCATATGTCTATGGTGTTACTGTGCCAGGTCAACAACATCCTTTATGACAGTATTCATATGTCTATGGTGTTACTGTGCCAGGTCAACAACATCCTTTATGACAGTATTCATATGTCTATGGTGTTACTGTGCCAGGTCAACAACATCCTTTATGACAGTATTCATATGTCTATGGTGTTACTGTGCCAGGTCAACAACATCCTTTATGACAGTATTCATATGTCTATATGTGTCTATGGTGTTACTGTGCCAGGTCAACAACATCCTTTATGACAGTATTCATATGTCTATGGTGTTACTGTGCCAGGTCAACAACATCCTTTATGACAGTATTCATATGTCTATGGTGTTACTGTGCCAGGTCAACAACATCCTTTATGACAGTATTCATATGTCTATGGTGTTACTGTGCCAGGTCAACAACATCCTTTATGACATATTCATATGTCTGGTTATGAGGTCAGTATATTCATATGTCTATGGTGTTACTGTGCCAGGTCAACAACATCCTTTATGACAGTATTCATATGTCTATGGTGTTACTGTGCCAGGTCAACAACATCCTTTATGACAGTATTCATATGTCTATGGTGTTACTGTGCCAGGTCAACAACATCCTTTATGACAGTATTCATATGTCTATGGTGTTACTGTGCCAGGTCAACAACATCCTTTATGACAGTATTCATATGTCTATGGTGTTACTGTGCCAGGTCAACAACATCCTTTATGACAGTATTCATATGTCTATGGTGTTACTGTGCCAGGTCAACAACATCCTTTATGACAGTATTCATATGTCTATGGTGTTACTGTGCCAGGTCAACAACATCCTTTATGACAGTATTCATATGTCTATGGTGTTACTGTGCCAGGTCAACAACATCCTTTATGACAGTATTCATATGTCTATGGTGTTACTGTGCCAGGTCAACAACATCCTTTATGACAGTATTCATATGTCTATGGTGTTACTGTGCCAGGTCAACAACATCCTTTATGACAGTATTCATATGTCTATGGTGTTACTGTGCCAGGTCAACAACATCCTTTATGACAGTATTCATATGTCTATGGTGTTACTGTGCCAGGTCAACAACATCCTTTATGACAGTATTCATATGTCTATGGTGTTACTGTGCCAGGTCAACAACATCCTTTATGACAGTATTCATATGTCTATGGTGTTACTGTGCCAGGTCAACAACATCCTTTATGACAGTATTCATATGTCTATGGTGTTACTGTGCCAGGTCAACAACATCCTTTATGACAGTCCTTTACACAGTATTCATATGTCTATGGTGTTACTGTGCCAGGTCAACAACATCCTTTATGACAGTATTCATATGTCTATGGTGTTACTGTGCCAGGTCAACAACATCCTTTATGACAGTATTCATATGTCTATGGTGTTACTGTGCCAGGTCAACAACATCCTTTATGACAGTATTCATATGTCTATGGTGTTACTGTGCCAGGTCAACAACATCCTTTATGACAGTATTCATATGTCTATGGTGTTACTGTGCCAGGTCAACAACATCCTTTATGACAGTATTCATATGTCTATGGTGTTACTGTGCCAGGTCAACAACATCCTTTATGACAGTATTCATATGTCTATGGTGTTACTGTGCCAGGTCAACAACATCCTTTATGACAGTATTCATATGTCTATGGTGTTACTGTGCCAGGTCAACAACATCCTTTATGACAGTATTCATATGTCTATGGTGTTACTGTGCCAGGTCAACAACATCCTTTATGACAGTATTCATATGTCTATGGTGTTACTGTGCCAGGTCAACAACATCCTTTATGACAGTATTCATATGTCTATGGTGTTACTGTGCCAGGTCAACAACATCCTTTATGACAGTATTCATATGTCTATGGTGTTACTGTGCCAGGTCAACAACATCCTTTATGACAGTATTCATATGTCTATGGTGTTACTGTGCCAGGTCAACAACATCCTTTATGACAGTATTCATATGTCTATGGTGTTACTGTGCCAGGTCAACAACATCCTTTATGACAGTATTCATATGTTCTATGGTGTTACTGTGCCAGGTCAACAACATCCTTTATGACAGTATTCATATGTCTATGGTGTTACTGTGCCAGGTCAACAACATCCTTTATGACAGTATTCATATGTCTATGGTGTTACTGTGCCAGGTCAACAACATCCTTTATGACAGTATTCATATGTCTATGGTGTTACTGTGCCAGGTCAACAACATCCTTTATGACAGTATTCATATGTCTATGGTGTTACTGTGCCAGGTCAACAACATCCTTTATGACAGTATTCATATGTCTATGGTGTTACTGTGCCAGGTCAACAACATCCTTTATGACAGTATTCATATGTCTATGGTGTTACTGTGCCAGGTCAACAACATCCTTTATGACAGTATTCATATGTCTATGGTGTTACTGTGCCAGGTCAACAACATCCTTTATGACAGTATTCATATGTCTATGGTGTTACTGTGCCAGGTCAACAACATCCTTTATGACAGTATTCATATGTCTATGGTGTTACTGTGCCAGGTCAACAACATCCTTTATGACAGTATTCATATGTCTATGGTGTTACTGTGCCAGGTCAACAACATCCTTTATGACAGTATTCATATGTCTATGTCTGTGCCAGGTCAGGTGTTACTGTGCCAGGTCAACAACATCCTTTATGACAGTATTCATACGTCTATGGTGTTACTGTGCCAGGTCAACAACATCCTTTATGACAGTATTCATGGTGTTACTGTGCCAGGTCAACAACATCCTTTATGACAGTATTCATACGTCTATGGTGTTACTGTGCCAGGTCAACAACATCCTTTATGACAGTATTCATGACAGTATTCATACGTCTATGGTGTTACTGTGCCAGGTCAACAACATCCTTTATGACAGTATTCATACGTCTATGGTGTTACTGTGCCATTTCAACAACATCCTTTATGACAGTATTCATATGTCTATGGTGTTACTGTGCCAGGTCAACAACATCCTTTATGACAGTATTCATATGTCTATGGTGTCACTGTGCCAGGTCAACAACATCCTTTATGACAGTATTCATATGTCTATGGTGTCACTGTGCCAGGTCAACAACATCCTTTATGACAGTATTCATATGTCTATGGTGTTACTGTGCCAGGTCAACAACATCCTTTATGACAGTATTCATATGTCTATGGTGTCACTGTGCCAGGTCAACAACATCCTTTATGACAGTATTCATATGTCTATGGTGTTACTGTGCCAGGTCAACAACATCCTTTATGACAGTATTCATATGTCTATGGTGTTACTGTGCCAGGTCAACAACATCCTTTATGACAGTATTCATATGTCTATGGTGTCACTGTGCCAAGTCATAGTTCTCGCTGACATCATTAGTACAAAAAAAAAGATTTTTATATATATTTTTTTTATAATGGTGCAGAGCAATATTGGACCTAGTTGAAAATGTTTGCCTAATATAACTTCAGTTAATAATAATCATTATTATAGAACAATTTTAGCACCTTTTCTTGGCAAATGAATATGCAGGCCAAAATGTCTCACTACAACATTTTATAGGGCAGCAGCTAGCCGAGCAGTTAAGGTTACTAGTTCAAATCCCCCAGCCGACTAGGTAAAAAAAATAATCTGTCAACGTGCCCTTGAGCAAAGCACTTAACCCTGGTTCCTCTTGAAAGAGGCTCTAAGTGTCTGCTAAATTATATAAATGTTTATCTGATTCATACATTCGCATCTTACAATGCGTTGCAACCTAATTCGTTTTGTAAAATTGCATCGGCCCACATTGTCAACTGTACTGATTGGTGAAGATAGGATCACATGACATTTTGGTGAAAAACATGAAACAACATGTATGTAACATTTAGAAGTAGCCTTGACGGCCTCATAGGACCAGGATGTACAAGTACACCCCCAGGAAACAATCACAAGGCCTTAGGTGACAGGTAGCCTAATGGTTAGAGCATTGGACAAGTGACTGAATGGTTGCAAGATCAAATCCCCGAGCTGACAAGATAAAAATCTGTTCTGCCTCTGAACAAGGCAGTTAACCCACTGTTCTTAGGCTGTCATTGAAAATAAGAATTTGTTCTTAAAACTTCTTATGGCTTAGATCCCGTTAATGGGATCGATATGACAACAGCCAGTGAAAGTGCAGGGCGCCAAATTTAAAACAACAGAAATCTCATAATTAAAATTCCTCAAACATAAAAGTATTTTAAACCATTTTTAAAGATAAACTTGTTGTTAATCACCAGTGTCCGATTTCAAAAGGGCTTTACAGCGAAAGCACACCAAACGATTATGTTAGGTCTGCACCTAGTCACAGAAAAACACAGCCATTTTTCCAGCCAAAGAGAGGAGTCACAAAAAGCAGAAATGCAGATCAATTAATCACTAACCTTTGATGATCTTCATCAGATGACACTCATAGGACTTCATGTTACACAATACATGTATGTTTTGTTCGATAAAGTTCATATTTATATCCAAAAATCCATATTTATATCCATTACGTTCAGTAATGTTTTGCTTCCAAAACATACGGTGATTTTGCAGAGAGCCACATCAATTTAAATAAATACTCATAATAAGCATTGATAAGATACAACTGTTATGCACGGAACATTCGATAAACTTCTCCAAAATGCAACCGCGGTGTCAGATTTCAAAAAAGCTTTTCCGAAAAAGCACACCATGCAATAATCTGAATACGGCGCTCAGACACAAAAACGAGCCATACAGATATCCGCCATGTTGTGGAGTCAACAAAGTCAGAAATAGCATGATAAATATTCACTTACCTTTGATGATCTTTATCAGAATGCACTCCCAGGAATCTCAGCTCCACCATATATGTTTGATTTGTTTGATAGTCCATAATTTATGTCCAAATACCTCCTTTTTGTTCGCACGTTTAGCCCAGTAATCCAAATTCATGAGGCGCAGGCAGCCAAAGTCCAAAAGTTCCATTACAGTCTGTAGAAACATGTCAAACGATGTATAGAATTAATCTTTAGGATGATTTTATCATAAATCTTCAATAATGTTCCAACGCAAGCTAACTCTCACGTGAACACGCGTGGTCAGCTCATGGCACTCTGGCAGACCTCTGACTCATTCAGCTCCCATTCCCCCCTCCTTCACAGTAGAAGCATCAAACAAAATTCTAAAGACTGTTGACATCTATTGGAAGCCTTAGGAAGTGCAATATGACCCCATAGACACTGCATATTCGATAGGCAATGAGTTGAAAAACTACAAACCTCAGATTTCCCACTTCCTGGTTGGATTTATTTCTCAGGTTTTTGCCTGCCATATGAGTTCTGTTTTACTCACAGACATCATTTAAACAGTCTTAGAAACTTCAGAGTGTTTTCTATTCAAATCTACTAATAATATGCATATATTAGCAACTGGGCCTGAGTAGCAGGTAGTTTACTCTGGGAACCTTATTCATCCAAGCTACTCAATACTGCCCCCAGCCATAAGAAGTTAACTGACTTGACTAGTTTAATTTTTATTTTATTTTTTAAATCTCCTTAATGCTGAGTGCCAAGCTGAGACACATTGGGTCCCATTTGTACGGTCTTTGGTATGAATCGGTCAGTGCTCAAACTCCCAACCTATTCAATCTCACAACAGATACCCTTAACCACAAGGCCACTGAGTAGGTGTGTAACATTATCCTCATTGTTTATATACAGGTTATGAAGGCAGAGCAGGTATGGCAGCCGTCGTCCTAAAGATGGACCAAAAGCTGGATGGTAAGAAACTCTACAACCATTTGGTCCAAAGTCTCCCTGCTTACTCGTGGCCCTGGTTTCTACGGATCCAGGTAAGACAGTCCTGAAACCACATATATCCATTCAGGGGAAAAATGATCCCCACACAAAACTGAAACTTGTTTTTTTAAACGTAATGAGTGACTACTTATTAATGAACTGTGTGTGATTTTATACGTACATAACGTTAATATACGGGTTGGTACTGGAGTGTACCACCGTAATATGGATAAATCAATTAAATAGTTTTGTTCTTGGTCTTTTCAGAAACTGTAATTGAAACCATGCTATAATATATAATAATAATAATATATGCCATTTAGCAGACGCTTTTATCCAAAGCGACTTACAGTCATGTGTGCATACATTCTACGTATGGGTGGTCCCAGGAATCGAACCCACAATCCTGGCGTTACAAGCGCCATGCTCTACCAACTGAGCTACAGAAGGACCACTTCTGTATAAATACATACATTCAATACAATAACCTTAAATGGATCATTTAAAAAAAAAAAGCACAATAAAAAGAACGATCCCTTCAACTCTAACCCCAAAAAATGTTATATCACATAAGCGCATTTAGAATTTAAACCCCCTGACCCTTTTCAGCATCAACTCTGTCCTTTGTCTTCCATAGACATCCATAGATGTGACCGAGACCTTTAAGCAGCAGAAGAGGAAGCTGGTGCAGGAGGGCTTCAGTCCTGAGGCCGTCCAGGAGTCCCTGTATTTCCTGGACCTATCCCAGAGGGACTACATCCCGCTCACTCTGTCTCTGTATGATGACATTGTCTCCGGAAAGATACGGCTCTAGGCTGTCAGGTCAGCAGGACTAAACAGAAAGGTGTATTTCTGATTTATAACGGGTTTATATACAGTACTGTTTAAAGGTGTTATTTACCCAGGAAGCCTCACTGACTGACTGTGTCCTGTGCATCTAATTTCCAGCCACTTTTTTTCCCGTTAAGTTTCCGTTAAGGGATGATATAATATGGTCATTTTTATCAGATGCTTTTATCCAAAGCATCTTACAGTTAGCACCTGTATACAGTAAGACTGAGCCATCCGAGCCAGCAAAACCACATAGTTTACCTAAAAGTTAATACCTCAAAAGTGGTCCAAAAAGAGTCCATATTTTTGCACCGTCCGTTGTGTACCATGTACTGCTAGATGGTACATCAGGAGAATTCGCAGGCCTCAATCCAACGTGAAATGGAAAGGTTGACAAACGTCAAATTCTATCTAATTGAATTTAAAATGTAATTTAATTTTATGTCCTATGTGGCATCACATGCTGATCCGCATACCAGGCTTCAGTCGGCACGTGTTACAGCAGGTTAACCCCTAAAGCTTGACTCATTTATGACCCACAATGGTCCTCTCTTGTCCATAACTCTGGGCCTTAATTATATCCCCAAATTTAAGACTGAGTTTTTCCTGGTCAAGTCACATGGTCATGAACAACTTCCAGCCATAAGTATGATTTACAAAGATATTAAATTATGGTAAATTAATTAATGATTTTAAGACTTGCAACTGTTTTTTTATCAAGTGTAACCACCGTTATTTAGTTCTTATCAATGGCAAATGTAATTTAACCTTTACTTAACCCGGAAAATACCCTTTTGAGGTTAGAAACCACATTTTTTTGCGAGTTGTACCATGAGCGGGAAATGCAAAAACTAACCCAGATAATCCCACCATTTTAATCCATAGACCTTTCAGAAAAACTATATCTTGTTTTCTATACATTTAGGCCCTTTCAGGAACTCGCTGCTTATGCATTACTACTATGTGACGTTTTGAATAATGACCGGGCATATTGTATGTATGCCCTGGATAACGTGGTTCATTTTTGGGTTTATGATTAGGTATTAGATTATTGCATAGATTTTATGTGAATATATTTTGTGTTTTTATATATATATTTTATATATATATTTTATATATTTTATATTTTATATATATATTTTATATATTTTATATTTTATATATATATATTTTATATATATATTTTATATGCCCATTTGTTTTGCGGTTATGAAGATGATGTCATAACAGCACACTGGCGACTCACTTACATATCTGCATCCTGACATTCCTGAAAGTGCATATTAACCGACAGAAGGAAAACATTTTTAGTTTGGGCATAAGGGTCCAAAATGAATTCAGGTTACGTTTAGGTTAAATGAATTAAGGTTCGGTTTAGGAAGAGGGTTAAGGTTAGGTATTGTTTCAGTGAGGTTATGGAAAGGGAAAGACATACAAGTTGACTTTGCGTACTACCCGTTTGCCGACCATTCATTTTCTGATGGGTGTAAATATATACAGCCATCCTTCTGGCCTTTTTATGTTTGGATTCCAACACATATCTCTAGTCATCCTAAATGTGGTGTTATAACATGTACTCTTGTCAAACAACATTACATTCCCATTCCCTTTGCTTTTGAGACCACGCTAGGACATAATCTGTCTGTTATCATTTTAAAAATTACACCCTGTTTTTAAAGTGATGTCTGACCCAGATTGATAAAAAAAAATTAAGTACATTATATAACATAACATTCCTTTCAGTTGAAATAAACCATAGTATTTCCATTGCTGTGTGTGTGTGTGTGTGTGTGTGTGTGTGTGTGTGTGTGTGTGTGTGTGTGTGTCTTGCTATTTCACCCCTTTTGTAAGTGTGGTCCCTGATAATACACACGTTTGCATTATTGCTTACATAGACAGTAATTGCATGTAGTTAATACACAATATATAATTGTCTACTTATATTATAAGTAGTCCTAACACACATTTGTCATTGGAATAAATTATATCACCTGTTTAATATCCTGTGTGTTTGTCACTGTATTTCTCTCCCACAGAATAAAAAAAATCTTTACAAAATGTATAGTTACACTATGATGGTGTTTTGCTAAGTGATGTTTGGGACCCGTCACCCACTTTGAGGATATATGCCAAGAGTGTCAAACGCAATACCTGGAGGGATGTGTGTCTGTAGGTGTTCGCTCTTCTCTTGTAGTTTATTGATAAATTAAGGTCATTGATTAATTGGGAACTCTTAATTCGATACGGATTGAACGGAAATAACTAAAAACAAGACACTAGGCCCTCCGGGAATTGAGTTTGAGAACCCCTGATATATGCAATGTAGCCTAACCACGTAGCCATGCTGGGGACGAGATTATATTCATATCGTCAGGCTAGGGACGAGATTATATTCAAAACGCCAGGTTGGGGACGAGATTATATTCAAAGTAGCCTAACCACGTAGGCAGGCTGGGGACGAGATTATATTCAAAGTATTTATTTCTCAAGTAATATACTTTTCTATATGTAACTGTGCACCGCCACCACTAGGGGGCTCTAAAATACCCTATTTTCGACCTGTTGTAGTATTTGAAAACAGATTACTGAACGTCACTTCCGTAAACTGACACTGAGTCGCCATACTGACAACCATATCACTCATTTGTGTTAAATATAGCCAGAGAGGATGTAAAATAAAACATTAAACATGTCCAAACAAATAGCGGAGTCATTCATTAACATGTCTTCCGGATTGCCACACAGGAAATACCGAGATATAGCTGTACTTTAATTCCAGATGCCGGGGGGAACCAAACAACCTGCATGACAGATGAGGAAATTACAGATGACACTACAGAAGAGCTGCTCATTAAAAAGACTGTGTAGCGCAAGACAAGACTATCTATTTGTCCAATAACATTATGTTTAAATGCATATAACTGAGAATACTGTATGTTTACGTTGTAAATAAGTAACTTAATTTAAACCAATTAAATTTACAACTCATTATTTATAAACTGTGGGCTAAATTGTAATGTCAAAGCATTATTATTCATGCTGTAAATAAAACAAATGTTCAAGCTACTTGGATAGTAACGTTAATTAGAGATGGTCTTTAGTAGCCAGATTGTCTTCAGTAGCCAACGAATAACAGGCCATTACAACCCAGAAACAAATCAGTGAAAATGTTTTCTCTTGTCTTTTTGTTTTACATATTGTTTTCATATTAAAACACTCATTTCTACATATCAATAACTTTATTTGTAATGGCGTCTTTTCTCCACATGCTCTGTCAACTTGTGTATGTTGAATGCAACAGCTCGTAGCTGTCAACGGAAGAAAACATGTCGTTAGGCACGTGAAGTGTATTCTCAACAGACCGCTGAAATCAGTCACAAGAGGGTCTGTCTCTTGGCTGTGGAGACAGCGGTGTATCTCAATACACCTCATTTGAAATCTGTGTCTGCTGCCCAGTCAGACCTCCTCTGTGTCGTTCCCGCGGTGACATTACAGGACCGTCTTTGAAACTCAAGAGGCAACACGACATTTTTCGTTCTAAACTTTATTTTTTTTCTGTTACGTTTTATTTTAACTTCATGTATTTGTAGGTATAGGTGATAGTGGAAAATGTGCTCTGTGTAGCCATTCTTGAGATTTATTCCATCGGATTAAATAACAACACATTGGAAAATTAGACAAAAAGTTTGTTTAGGATGTGGACCAAGAGGATTTTTTCGTGCTTGGTTGGACTGGTGGCGTTGACGGGTTTTCTCCTAGTAAAAGTAACAGGACAAGACCCTCCAACGCTCGGGAGGAAAACGCTTCTCAAGGTGGATGGAGATCAGACGGCTGCCTCAAATCGAGTGAGGAGAAGAGGAAAACAGGAGTCTCTACGAGGGTAAGAATAACAGAATGTGAAGTTGAAAGAAAATATGATTCCTCTACACCGAACCTGCTCACCTCAAAGTAACGTTAGTTGACAATACAAAATTAGCAGCATATGTCATGAACTGAAGGTAGAAATCCTACCCACCAGAAGAAAAAAAAACATATTTCAAATGTCATGATATTGTCAAAATGCCACTGTTACACAAACATAACATGAGCAGAATTGAATGTTAAGTATTCGTCTTTTCATCTGAGATGAATATGCAATATGAGTGGGGAATAATTGAAGAAATCAATTAATAAAATGTATGTATCTCTTGACATCGACATCTATTTTTATTCTAAATAGAGAAGATGACTTTTTTTGTCGCTCTGTGACCACCATCACCCCATGCATTTCAAATTAAAAAGCGTGAAAAAGGCGTGTGAAATAGATTCCTAAACTAACCATTATTAATTTCCGCAGTTCTTAAACCAAGTATGATTATTTACAGACAAATTGTTGTTGTTTCTAACTCCTTCCCTATAGGCCCAATGTGTGTGGATCACGTTTCCACTCCTACTGTTGTCCAGGCTGGAAAACCTTGCCCGGGGGCAACCAGTGTATCGTGCGTAAGTAGCGCAGCAGATGTTGACGATAATAAAGTATCTCTGTGTTGAGTTGGTCTCTAGGAAATATATATATATTTTTTTGCATAGGGCTCAGTTGACCATTGACCAATAGGATGTGCTAATTTACATGTCTCATATAACTGGGATGTAGTGCTTCTGGGTTATTGCATGTGTCTTACACAATCATTTACAAATACATAGCAACAGCCAAAGAGCTAATGCATTGAACGATTTCAGAATATTGATTCTACGTTTAGGAAAAGCTCTCTATGGAAACAAGACTTCTCCCATGCAATATATGTACCAGATGTTAGGCCTACATGTTTCTTTAAATACCAATCCTTGCATTATTGGTGTGTCATTATGCCCTAAAGCCATGATTTGCACCTGTAAAGACACCAAATAATTGTTGGATAATAAATTATTTTCACTGTACTAATAAGTAACATGGGATGAGAGCCAAAACATCTCTAACAACCAGTAAACTCCTCATCTAACCACAACGCTCGGGGGGAAAGAATAACAGAATGTGAAGTTGAAAGAAAATATGATACCTTTACACCGAACCTGCTCACCTCAAAGTAACGTTAGTTGACAATACAAATAAATGCATTATTTAATTAGCAGCATAGATTGTTTGTGCACCTTATTAGCATATCCCTTCCCTGGGACTTCCTCCAGCTCCTCCTGGGGGCTCAGCTTGGCCCCCCTTCCCTGGGACTTCCTCCAGCTCCTCTTGGGGACCCGGCTTGGCCCCCCTTCCCTGGGACTTCCTCCAGCTCCTCTTGGGGACCCGGCTTGGCCCCCCTTCCCTGAGACTCCCTCCAGCTCCTCTTGGGGACCCGGCTTGGCCCCCCTTCCCTGAGACTTCCTCCAGCTCCTCCTGGGGGCTCAGCTTGGCCCGGTAACTTGGTCGGTCACAACAGCAAGAGCAAGGTGTTAGATATGCCCAGAACTCTCCTGTGGTTTCCAGGGGGTCATACCCAGAGTTCTCCTGTGGTGTCCAGGGGGTCATGCCCAGAGTTCTCCTGTATTGTCCAGGGGTCATACCCAGTGTCCTCCTGTAGTGTCCACGGGGTCATACCCAGAGTTCTCCTGTAGTGTCCACGGGGTCATACAGGGGGTCATACCCAGAGTTCTCCTGTAGTGTCCACGGGGTCATACCCAGAGTTCTCCTGTAGTGTCCACGGGGTCATACCCAGAGTTCTCCTGTAGTGTCCACGGGGTCATACCCAGAGTTCTCCTGTAGTGTCCACGGGGTCATACAGGGGGTCATACCCAGAGTTCTCCTGTAGTGTCCACGGGGTCATACCCAGAGTTCTCCTGTAGTGTCCACGGGGTCATACAGGGGGTCATACCCAGAGTTCTCCTGTAGTGTCCACGGGGTCATACCCAGAGTTCTCCTGTAGTGTCCACGGGGTCATACTCAGAGTTCTCCTGTAGTGTCCACGGGGTCATACCCAGAGTTCTCCTGTAGTGTCCACGGGGTCATACCCAGAGTTCTCCTGTAGTGTCCACGGGGTCATACCCAGAGTTCTCCTGTAGTGTCCACGGGGTCATACCCAGAGTTCTCCTGTAGTGTCCACGGGGTCATACAGGGGGTCATACCCAGAGTTCTCCTGTAGTGTCCACGGGGTCATACCCAGAGTTCTCCTGTAGTGTCCACGGGGTCATACCCAGAGTTCTCCTGTAGTGTCCACGGGGTCATACAGGGGGTCATACCCAGAGTTCTCCTGTAGTGTCCACGGGGTCATACCCAGAGTTCTCCTGTAGTGTCCACGGGGTCATACCCAGAGTTCTCCTGTAGTGTCCACGGGGTCATACCCAGAGTTCTCCTGTAGTGTCCACGGGGTCATACAGGGGGTCATACCCAGAGTTCTCCTGTAGTGTCCACGGGGTCATACCCAGAGTTCTCCTGTGGTGTCCACGGGGTCATACAGGGGGTCATACTCAGAGTTCTCCTGTAGTGTCCACGGGGTCATACCCAGAGTTCTCCTGTGGTGTCCAGGGTCATAAAGGGGGTCATACCCAGAGTTCTCCTGTGGTGTCCATGGGTCATACAGGGGGTCATACCCAGAGTTCTCCTGTGGTGTCCAGGGGTCATGTTGGAGTCAGTAGAGTGGACCTGACTCCTGAAGGGCTGTTGACTCTGGAAAGTGGCCAGAGGGAAGTATCAGAGTTCAGGCTCTCCCATTATTGACATATCAATGTTAGATGTCAGCTTCAATTATGCTGCATGCCAGTTGCATGTCTCTTCTGCCAAATACACTGAGTATACCAACATTAGGAACACCTTCCTAATATTGAGTTGTACACCCCCCCCCCCTTGCCATCAGCCTCAATTCGTTGGGGTATGGACTTACAAGGTGTCAAAAGCGTTCCACAGTAATGCTGGCCCATGTTGACTCGAGTGCATCCTACAGTTGTGTCAAGTTGGCTGGATGTCCTTTGGGTGGTGGACCATTCTAAACTCAGCAAAAAAATGGTCTTTCAAAGATAATTCGTAAAAATCCAATTAACTTCACAGATCTTCATTGTAAAGGATTTAAACACTGTTTCCCATGCTTGTTCAATGAACCTTAAACAATTAATCAACATGCACCTGTGGAACGGTTGTTAAGACACTAACAGCTTACAGACGGTAAGCAATTAAGGTCACAGTTGAAAACTTAGGACACTAAAGAGGCCTTTCTACTGACTCTTTAAAACACCAAAAGAAAGATGCCCAGGGTCCCTGCTCATCTGCGTGAATGTGCCTTAGGCATGCTGCAAGGAGGCCTTTAGACAGCTCTACAGGGAGACAGGATGGACAGCTGATCGTCCTCGCAGTGGCAGACCACGTGGACCACGTGGAACAACACCTGCACAGGATTGGTACATCCAAACATCACATCTGCGGGACAAGTACAGGATGGCAACAACAACTGCCCAAGTTACACTAGGAAAGTACAATCCCTCCATCAGTGCTCCGACTCCGCAATAGGCTGAGAGAGGCTGGACTGAGGGCTTGTAGGCCGGTTGTAAGGCAGGTCCTCACCAGACATCACCGACAACAACCTCGCCTATGGGCACAAACCCACCGTCGCTGGACCAGACAGGACTGGCAAAAAGTGCTCTTCACTGACAAGTCACGGTTTAGTCTCTCCAGGGGTAATGGTCGGATTCGCATTTATCGTCGAAGGAATGAGAGTTACACCGAGACCTGTACTCTGGAGCGAGATCGATTTGGAGGTGGAGGGTCCGTCATGGTCTGGGGCGGTGTGTCACAGCATCATCGGACTGAGCTTGTTGTCATTGCAGGCAATCTCAACACTGTGCGTTACAGGGAAGACATCATCCTCCCTCATGTGGAACCCTTCCTGCAGGCTCATCCTGATATGACCCTCCAGCATGACAATGCCACCAGCCATACTGCTCGTTCTGTGCGTGATTTCCTGCAAGACAGGAGTGTCAGTGTTCTGTCATGGCCAGCGAAGAGCCCGAATCTCAATCCCATTGAGCACGTCTGGGACCTGTTGGATCGGAGGGTGAGGGCTAGGACCATTCCCCCCAGAAATGTCCGGGAACTTGCAGGTGCCTTGGTGGAAGAGTGGGGTAACATCTCACAGCAAGAACTGGCAAATCTGGTGCAGTCCATGAGGAGATGCACTGCAGTACTTAATGCAGCTGGTGGCCACATCAGATACTGACTGTTACTTTTGATTTTGACCCCCCCTTTGTTCAGGGACACATTATTCCATTTCTGTTAGTCACATGTCTGTGGAACTTGTTCAGTTTATGTCTCAGTTGTTGAATATAGTTATGTTCATACAAATCTTTACACATGTCAAGTTTGCTGAAAATAAACGTAGTTGACAGTGAGAGGACGTTTCTTTTTTTTGCTGAGTTTAGGTACACTTGTGAAACTGTTGAGCTTGAAAAACCCAGCAGTGTTGCAGTTCTTGACACAAACCAGTGCACCTGGCACCTACTACCATACCCTGTTCAAAGGCACTTACATCTTTTGTCTTGCCCATTCACCCTCTGAATGGCACACATACACAATCCATGTCTCAATTGTAAAAAAAATGGAACAACCCTTATTTAACCAGGTCTCCTCCCCTTCATCTACACGGATTGAAGTGGATTTAGTAAGTGACATCAATAAGGGATCATAGCTTTCACTTGGATTCACCTGGTCAGTCTGTCATGGAAAGAGCAGGTTTTCTTAATGTTTTGTACACTCGCTGTATATTCTACTAGAATTTCTTGGGCACACACAGATAGCATAGGTATTATTATTCAACACTATCGGGGTAAAACAGGATTCTCTAAATCAGACACACAAGTTACTTTCTTGTGACCCTCAGAGGATTCTTTACAATTACTATTGTATATTACAGTTTGAGTTACCACCTAAACCTAACCTGGCACAGCAATGTTACTATAGACTACCTAAACCTAACCTGGCACAGCAATGTTACTAGAGACCACCTAAACCTAACCTGGCACAGCAATGTTACTATAGACTACCTAAACCTAACCTGGCACAGCAATGTTACTATAGACTACCTAAACCTAACCTGGCACAGCAATGTTACTATAGACTACCTAAACCTAACCTGGCACAGCAATGTTACTATAGACTACCTAAACCTAACCTGGCACAGCAATGTTACTATAGACTACCTAAACCTAACCTGGCACAGCAATGTTACTATAGACTACCTAAACCTAACCTGGCACAGCAATGTTACTTTTGTATGGGTTGTAACTTCCACATTCCTGTTTTCCCATTGTACTCCACTGCTTGCAAGGTCTACGTGATATTTTTAAAAACTTGGTTTGCACTGTATTTAACGAAGGCTAGGACAAGCTCTTTGTCTGGCCCATGTACTGTAGTAGTTCTCAAATAGGGTCTGACGGACAATGTTCATTTACTCTAAACTCTTGTGTGTCCTCATCCCCACAGCCATTTGCCGGAACAGCTGTGGAGATGGATTTTGCTCACGGCCCAACATGTGCACATGTCCCAGTGGCCAAATTGCACCAACCTGTGGCACAAAGTCCAGTAAGTGTTCCCCCATGTTACATGTCGCCTTCTTCATGCTTCCTCTTCAATATAAAACCACAAATTGCTTTATGAGAGTGTTTTGTATATGTTTAGTTTATTTCACCTATAATATACTGTCTGACAATGGGTTTTACTAGTATTTTGGACATTTGAATTCCACCCAAACAAAAAGAGAGCAAATAAACCTGTATTTTAACCATCCTGTTTATCTCGTTCAACCCTCCTCTGCTCGCTCACTTCACACGAAAGTTGTGAATGGGATGTTGACCAATATATGCCGTGGTCCTGTCCTGTTGCTCCTCTAGCCCAGCAGTGTAACATCAGGTGTATGAACGGTGGCCTCTGTGCCGAAGACCACTGTCAGTGTCAGAAGGGCTTCTCAGGCTCCTACTGTGGACAACGTGAGTATACACTATGATGTAAATGCAGCCCGTTTACACAGTGTAGTAGATACAGTAAGCACCAATTGTGCTAAATCTGCATTGCAAGTGTTCGTTGGCGTTTAGGCTACTTGCTTTAATTCACTAATGTATAATATATATATATATATATATATATTTTCCTCTGTATTTTACCCCCTTTTTCTCCTCAATTTCGATCTTGTCTCATCGCTTCAAGTCCCAAACGGGCTCGGGACAGGCGACGGTCGAGTCATGTGTCCTCCGAAACATGACCCGCCTCACCGCGCCTCTGAATCCAGCTGCACCAATTAGTGAGAGAGAGGAAACACCGTTCAACTGATGACTGAAGTCAGCCTGCAGGCATCCGGCCCGCCACAAGGAGTCGCTAGAGCGCGACGGGCCAAGTAAAGCCCCACCGGCCAAACCCTCCCCTAACCCAGACATCGCTGGGCTAATTGCGCGCCGCCCTATGGGACTCCCGATCACGGCCGATTGTGATACAACCCAGGATCAAACCCGGGTCTGTAGGGACCTCTCAAGCACTGCGGTGCCTTAGATCGCTGCGCCACTCGGGAGGCTCACCTACATTTTTTTTACCATTAACTTATAGGCCCTGTATAGACTCCATGGGAGATCTAAGGGCTTCCTCCAAGTTCATCACTGTATAGACTGTAGAACATGTGACAAACTGCAGCAGAAACAGTTGGCATAGATAAATTAGGAGATTTATTTTTACATATATACTATTACTATCAAACAATGGTATGGTTATGGAGGATAATACATTTCTTAAGGACTTCACATTAACATGTCCCTCCAGATCCTCAAAACCACGGTATATGGTTAGTACACGTGAGTTTAATCCTCGACAAGCCATGGGCCAATGCCTTCATATATAGTTCAGATCCAGGATATATAGTTCAGATCCAGGATATATAGTTCAGATCCAGGATATATAGTTCAGATCCAGGATATATAGTTCAGATCCAAGATATATAGTTCAGATCCAAGATATATAGTTCAGATTCAGGATATATAGTTCAGATCCAGGATATATTGTTCAGATCCAGGATATGTAGTTCAGATCCAGGATATATAGTTCAGATTCAGGATATATAGTTCAGATCCAGGATATATAGTTCAGATCCAGGATATATAGTTCAGATCCAGGATATATAGTTCAGATCCAAGATATATAGTTCAGATCCAGGATATATAGTTCAGATCCAAGATATATAGTTCAGATCCAAGATATATAGTTCAGATTCAGGATATATAGTTCAGATCCAGGATATATAGTTCAGATCCAAGATATATAGTTCAGATCCAGGATATGTAGTTCAGATCCAAGATATATAGTTCCGATCCAGGATATATAGTTCAGATCCAAGATATATAGTTCAGATCCAAGATCAGAATCATAAAACACGGGACGAGATGTTAAAAACTGTCCATTGTGCCAATAGATGGAATGCACTCGCATGAGATTTGCCGTGATGTTGACAGAGTGGCATGGGAGGTTTATTTCTTAGACTGGGGTAAGATGTCAATTTTTGGGACACATCCTCAGTAGTGTGCCTTCGAATCAGTGGGTGTTTCGGCCTTTAATCACTAAACACCCTCATCAAAGGTGGCCAGCTAAAGGGTGATCAAGCCTTAGCTTGTGTCCCATGCCCAATTAAGATGTCCCACAGGACTGTGCAAAGCAGGGGCGTCCTCTTCCCTGAGCCAGCCATACAGCTGACCGCATACCTCATATGCCCTCCTCAAGTTGGAGGGATCTGAATTGAGTTCTCAGGTGGGGGTGAGGGGTCATGAAGTTATAGCCCAGCAAGGGTCCTTCCGTTTGATCCAGATCCACTGGCTGCCTCTTTCAGCTGCTTGAGAAACTGCTCTGACGGTCTGCCGCAGAGCCTGTCCATGGATTCCAAGTTCTTTCAGCAACCTGATGGTGGAAGAAGCCACGAATCCTCTGCATCCCACTTCAACTGGCCAGACTTTTGCATTCCAGCCACACTGAGTTGCGTCTGCTGCCAACTCTGTGTAACGCAGTTTCTTACGCTCGTAGGCCTCTTCAACAGAGTTTTCCCACGGGACTGTGAGCTCTATGATGTACACAGCCTTTCGTGAAGGGGACCAGAGTACCATGTCTGGCCTAAGGTTGGTAGAAGCAATCTCAGGTGGAAAAATGAGTTGCTGGCCAATATCGACAAGCATCTTCCAGTCCCGGGCCATGGCTAGGTGTCCAGTTTCTGGCTTTGTAGGAGGATACTTGGGCCTTTTCTGTCCCTCCCGGTATCAAGATATATAGTTCAGATCCAATATATATAGTTCAGATTCAGGATATATAGTTCAGATCCAGGATATATAGTTCAGATCCAAGATATATAGTTCAGATCCAAGATATATAGTTCAGATTCAGGATATATAGTTCAGATCCAGGATATGTTCAGATCCAAGATTCAGATCCAAGATATATAGTTCAGATCCAAGATATATAGTTCAGATCCAGGATATATAGTTCAGATCCAAGATATATAGTTCAGATCCAAGATATATAGTTCAGATTCAGGATATATAGTTCAGATCCAGGATATGTAGTTCAGATCCAAGATATATAGTTCAGATCCAGGGTATATAGTTCAGATCCAAGATATATAGTTCAGATTCAGGATATATAGTTCAGATCCAGGATATATAGTTCAGATCCAGGATATATAGTTCAGATCCAGGATATATAGTTCAGATCCATGATATATAGTTCAGATCCAAGATATATAGTTCGGATCCAGCATATATAGTTCAGATCCAGGATATGTAGTTCAGATCCAGGATATATAGTTCAGATTCAGGATATATAGTTCAGATTCAGGATATATAGTTCAGATTCAGGATATATAGTTCAGTTCCAGGGTCCTGAATGTATAGTTCAGATTCAGGATATATAGTTCAGATCCAAGATATATAGTTCAGATCCAGGATCCAGTGTGGATTGACATTGAAAGGGCCTGAAAGATTCTTGTCCTGCCATGAAGCAGGGCCCCCGTAACCGGGGCGTAACCAGGGCATTAAGCCGCCATTAGGGCTCCAGTCCCAAGCAGGGTGAACAGAGGGTTAGAGGGCCAACATGGCTTACATTTGACCCCGAAGCAGCTGTCGTCACCTGGAAGGCTTATAATCCAGCCAATTCTGGGCTTGTTCGAGTGGATGTGTAAATCACAGAATAGGTAGCAGCATGATGGAGTGGTAGGAGGAGAGGAGGGAAAGAGGGGTAGTGGTAGATAGAAAGAGAGAGGTAAGGGATAGAGGGATGGAGGGATAGAGGTAGGTAGAAAGAGAGAGGTAAGGGATAGAGGGATAGAGGTAGACAGAGGTAGATAGAGGGACAGAGGTAGATAGAAAGAGAGAGGTAAGGGATAGAGGGATAGAGGGATAGAGGGATAGAGGTAGGTAGAAAGAGAGAGGTAAGATAGAGGGATAGAGGGATAGAGGTAGATAGAAAGAGAGAGGTAAGGGATAGAGGGATGGAGGGATAGAGGTAGATAGAAAGAGAGTAGGTAAGGGATAGAGGGATAGAGGGATAGAGGTAGGTAGAAAGAGAGAGGTAAGGGATAGAGGGATAGAGGGATAGAGGTAGATAGAAAGAGAGAGGTAAGGGATAGAGGGATGGAGGGATAGAGGTAGATAGAAAGAGAGATAGAGGGATAGAGGGATAGAGGGATAGAGGTAGGTAGAAAGAGAGATAAGGGATAGAGGGATAGAGGATAGAGGTAGATAGAAAGAGAGAGGTAAGGGATAGAGGGATAGAGGTATAGAGGGATAGAGGTAGGTAGAAAGAGAGAGGTAAGGGATAGAGGATAGAGGGATAGAGGTAGATAGAAAGAGAGTAAGGGATAGAGGGATGGAGGGATAGAGGTAGATAGAAAGAGTTCAGAGGTAAGATAGATAGAGGGATAGAGGGATAGAGGTAGGTAGAAGATAGGTAGGGATAGAGGGATAGAGGATAGAGGTAGATAGAAAGAGAGGTAAGGGATAGAGGGATAGAGGATAGAGGTAGATAGAAAGAGAGAGGTAAGATAGAGGGATGGAGGGATAGAGGTAGATAGAAAGAGAGAGGTATAGGATAGAGGATGGAGGGATAGAGGTAGGTAGAAAGAGAGAGTAGGGATAGAGGGATAGAGGGATAGAGGTAGGTAGAAAGAGAGAGGTATGGATAGAGGGATAGAGGGATAGAGGTAGATAGAAAGAGAGAGGTAAGGGATAGAGGGATGGAGGGATAGAGGTAGATAGAAAGAGAGAGGTAGGGATAGAGGATAGAGGGATAGAGGTAGGTAGAAAGAGAGAGGTAAGGGATAGAGGGATAGAGGTAGATAGAAAGAGAGAGGTAAGGGATAGAGGGATGGAGGGATAGAGGTAGATAGAAAGAGAGAGGTAGGGATAGGGGGATGGAGGGATAGAGGTAGGTAGAAAGAGAGAGGTAAGGGATAGAGGGATAGAGGGATAGAGGTAGGTAGAAAGAGAGAGGTAAGGGATAGAGGGATAGAGGGATAGAGGTAGGTAGAAAGAGAGAGGTAAGGGATAGATAGAGGGATAGAGGTAGGTAGAAAGAGAGATGGAAATAGAGGGATAGGTAGGTAGAAAGAGGAGAGGTAAGGGATAGAGGGATAGAGGGATAGAGGTAGGTAGAAAGAGAGAGGTAGATAGAGGGGTAGAGGTAGATAGAAAGAGAGAGGTAAGGGATAGAGGGATGGAGGGATAGAGGTAGGTAGAAAGAGAGAGGTAAGGGATAGAGGGATAGAGGTAGACAGAGGTAGATAGAGGGACAGAGGTAGATAGAGGATAGAGGTAGATAGATGGATAGAGGTAGACAGAGGTAGATAGAGGGACAGAGGTAGATAGAGGATAGAGGTAGATAGAGGGATAGAGGCATAGAGGTAGATAGAGGGATAGAGGTAGATGTAGATAGAGGGATATAGGTAGATAGAGGGATAGAGGTAGATAGGGGGATAGAGGTAGATAGAGGGATAGAGGTAGATATAGGGATAGAGGTAGATAGAGGGATAGAGGTAGATATAGGGATAGAGGTAGATAGAGGTGTAGATAGATGGATAGAGGTTGATAGAGGGATATAGGTAGATAGAGGTTGATAGAGGTAGATAGAGGGATAGAGGTAGATAGAGGGAAAGAGGTTGATAGAGGTAGATAGAGGTAGATAGAGGGATAGAGGTAGATAGAGGTAGATAGAGGGATAAAGGTAGATAGAGGGAAAGAGGTAGATAGAGGTAGATAGAGGTAGATAGAGGGATAGAGGTAGACAGAGGTAAATAGAGGGATAGAGGTAGATAGAGGTTGATAGAGGGATATAGGTAGATAGATGGATAGAGGTTGATAGAGGTAGATAGAGGGATAGAGGTAGATAGAGGGATAGAGGTAGATATAGAGGTAGAGAGAGGGATATAGGGATAGAGGTAGATTGAGGTAGATAGAGGGATAGAGGTAGAAAGAGGTAGATAGAGGGATAGAGGCATAGAGGTAGATAGAGGGATATAGGTAGATAGAGGGATATAGCGAAAGAGGTAGATTGAGGTAGATAGAGGGATAGAGGTAGATAGAGGTAGACAGAGGAATATAGGTAGATAGAGGGATAGAGGTAGATAGAGGGATATAGGGATAGAGGTAGATAGAGGTAGATAGAGGGATAGAGGTAGATAGAGGGATAGAGGTATAGAGGTAGATTGAGGTAGATAGAGGGATAGAGGTAGATAGGGGATATAGGGATAGAGGTAGATAGAGGTAGATAGAGGGATAGAGGTAGATAGATGGATAGAGGTAGATAGAGGGATAGAGGTAGATAGAGGGATATAGCGAAAGAGGTAGATTGAGGTAGATAGAGGGATAGAGGTAGATAGAGGTAGACAGAGGAATATAGGTAGATATAGGGATAGAGGTAGATAGAGGGATAGAGGTAGATAGAGGGATAGAGGTAGATATAGGGATAGAGGTAGATATAGGGATAGAGGTAGATAGAGGGATATAGGTAGATAGAGGGATAGAGGTAGATAGAGGGATAGAGGTAGATAGAGGTAGATAGAGGTAGATAGAGGGATAGAGGTAGATGGTAGATAGAGGGATAAAGGTAGATAGAGGGAAAGAGGTAGATAGAGGTATAGAGGTAGATAGAGGGAGATAGAGGGATATAGGTAGATAGAGGTAGATAGAGGATAGAGGTAGATAGAGGGATAGAGGTAGATAGAGGATAGAGGTAGATAGAGGTAGATAGAGGTAGATAGAGGGATAGAGGTAGATAGAATTAGATAGAGGGATAGAGGTAGATAGAGGGATAGAGGTAGATAGGGGGATAGTGGTAGATAGATGGATAGAGGTAGATAGATGGATAGAGGTAGATAGAGGTATAGAGGTTGATAGAGGTAGATAGAGGGATATAGGTAGATAGAGGTAGATAGAGGGATATAGGTAGATATAGGGATAGAGGTAGATAGAGAGATAGAGGTAGATAGAGGGATAGAGGTAGATAGAGGGATATAGGGATAGAGGTAGATTGAGGTAGATAGAGGTAGATAGAGGTAGAGGGATAAAGGTAGATAGAGGGAAAGAGGTAGATAGAGGTAGATAGAGGGATAGAGGTAGACAGATGTAGATAGAGGTAGACAGAGGTAGATAGAGGGATAGAGGTAGATAGAGGGATAGAGGTAGACAGAGGTAGATTGAGGTAGATAGAGGGATAGAGGTAGATAGGGGGATAGTGGTAGATAGAGGTAGAGAGAGGTAGATAGGGTGATAGAGGTATAGAGATGGATAGAGTGATAGAGGTAGATAGAGGGATTGAGGTAGATAGAGGTAGATAGGGGGATAGTGGTAGATAGAGGTAGATAGGGTGATAGAGGTATAGAGATGGATAGAGTGATAGAGGTAGATAGGGTGATAGAGGTAGATATAGGGATACAGGGATAGAGGTAGATAGAGGGATAGAGGTAGAACGAGGGACAGAGGTAGATAGAGGGATAGAGGTAGATAGAATTAGATAGAGGTAGATAGGGGGATAGTGGTAGATAGAGGGATAGAGGTAGATAGATGGATAGAGGTAGATAGAGGGATAGAGGTATAGAGGTAGATAGAGGTAGATAGAGGTTGATAGAGGTAGATATAGGTAGATAGAGAGATAGAGGTAGATAGAGGGATGGGGTAGAGAGAGGGATAGAGGTAGATAGAGGCATAGAGGTAGATAGAGGGATAGCAGTAGAGAGAGGGATAGAGGTAGATAGAGGTAGATAGAGGGATAGAGGTAGATAGAGGGATAGAGGTAGCTAGATGGATAGAGGTAGATAGTTGTTGATAGAGGGATATAGGTAGATAGAGGGATAGAGGTAGATAGAGGGATAGAGGTAGATAGAGGTAGATAGAGGTAGATAAAGGTAGATAGAGGTAGATAGAGGGATAGAGGTAGATGGTAGATAGAGGGATAAAGGTAGATAGAGGGAAAGAGGTAGATAGAGGGATAGAGGTAGACAGAGGTAGATAGAGGGATATAGGTAGATAGAGGTAGGTAGAGGGATAGAGGTAGATAGAGGTAGATAGAGGGATATAGGTAGATAGAGGGATAGAGGTAGATAGAGGGATAGAGTTAGATAGAGGTAGATAGAGGTAGATAAAGGTAGATAGAGGGATAGAGGTAGATGGTAGATAGAGGGATAAAGGTAGATAGAGGGAAAGAGGTAGATAGAGGTATAGAGGTAGATAGAGGGATAGAGGTAGATAGAGGGATAGAGGTAGACAGAGGTAGATAGAGGGATATAGGTAGATAGAGGTAGGTAGAGGGATAGAGGTAGATAGAGGTAGATAGAGTTATATAGGTAGATAGAGGGATAGAGGTAGATAGAGGGATAGAGGTAGAGAGATGTAGATAGGGGGATAGAGAGATAGGGGTAGAGTGGTAGATAGGGGGATAGAGGTAGATAGAGGGATAGAGGTAGAATGAGGGATAGAGGTAGATAGAATTAGATAGAGGGATAGAGGGATAGAGGTAGACAGAGGTAAATAGAGGGATAGAGGTAGATAGATGGATAGAGGTAGATAGAGGTATAGAGGTTGATAGAGGTATAGAGGTAGATAGAGGGATATAGAGGGATATAGGTAGATATAGGGATGGAGGTAGATAGAGGATAGAGGTAGATAGAGGGATAGAGGTAGATAGAGGGATATAGGGATAGAGGTAGATTGAGGTAGATTGAGGTAGATAGAGGTAGATAGAGGTAGAGATAAAGGTAGATAGAGGTAGATAGAGGTAGATAGAGGGATAGAGGGACAGAGGTAGATAGAGGGATAGAGGTAGACAGAGGTAGATAGAGGGGATAGAGGTAGATAGAGGGATAGAGGTAGACAGAGGTAGATTGAGGTAGATAGAGGGATAGAGGTAGATAGGGATAGTGGTAGATAGAGGTAGAGAGAGGTAGATAGGGTGATAGAGGTATAGAGATGGATAGAGGATAGAGGTAGATAGAGATGGATATAGGTAGATAGATGGATTGAGGTAGATAGAGGGATAGGGGATAGTGGTAGATAGAGGTAGATAGGGTGATAGAGGTATGGAGATGGATAGAGTGATAGAGGTAGATATAGAGGTAGATAGAGGGATACAGGGATAGAGGTAGATAGAGGGATAGAGGTAGAACGAGGGACAGAGGTAGATAGAGGGATAGAGGTAGATAGAATTAGATAGAGGTAGATAGGGGATAGTGGTAGATAGAGGGATAGAGGTAGATAGATGGATAGAGGTAGATAGAGAGTAGATAGAGATAGAGGTAGATAGAGGGATAGAGGTAGATAGAGGGATAGCAGTAGAGAGAGGGATAGAGGTAGATAGAGGTAGATAGAGGGATAGAGGTAGATAGAGGGATAGAGGTAGCTAGATGGATAGAGGTAGATAGTTGTTGATAGAGGTAGATAGTTGGATAGAGGTAGATAGTTGTTGATAGAGGTAGATAGAGGTAGATATAGGTAGATAGAGGATATAGGTAGATGGATAGAGGGACAGAGGAATAGAGGTAGATATAGGGAGAGGTAGATAGAGGTAGATAGAGGGATAGAGGTAGTTAGAGGGATAGAGGTAGATAGAGGGATAGAGGTGTAGATGGAGGGATAGAGGTAGATAGAGGAGATAGAGGTAGATAGAGGGATATAGGTAGATGGAGGGATAGAGGTAGATGGAGGGATAGAGGTAGATAGAGGGATGAAGGTAGATAGAGGTAGATAGAGGGATAGAGTTAGATAGAGGTAGATAGAGGTAGATAGAGGTAGCTAAAGGTAGATAGAGGAATAGAGGTAGATAGAGGGATAGAGGTAGATAGAGGGATGAAGGTAGATAGAGGTATAGAGGTAGATAGAAGTATAGAGGTAGATAGAGGGATAGAGGTAGATATAGTTATAGAGGTAGATAGAGTTATAGCGGTAGATAGAGGATAGAGGTAGATAGAGGGATAGAGGGATAGAGGTAGATAGAGGTAGATAGAGGGATAGAGGTAGATAGATGGATAGTGGTAGATAGAGGATAGAGAGAGGTAGATAGGGTGATAGAGGTATAGAGATGGATAGAGTGATAGAGGTAGATAGGGTGATAGAGGTAGATAGAGGTTGATAGAGGGATAGAGGTAGATAGAGAGATAGAGGTAGATAGAGGATGGGGTAGAGAGAGGATAGAGGTAGATAGAGGCATAGAGGTAGATAGAGGGATAGCGGTAGATAGAGGGATAGAGGTAGATAGAGGTAGATAGCGGGATAGAGTAGCTAGATGGATAGAGGTAGATAGATGGATAGAGGTAGATAGAGGTATAGAGGTAGATAGAGGGATAGAGGTAGATAGAGGGATAGAGGTAGACAGAGGTAGATAGAGGGATATAGGTAGATAGAGGTAGGTAGAGGGATAGAGGTAGATAGAGGTAGATAGAGTTATATAGGTAGATAGAGGGATAGAGGTAGAGAGATGTAGATAGGGGGATAGAGAGATAGGGGTAGAGTGGTAGATAGGGGGATAGATTGAGGTAGATATAGGTAGATATAGGGATAGAGGTAGATAGAGAGATAGAGGTAGATAGAGGGATAGAGGTAGATAGGGGATAGTGGTAGATAGATGGATAAGGTAGATAGATGGATAGAGGTAGATAGAGGTATAGAGGTTGATAGAGGTAGATAGAGGGATATAGAGGGATATAGGTAGATATAGGGATAGAGGTAGATAGAGAGATAGAGGTAGATAGAGGTAGATAGAGGGATATAGGGATAGAGGTAGATTGAGGTAGATTGAGGTAGATAGAGGTAGATAGAGGTAGAGGGATAAAGGTAGATAGAGGGAAAGAGGTAGATAGAGGGATAGAGGTAGACAGATGTAGATAGAGGTAGACAGATGTAGATAGAGGTAGACAGAGGTAGATAGAGGGATAGAGGTAGATAGAGGGATAGAGGTAGACAGAGGTAGATTGAGGTAGATAGAGGGATAGAGGTAGATAGGGGGATAGTGGTAGATAGAGGTAGAGAGAGGTAGATAGGGTGATAGAGGTATAGAGATGGATAGAGTGATAGAGGTAGATAGAGGGATTGAGGTAGATAGAGGTAGATAGGGGGATAGTGGTAGATAGAGGTAGATAGGGTGATAGAGGTATGGAGATGGATAGAGTGATAGAGGTAGATATAGAGGTAGATAGAGGGATACAGGGATAGAGGTAGATAGAGGGATAGAGGTAGAACGAGGGACAGAGGTAGATAGAGGGATAGAGGTAGATAGAATTAGATAGAGGTAGATAGGGGGATAGTGGTAGATAGAGGGATAGAGGTAGATAGATGGATAGAGGTAGATAGAGGTAGATAGAGATAGAGGTAGATAGAGGCATAGAGGTAGATAGAGGGATAGCAGTAGAGAGAGGGATAGAGGTAGATAGAGGTAGATAGAGGGATAGAGGTAGATAGAGGGATAGAGGTAGCTAGATGGATAGAGGTAGATAGTTGTTGATAGAGGTAGATAGTTGTTGATAGAGGTAGATAGAGGTAGATAGAGGTAGATAGAGGTAGATAGAGGGATATAGGTAGATGGATAGAGGTAGACAGAGGAATATAGGTAGATATAGGGAAAGAGGTAGATAGAGGTAGATAGAGGGATAGAGGTAGTTAGAGGGATAGAGGTAGATAGAGGGATATAGGTAGATGGAGGGATAGAGGTAGATAGAGGTAGCTAAAGGTAGATAGAGGAATAGAGGTAGATAGAGGGATAGAGGTAGATAGAGGGATGAAGGTAGATAGAGGTATAGAGGTAGATAGAGGTAGATAGAGGTAGATAGAGGTAGATAGAGGTAGCTAAAGGTAGATAGAGGAATAGAGGTAGATAGAGGGATAGAGGTAGATAGAGGGATGAAGGTAGATAGAGGTATAGAGGTAGATAGAGGTAGATAGAAGTATAGAGGTAGATAGAGGTAGATAGAGGGATAGAGGTAGATATAGTTATAGAGGTAGATAGAGTTATAGCGGTAGATAGAGGGATAGAGGTAGATAGAGGGATAGAGGGATAGAGGTAGATGGTAGATAGAGGTAGATAGGGGGATAGTGGTAGATAGAGGTAGAGAGAGGTAGATAGGGTGATAGAGGTATAGAGATGGATAGAGTGATAGAGGTAGATAGGGTGATAGAGGTAGATAGAGGTTGATAGAGGGATAGAGGTAGATAGAGAGATAGAGGTAGATAGAGGGATGGGGTAGAGAGAGGGATAGAGGTAGATAGAGGCATAGAGGTAGATAGAGGGATAGCGGTAGAGAGAGGGATAGAGGTAGATAGAGGTAGATAGCGGGATAGAGGTAGCTAGATGGATAGAGGTAGATAGATGGATAGAGGTAGATAGATGGATAGAGGTAGATAGAGGGATAGAGGTAGATAGGGGGATAGAGGTAGATAGAGGGATAGAGGTAGATATAGGTAGATAGAGGGATAGAGGTAGATAGAGGGATAGAGGTAGATAGATGGATAGAGGTAGGTAGAGGTTGATAGAGGGATATAGGTAGATAGATGGATAGAGGTTGATAGAGGTAGATAGAGGTAGATATAGGTAGATAGAGAGATAGAGGTAGATAGAGGGATAGCGGTAGATAGGGGGATAGAGGTAGATAGAGGGATAGAGGTAGATAGAGGGATAGAGGTAGACAGAGGAATATAGGTAGATATAGGGAAAGAGGTAGATAGAGGGATAGAGGTAGATAGGGGGATAGAGGTAGATAGAGGGATAGAGGTAGATAGAGGGATAGAGGTAGATAGAGGGATAGAGGGATGGAGGGATAGAGGTAGGTAGAAAGAGAGAGGTAAGGGATAGAGGGATAGAGGTAGATAGAGGGACAGAGGTAGATAGAGGATAGAGGTAGATAGATGGATAGAGGTAGGTAGAGGTTGATAGAGGGATATAGGTAGATAGATGGATAGAGGTTGATAGAGGTCGATAGAGGGAAAGAGGTCGATAGAGGGATAGAGGTAGATAGAGGTAGATATAGGGATAGAGGTAGATTGAGGTAGATAGAGGGATAGAGGTAGATAGAGGTAGACAGAGGAATATAGGTAGATATAGGGATAGAGGTAGATATAGGGATAGAGGTAGATAGAGGTAGATAGAGGTAGATAGAGGTAGATAGAGGGATAGAGGTAGATAGAGGTAGATAGAGGGATAGAGGTAGATAGAGGGATAGAGGTAGATAGAGGGATAGAGGTAGATAGAGGTATAGAGGTAGATAGAGGTATAGAGGTAGATAGAGGGATAGAGGTAGATAGAGGGATAGAGGTAGATAGAGGGATAGAGGTAGATAGAGGGATAGAGGTAGATAGAGGGAAAGAGGTAGATAGAGGTAGATAGAGGGATAGAGGTAGATAGAGGGAAAGAGGTAGATAGAGGGATAGAGGTAGATAGAGGTATAGAGGTAGATAGAGGGATAGAGGTAGATAAGGGATATAGGTAGATAGAGGGATAGAGGTAGATAGAGGTATAGAGGTAGATAGAGGGATAGAGGTAGATAGAGGGATATAGGTAGATAGAGGGATAGAGGTAGATAGAGGGATAGAGGTAGATGGAGGGATATAGGTAGATAGAGGGATATAGGTAGATAGGGGATAGAGTTAGATAGAGGTAGATAGAGGTAGCTAAAGGTAGATAGAGGAATAGAGGTAGATAGAGGAATAGAGGTAGATAGAGGGATAGAGGTAGATGGAGGGATATAGGTAGATAGAGGGATAGAGTTAGATAGAGGTAGATAGAGGTATAGAGGTAGCTAAAGGTAGATAGAGGGATAGAGGTAGATAGAGGTAGATAGAGGTATAGAGGTAGATAGAGGTATAGAGGTAGATAGAGGGATAGAGGTAGATAGAGGTATAGAGGTAGATAGAGTTATAGCGGTAGATAGAGGGATAGAGGTAGATAGAGGTAGACAGAGGGATAGAGGTAGATAGAGGGATATAGGTAGATAGATGGATAGAGGTAGATTGAGGTAGATAGAGGGATAGAGGTAGATAGGGGGATAGTGGTAGATAGAGGTAGATAGGGTGATAGAGGTAGATAGAGGGATAAAGGGATAGAGTTACATAGAGGTAGATAGAGGTATAGAGGTAGATATAGGGATAGAGGTAGATTGAGGTAGATAGAGGGATAGAGGTAGATAGAGGGATAGAGGTAGATAGAGGGATAGAGGTAGATAGAGGGATAGAGGTAGATAGAGGGATATAGGTAGATAGAGGTAGATAGAGGTAGATAGAGGGATAGAGGTAGATAGGGGGATAGTGGTAGATAGAGGTAGATAGAGGGATAGAGGTAGACAGAGGGATAGAGGTAAATAGAGGGATAGAGGTAAAGAGAGGTAAGGTATAGAGGGATATAGGTAGAAAGAGGTAAGGGATAGAGGTAGATAGAGGTAGATAGAGGTAAGGGATAGAGGTAGATAGAGGTAGATAGAGGTAAGGGATAGAGGTAGATAGAGGTAGATAGAGGTAAGGGATAGAGGTAGATAGAGGTAGATAGAGGTAGATAGAGGGATAGAGGTAGATAGAGGAATATAGGTAGATAGAGGTAGACAGAGTAATATAGGTAGATTGAGGGATATAGGGATAGAGGTAGATTGAGGTAGATAGAGGGATCGAGGTAGATAGAGGTAGAGGTAGATAGAGGGATAGAGGTAGATAGAGGTAGATAGAGGGATAGAGTTACATAGAGGTAGATAGAGGGATAGAGGTAGATAGAGGGATAGAGGTAGATAGAGGTAGAGAGGGATAGAGGTAGATAGAGGTATAGAGGTAGAGGGATAGAGGGATAGATGTAGATAGAGGTAGATAGAGGGATAGAGGTAGATAGAGGGATAGAGGTAGATAGAGGGATAGAGGTAGATATAGGTAGATAGAGGTAGATAGGGGGATAGTGGTAGATAGAGGGATAGATGTAGATAGAGGGATAGAGGTGGATAGAGGTAGATAGGTAGATAGAGGTAGATAGGGGGATAGTGGTAGATAGAGGGATAGATGTAGATAGAGGGATAGAGGTAGACAGAGGGATAGAGGTAGATATAGGGATAGAGGTAGATAGAGGTAGATAGAGGGATAGAGGTAGATAGAGGTAGAGAGAGGTAGATAGAGGTGGAGAGAATGATAGAGGGATAGAGGTAGATAGAGGGATAGAGGTAGATAGAGGGATAGAGGTAAATAGCGGGATAGAGGTAAAGAGAGGTAAGGTAGAGAGGGATATAGGTAGAAAGAGGTAAGGGATAGAGGTAGATAGAGGTAAGGGATAGAGGTAGATAGAGGTAAATAGAGGTAAGGGATAGAGGTAGATAGAGGGATTGAGGTAGATAGAGATAGGTAAAGGGATAGAGGTAAAGAGAGGTAAGGTATAGAGGTATAGAGGTAGATAGAGGGATAGTCGGATAGAGGTAGATAGAGGTATAGAGGTAGATAGAGGGATAGAGGTAGGTAGAGGTATAGAGTGATAGAGGTAGATAGAGGTACGGTATAGAGGTATAGAGGTAGATAGAGGTATAGAGGGATAGAGGTAGGTAGAGGTATAGAGTGATAGAGGTACAGTATAGAGGGATAGAGGTAGATAGAGGGATAGAGGTAGATAGAATTAGATAGAGGTAGATAGAGGTAGATAGAGGTTGATAGAGGTAGATATAGGTAGATAGAGAGATAGAGGTAGATAGAGGGATGGGGTAGAGAGAGGGATAGAGGTAGATAGAGGCATAGAGGTAGATAGAGGGATAGCAGTAGAGAGAGGGATAGAGGTAGATAGAGGTAGATAGAGGGATAGAGGTAGATAGAGGGATAGAGGTAGCTAGATGGATAGAGGTAGATAGTTGTTGATAGAGGTAGATAGTTGTTGATAGAGGTAGATAGAGGTAGATATAGGTAGATAGAGGTAGAGAGAGGGATATAGGTAGATGGATAGAGGTAGACAGAGGAATATAGGTAGATATAGGGAAAGAGGTAGATAGAGGGATAGAGGTAGATAGGGGGATAGAGGTAGATAGAGGGATAGAGGTAGATAGAGGGATAGAGGTAGATAGAGGTGATAGAGGTAGATAGAGGTAGATAGAGGGATAGAGGTAGATAGAGGGATAGAGGTAGTTAGAGGGATAGAGGTAGATAGAGGGATATAGGTAGATGGAGGGATAGAGTTAGATAGAGGTAGATAGAGGTAGCTAAAGGTAGATAGAGGAATAGAGGTAGATAGAGGGATAGAGGTAGATAGAGGGATGAAGGTAGATAGAGGTATAGAGGTAGATAGAGGTAGATAGAAGTATAGAGGTAGATAGAGGTAGATAGAGGGATAGAGGTAGATAGAGGGATAGAGGTAGATAGAGGGATAGAGGTAGATAGAGGTAGATAGAGGGATAGAGGTAGATAGGGGATAGTGGTAGATAGAGGTAGAGAGAGGTAGATAGGGTGATAGAGGTATAGAGATGGATAGAGTGATAGAGGTAGATAGAGGTAGATAGAGGGATGGGGTAGAGAGGGGATAGAGGTAGATAGAGGCATAGAGGTAGATAGAGGGATAGCGGTAGAGAGAGGGATAGAGGTAGATAGAGGTAGATAGAGGGATAGAGGTAGCTAGATGGATAGAGGTAGATAGATGGATAGAGGTAGATAGATGGATAGAGGTAGATAGAGGGATAGAGGTAGATAGGGGATAGAGGTAGATAGAGGGATAGAGGTAGATATAGGTAGATAGAGGGATAGAGGTAGATAGAGGGATAGAGGTAGATAGATGGATAGAGGTAGGTAGAGGTTGATAGAGGGATATAGGTAGATAGATGGATAGAGGTTGATAGAGGTAGATAGAGGTAGATAGAGGTAGATAGAGGTAGATAGAGGTAGATAGAGGGATAGAGGTAGATAGAGGGATAGCGGTAGATAGGGGGATAGAGGTAGATAGAGGGATAGAGGTAGATAGAGGGATAGAGGTAGATAGGGGGATAGAGGTAGATAGAGGGATAGAGGTAGATAGAGGGATAGAGGTAGATAGAGGGATAGAGGTAGATAGAGGGATAGAGGTAGATAGAGGGATAGAGGTAGATAGAGGGATAGAGGGATGGAGGGATAGAGGTAGGTAGAAAGAGAGAGGTAAGGGATAGAGGGATAGAGGTAGATAGAGGGACAGAGGTAGATAGAGGATAGAGGTAGATAGATGGATAGAGGTAGGTAGAGGTTGATAGAGGGATATAGGTAGATAGATGGATAGAGGTTGATAGAGGTCGATAGAGGGAAAGAGGTCGATAGAGGGATAGAGGTAGATAGAGGTAGATATAGGGATAGAGGTAGATTGAGGTAGATAGAGGATAGAGGTAGATAGAGGTAGACAGAGGAATATAGGTAGATATAGGGATAGAGGTAGATATAGGGATAGAGGTAGATAGAGGGATAGAGGTAGATAGAGGGATAGAGGTAGATAGAGGGAAAGAGGTAGATAGAGGTAGATAGAGGGATAGAGGTAGATAGAGGAAAGAGGTAGATAGAGGGATAGAGGTAGATAGAGGTAGATAGAGGTATAGAGGTATAGAGGTAGATAGAGGGATAGAGGTAGATAGAGGGATAGAGGTAGATAGAGGGATAGAGGTAGATAGAGGGAAAGAGGTAGATAGAGGTAGATAGAGGGATAGAGGTAGATAGAGGGAAAGAGGTAGATAGAGGGATAGAGGTAGATAGAGGTATAGAGGTAGATAGAGGGATAGAGGTAGATAGAGGGATATAGGTAGATAGAGGGATAGAGGTAGATAGAGGGATAGAGGTAGATAGAGGTATAGAGGTAGATAGAGGGATAGAGGTAGATAGAGGGATATAGGTAGATAGAGGGATAGAGGTAGATAGAGGGATAGAGGTAGATAGAGGGATAGAGGTAGATAGAGGTAGATAGAGGTATAGAGGTAGCTAAAGGTAGATAGAGGAATAGAGGTAGATAGAGGGATAGAGGTAGATAGAGGATATAGGTAGATAGAGGGATATAGGTAGATAGAGGGATAGAGTTAGATAGAGGTAGATAGAGGTAGCTAAAGGTAGATAGAGGAATAGAGGTAGATAGAGGAATAGAGGTAGATAGAGGGATAGAGGTAGATAGAGGGATATAGGTAGATAGAGGGATATAGGTAGATAGAGGGATAGAGTTAGATAGAGGTAGATAGAGGTAGCTAAAGGTAGATAGAGGAATAGAGGTAGATAGAGGAATAGAGGTAGATAGAGGGATAGAGGTAGATGGAGGGATAGAGTTAGATAGAGGTAGATAGAGGTATAGAGGTAGCTAAAGGTAGATAGAGGGATAGAGGTAGATAGAGGGATAAAGGTAGATAGAGGGATATAGGTAGATAGAGGGATATAGGTAGATAGAGGGATAGAGTTAGATAGAGGTAGATAGAGGTAGATAGAGTTATAGCGGTAGATAGAGGGATAGAGGTAGATAGAGGTAGACAGAGGGATAGAGGGATATAGGTAGATAGATGGATAGAGGTAGATTGAGGTAGATAGAGGGATAGAGGTAGATAGGGGATAGTGGTAGATAGAGGTAGATAGGGTGATAGAGGTATAGAGATGGATAGAGTGATAGAGGTAGATAGGGTGATAGAGGTAGATAGAGGGATAAAGGGATAGAGTTACATAGAGGTAGATAGAGGGATAGAGGTAGATAGAGGGAAAGAGGTAGATAGAGGTAGATAGAGGTATAGAGGTAGATAGAGGGATAGAGGTAGATAGAGGGAAAGAGGTAGATAGAGGGATAGAGGTAGATAGAGGGAAAGAGGTAGATAGAGGTAGATAGAGGGAAAGAGGTAGATAGAGGTAGATAGGGGGATAGTGGTAGATAGAGGTAGATAGAGGGATAGAGGTAGACAGAGGGATAGAGGTAAATAGAGGGATAGAGGTAAAGAGAGGTAAGGTATAGAGGGATATAGGTAGAAAGAGGTAAGGGATAGAGGTAGATAGAGGTAAGGGATAGAGGTAGATAGAGGTAGATAGAGGTAAGGGATAGAGGTAGATAGAGGTAGAGAGAGGTAGATAGAGGTGGAGAGAATGATAGAGGGATAGAGGTAGATAGAGGGATAGAGGTAGATAGAGGGATAGAGGTAGATAGAGGGATAGAGGTAGATAGAGGGATAGAGGTAAATAGCGGGATAGAGGTAAAGAGAGGTAAGGTAGAGAGGGATATAGGTAGAAAGAGGTAAGGGATAGAGGTAGATAGAGGTAGATATAGGGATAGAGGTAGATTGAGGTAGATAGAGGAATATAGGTAGATAGAGGTAGACAGAGGAATATAGGTAGATTGAGGGATATAGGGATAGAGGTAGATTGAGGTAGATAGAGGGATAGAGGTAGATAGAGGTAGATAGAGGGATAGAGGTAGATAGAGGGATAGAGTTAGATAGAGGTAGATAGAGGTAGATAGAGGGATAGAGGTAGATAGAGGGAAAGAGGTAGATAGAGGTAGAGAGAGGGATAGAGGTAGATAGAGGTATAGAGGTAGATAGAGGGATAGATGTAGATAGAGGTAGATAGAGGGATAGAGGTAGATAGAGGGATAGAGGTAGATAGAGGGATAGAGGTAGATAGAGGGATAGAGGTAGATAGAGGTAGATAGAGGGATAGAGGTAGATAGAGGGATAGAGGTAGATAGAGGTATAGAGGTAGATAGAGGGATAGAGGTAGATAGAGGGATAGAGGTAGATAGAGGGATAGAGGTAGACAGAGGGATAGAGGTAGATATAGGGATAGAGGTAGATAGAGGTAGATAGAGGGATAGAGGTAGATAGAGGTAGATAGAGGTAGATAGAGGTAGAGAGAGAGAAAGAGGGATAGAGGTAGATAGAGGGATAGAGGTAGATAGAGGGATAGAGGTAGATAGAGGGATAGAGGTAGATAGAGGGATAGAGGTAAATAGAGGGATAGAGGTAAAGAGAGGTAAGGTATAGAGGGATATAGGTAGAAAGAGGTAAGGGATAGAGGTAGATAGAGGTAAGGGATAGAGGTAGATAGAGGTAAATAGAGGTAAGGGATAGAGGTAGATAGAGGGATTGAGGTAGATAGAGATAGGTAAAGGGATAGAGGTAAAGAGAGGTAAGGTATAGAGGTATAGAGGTAGATAGAGGGATAGTCGGATAGAGGTAGATAGAGGTATAGAGGTAGATAGAGGGATAGAGGTAGGTAGAGGTATAGAGTGATAGAGGTAGATAGAGGTACGGTATAGAGGTATAGAGGTAGATAGAGGTATAGAGGGATAGAGGTAGGTAGAGGTATAGAGTGATAGAGGTACAGTATAGAGGGATAGAGGTAGATAGAGGTAGACAGATAGCTAGATGGATAGAGGTAGATAGAAAGATAGAGGTAATTAGAGGTAAGGGATAGAGGAATAGAGGTAGATAGTAGTAGATAGGACTTGGCAGAGGGTTGCATGTTGACCTCGCCTAGCTAGAGGTAGAGAGAGGGATAGAGGTAGATAGAGGTAGATAGGACTTGGCAGAGGGTTGCATGTTGACCTAGCCTAGCTAGAGGTAGAGAGAGGGATAGAGGTAGATAGGACTTGGCAGAGGGTTGCATGTTGACCTAGCCTAGCTAGAGGTAGAGAGAGGGATAGAGGTAGATAGTAGTAGATAGGACTTGGCAGAGGTTGACCTAGCCTAGCTCTGCTGGGAGACTTCTAGAAAGTGTTGAGAGGGTGGGGGGAGAAAACTCTCAGAATGTTTGGGCTAATGTTTGACTTTCGTCTTCAAAGCGGAGGCCCCCTTGGCACCGCACACAGCGAGTTTGGGTAGATGGGGGGTGTCGTTGCCTGGTTTCTGTTAAAACAACTCACACAGTCGTGGCGTAAACTAAGGAAGCAGAGGAAATATGTCGCAAGCAGTTTGACAGCTTGAAGTCCTCTCTCTACACCTTGGCTGGCTCAAGTCTTTCTTGCTTAAGTCTTCTGGCTAACTGAGATTTGGATATTTTTTTTTGAAGAATTCCATTGAATCTAATGAGGATTCTAGCCTCTACACTGATTAACCTTCACTGGCAATAGACAATTAGGAAGACACACCTCCCCCAAAACCCCATTTCTCAAAGTGCCAACATAAATAACCTGGCATCTGTTACAAAGGGAAAATAGAGAGACCAGGGGAATTTGACCCACTTCTGTAATCATGGCTTCACAAAGACCATGGAAAAATAAGGCCCTCAGATGTGCAGTTGGGCATGTGTGTGTGTGTGTCTGTTTCAGCCCGTCTGCGATATTAAGAGCTAGATGTGTGTGTGTGTGTGTGTGTGTGTGTGTGTGTGTGTGTGTGTGTGTGTGTGTGTGTGTGTGTGTGTGCGTGTGCGTGTGCATACATATGTGTGTGTGACTAACTGAAACTGTGTGTGTGTGTGTGTCTCTGTTTCAGCCGTCTGTGATAGTAAGTGCTAGATGTGTGTGTGTGTCTCTGTTTCAGCCGTCTGTGATAGTAAGAGCTAGATGTGTGTGTGTGTCTCTGTTTCAGCCGTCTGTGATAGTAAGAGCTAGATGTGTGTGTGTGTCTCTGTTTCAGCCGTCTGTGATAGTAAGAGCTAGATGTGTGTGTGTGTCTCTGTTTCAGCCGTCTGTGATAGTAAGAGCTAGATGTGTGTGTGTGTGTCTCTGTTTCAGCCGTCTGTGACAGTAAGAGCTAGATGTGTGTGTCTCTGTTTCAGCCGTCTGTGATAGTAAGAGCTAGATGTGTGTGTCTCTGTTTCAGCCGTCTGTGATAGTAAGAGCTAGATGTGTGTGTGTGTCTCTGTTTCAGCCGTCTGTGACAGTAAGTGCCAAAACGGCGGGCGCTGCATTGGACCCAACCGGTGCGCCTGTGTCTACGGGTTCACTGGGCCCCAGTGTGAGAGAGGTAAGAGCCCAAGCCTATGGAAACTCTTGGTAACTCACTTATTTTATTTTTTTCATATTTTTTTTTGGGGGGGGGGGTGGAGGAGAGAGGTTGTCGCCTGGCAAGTGTCACTTCTACCGAAAGGGTTCTAGGGCTGTCCCCATTGGAGAACCCTTTTCGGTTCCAGGAAAAAATCAGTTTTGGTTTCAGGTAGAACCCTTTTGGGTTCCATGTTCTACCTGGAACCAAAAAGGGGTTATTTAAAGGGTTCTCAAATGAGGACAGCTTTTACGTAGATTCTAGATAGTACTTTTTTTAAAGTGTCCTCTCTCTCTCTCTCTCTCTCTCTCTCTCTCTCTCTCTCTCTCTCTCTCTCTCTCTCTCTCTCTCTCTCATTATTTCATGTTTTTTCATGAATGCAAGCACGCCATTAGTCCGTTATCTTCAACCTCCACATAAGAGAAGTGGCAACAGGACACAGACACTAAGAAGCGAGGTCACTTCCCCACGATAGATATTTAGTGTCTTCTAGTGACCACGTTACACAAGCAGAAACCTGTACTGCAGCACAGGGTTAAAAAAAAAATCACTTTTTGAGTCTGTACCTGTTTGCACATGGGAATGACCTTTTCCCTCCCGGTCATGAATGTTTATATGAATAAGGTGAGATGTTACCAGACATGTCATTACCCCACATTGACCCACCTTTTACCTCTTCTGGACTTCTGGCTCTTCTTTTTCCCACCTTTGTTCTGGTCTAACCGTTTTGGCAGTAACCTCTCAAACCTTACTGGTGCTGTGGTGCTGTGTGAAGTTGCCCCCCACACACACACACACTAATCTAGGGTTAGTTTTGCATTTCCCCCACTAATCAAATCAAATCAAATGTATTTACATAGCCCTTCTTACATCAGCTGATATCTCAAAGTGCTGTACAGAAACCCAGCCTAAAACCCCAAAACAGCAAGCAATGCAGGTGTAGAAGCACAGTGGCTAGGAAAAACTCCCTAGAAAGGCCAAAACCTAGGAAGGAAACCTAGAGAGGAACCAGGCTATGTGGGGTGGGGGAGGGGAACCTGATCCTAGATCTGTACCTAGGCTGGATGTCATGGAGAAAGGTGTAGCCACGGCAGAGGATGATTCACAGGGTCTGTCATTGACTCAGCAGTGGGCCTCACATCCCAGGGTTATTTATACCACCTCTCTGGTAGTGTGTCTCTGGGAAACACATTAGGGCTATATGTGTGTGTGGTGTGTGGTGTGTGGTGTGCGTGTGCGTGCGTGCGTGCGTGTGTGCGTGTGCGTGCGTGTGTGTGTGTGTGCGTGCGTGTGTGCGTGCGTGTGTGTGTGTGTGTGTCATGGAGCGCTAGTTTGTAGTAGAGTGTGTCTAGTAAATAGAGTCAAATAGTGTTAAAAGCCACACGTGGCACAAGATCCTAACTAACTAAAACAAACTAACCCACTAAACACAGGGACAGATTGACTGGCTGATTTAGGGTCCCAGGTTGGTCTCAACTAGACACTTTGAACAGGCAGACAGGTGTTGAATGGCTGAACCTGGACCTCTGCCTGTCTACAGTCCCTTTCATCACGAGGAGTCAAGGAATGGGGTTTAAGTCTGTGTCTGTCTTCAGTCCCTTTCATCAAGAGGAGTCAAGGAATGGGGTTTAAGTCTGTGTCTGTATACAGTCAACACTCCAACACTCCTGTTGATGATGGGGTTAGTTCTGTATGGACTCCTGTTGATGATGGGGTTAGTCCTGTATGGACTCCTGTTGATGATGGGGTTAGTCCTGTATGGACTCCTGTTGATGATAGGGTTAGTCCTGTATGGACTCCTGTTCATGATGGGGTTAGTTCTGTATGGACTCCTGTTGATGATGGGGTTAGTCCTGTATGGACTCATGTTGATGATGGGGTTAGTCCTGTATGGACTCCTGTTGATGATGGGGTTAGTCCTGTATGGACTTCTGTTGATGGTAGGGTTAGTCCTGTATGGACTCCTGTTGATGATAGGGTTAGGGTTAGTCCTGTATGGACTCTTGTTGATGATGGAGTTAGTCCTGTATGGACTCCTGTTGATGATGGGGTTAGTCCTGTATGGACTCCTGTTGATGATGGGGTTAGTTCTGTATGGACCCCTGTTGATGATGGGGTTAGTTCTGTATGGACTCCTGTTGTTGATAGGGTTAGTCCTGTATGGACTCCTGTTGATGATAGGGTTAAGGTTAGTCCCGTATGGACTCCTGTTGATGAATCCCAATAGGGGGTTCCGTATGGACTCCTGTTGATGATGGGGTTAGTTCTGTATGGACTCCTGTTGATGATTGAGTTAGCCCTGTATGGACTCCTGTTGATGATAGGGTTAGTCCCGTATGGACTCCCGTTGATGGTGGTCTTAGTTCTGTATGGACTCCTGTTGATGATGGGGTTAGTTCTATATGGACTCCTGTTGATGATGGGGTGAGTTCTGTATGGACTCCTGTTGATGATGGGGTTAGTCCTGTATGGACTCCAGTTGATGATAGGGTTAGTCCTGTATGGACTCCTGTTGATGATGGGGTTAGTTCTGTATGGACTCCTGTTGATGATGGGGTTAGTTCTGTATGGACTCCTGTCGATGATAGGGTTAGTTCTGTATGGACTCCTGTTGATGAATCCCACTAGGGGTTAGCCCCGTATGGACTCCTGTTGATGATAGGGTTAGTTCTGTATGGACTCCTGTTGATGATAGGGTTAGTCCTGTATGGACTCCTGTTGATGAATCCCACTAGGGGTTAGTCCCGTATGGACTCCTGTTGATGATGGGGTTAGTCCTGTATGGACTCCTGTTGATGATAGGGTTAGTCCTGTATGGACTCCTGTTGATGATGGGGTTAGTCCTGTATGGACTCCTGTTGATGATGGGGTTAGTCCTGTATGGACTTCTGTTGATGGTAGGGTTAGTCCTGTATGGACTCCTGTTGATGATGGGGTTAGTCGTGTATGGACTCCTGTTGATGATGGGGTTAGTTCTGTATGGACCCCTGTTGATGATAGGGTTAGTTCTGTATGGACTCCTGTTGTTGATAGGGTTAGTCCTGTATGGACTCCTGTTGATGATAGGGTTAAGGTTAGTCCCGTATGGACTCCTGTTGATGAATCCCAATAGGGGTTAGTCCTGTATGGACTCCTGTTGATGATGGGGTTAGTTTTGTATGGACTCCTGTTGATGATAGGGTTAGTTCTGTATGGACTCCTGTTGATGATAGGGTTAGTTCTGTATGGACTCCTGTTGATGATGGGGTTAGTCCTGTATGGACTCCAGTTGATGATAGGGTTAGTCCTGTATGGACTCCTGTTGATGATGGGGTTAGTTCTGTATGGACTCCTGTTGATGATGGGGTTAGTCCTGTATGGACTCCTGTTGATGATAGGGTTAGTTCTGTATGGACTCCTGTTGATGATAGGGTTAGTCCTGTATGGACTCCTGTTGATGAATCCCACTAGGGGTTAGTCCTGTATGGACTCCTGTCAATGATGGGGTTAGTCCCGTATGGACTCCTGTCAATGATGGGGTTAGTTATCTCCTGTTGATGATAGGGTTACTGTATGGACTCCTGTTGATGATGGGGTTAGTTCTGTATGGACTCCTGTTGATGATGGGGTTAGTCCTGTATGGACTCCTGTTGATGATGGGGTTAGTCCTGTATGGACTCCTGTTGATGATGGGGTTAGTCCTGTATGGACTCCTGTTGATGATGGGGTTAGTCCTGTATGGACTCCTGTTGATGATGGGGTTAGTCCTGTATGGACTCCTGTTGATGATGGGGTTAGTTCTGTATGGACCCCTGTTGATGATGGGGTTAGTTCTGTATGGACTCCTGTTGTTGATAGGGTTAGTCCTGTATGGACTCCTGTTGATGATAGGGTTAAGGTTAGTCCCGTATGGACTCCTGTTGATGAATCCCACTAGGGGTTAGTCCTGTATGGACTGCTGTTGATGATAGGGTTAGTTCTGTATGGACTCCTGTTGATGATAGGGTTAGTCCTGTATGGACTCCTGTTGATGATGGGGTTAGTTCTGTATGGACTCCTGTTGATGATGGGGTTAGTTCTGTATGGACTCCTGTTGATGATAGGGTTAGTTCTGTATGGACTCCTGTTGATGATAGGGTTAGTCCTGTATGGACTCCTGTTGATGAATCACACTAGGGGTTAGTCCTGTATGGGCTCCTGTTGATGATAGGGTTAGTTCTGTATGGACTCCTGTTGATGATAGGGTTAGTCCTGTATGGACTCCTGTTGATGAATCCCACTAGGGGTTAGTCCCGTATGAACTCCTGTTGATGATAGGGTTAGTCCTGTATGGACTCCTGTTGATGAATCACACTAGGGGTTAGTCCTGTATGGACTGCTGTTGATGATAGGGTTAGTTCTGTATGGACTCCTGTTGATGATAGGGTTAAGGTTAGTCCTGTATGGACTCCTGTTGATGACAGGGTTAGTCCTGTATGGACTCCTGTTGATGATGGGGTTAGTCCTGTATGGACTGCTGTTGATGATAGGGTTCGTTCTGTATGGACTCCTGTTGATGATAGGGTTAGTCCTGTATGGACTCCTGTTGATGATAGGGTTAGGGTTAGTCCTGTATGGACTCCTGTTGATGATTCCCACATGGGGTTAGTCCTGTATGGACTCCTGTTGATGATAGGGTTAGTCCTGTATGGACTCCTGTTGTTGATAGGGTTAGTCCTGTATGAACTCCTGTTGATGATGGGGTTAGTCCTGTATGGACTCCTGTTGATTTTAAAACTTTTTTTTTCACCTCTATTTAACCAGGTAGGCAAGTTGAGAACAAGTTCTCATTTACAATTGCGACCTGGCCAAGGTAAAGCAAAGCAGTTCGACACATACAATGACACAGAGTTACACATGGAGTAAAACAAACATACAGTCAATAATACAGTATAAACAAGTCTATATACGATGTGAGCAAATGAGGAGAGATAAGGGAGGTAAAGGCAAAAAAAAGGCCATGGTGGCAAAGTAAATACAATACAGCAAGTAAAACACTGGAATGGTAGATTTGCAATGGAAGAATGTGCAAAGTAGAAATAAAAATAATGGGGTGCAAAGGAGCAAAATAAATAAATAAATAAAATACAGTAGGGAAAGAGGTAGTTGTTTGGGCTAAATTATAGGTGGGCTATGTACAGGTGCAGTAATCTGTGAGCTGCTCTGACAGTTGGTGCTTAAAGCTAGTGAGGGAGATAAGTGTTTCCAGTTTCAGAGATTTTGGTAGTTCGTTCCAGTCATTGGCAGCAGAGAACTGGAAGGAGAGGTGGCCAAAGAAAGAATTGGTTTTGGGGGTGACTTGAGAGATATACCTGCTGGAGCGTGTGCTTCAGGTGGGAGATGCTATGGTGACCAGCGAGCTGAGATAAGGGGGGACTTTACCTAGCAGGGTCTTGTAGATGACATGGAGCCAGTGGGTTTGGCGATGAGTATGAAGCGAGGGCCAGCCAACGAGAGCGTACAGGTCGCAATGGTGGGTAGTATATGGGGCTTTGGTGACAAAACGGATTGCACTGTGATAGACTGCATCCAATTTGTTGAGTAGGGTATTGGAGGCTATTTTGTAAATGACATCGCCGAAGTCGAGGATTGGTAGAATGGTCAGTTTTTCAAGGGTATGTGTGGCAGCATGAGTGAAGGATGCTTTGTTGCGAAATAGGAAGCCAATTCTAGATTTAACTTTGGATTGGAGATGTTTGATATGGGTCTGGAAGGAGAGTTTACAGTCTAACCAGACACCTAAGTATTTGTAGTTGTCCACGTATTCTAAGTCAGAGCCGTCCAGAGTAGTGATGTTGGACAGGCGGGTAGGTGCAGGTAGCGATCGGCTGAAGAGCATGCATTTAGTTTTACTTGTATTTAAGAGCAATTGGAGGCCACGGAAGGAGAGTTGTATGGCATTGAAGCTTGCCTGGAGGGTTGTTAACACAGTGTCCAAAGAAGGGCCAGAAGTATACAGAATGGTGTCGTCTGCATAGAGGTGGATCAGACAGAGACTCACCAGCAGCAAGAGCGACATCATTGATGTATACAGAGAAGAGAGTCGGTCCAAGAATTGAACCCTGTGGCACCCCCATAGAGACTGCCAGAGGTCCGGACAGCAGACCCTCCGATTTGACACACTGAACTCTATCAGAGAAGTAGTTGGTGAACCAGGCGAGGCAATCATTTGAGAAACCAAGGCTGTCGAGTCTGCCGATGAGGATGTGGTGATTGACAGAGTCGAAAGCCTTGGCCAGATCAATGAATACGGCTGCACAGTAATGTTTCTTATCGATGGCGGTTAAGATATCATTTAGGACCTTGAGCGTGGCTGAGGTGCACCCATGACCAGCTCTGAAACCAGATTGCATAGCAGAGAAGGTATGGTGAGATTCGAAATGGTCGGTAATCTGTTTGTTGACTTGGCTTTCGAAGACCTTAGAAAGGCATGGTAGGATGATGGGGTTAGTCCTGTATGGACTCCTGTTGATGAATTCCACATGGGGTTAGTCCTGTATGGACTCCTGTTGATGATAGGGTTAGTCCTGTATGGACTCCTGTTGATGAATACCACATGGGGTTAGTCCTGTATGGACTCCTGTTGATGAATTCCACATGGGGTTAGTCCTGTATGGACTCCTGTTGATGATAGGGTTAGTCCTGTATGGACTCCTGTTGATGAATTCCACATGGGGTTAGTCCTGTATGGACTCCTGTTGATGAATCCCACATGGGGTTAGTTCTGTATGGACTCCTGTTGATGATGGGGTTAGTTCTGTATGGACTCCTGTTGATGAATCCCACATGGGGTTAGTTCTGTATGGACTCCTGTTGATGATGGGGTTAGTCCTGTATGGACTCCTGTTGATGATAGGGTTAGTTCTGTATGGACTCCTGTTGATGATGGGGTTAGTTCTGTATGGACTCCTGTTGATGATAGGGTTAGTCCCGTATGGACTCCTGTTGATGATGGGGTTAGTCCTGTATGGACTCCTGTTGATGAATCCCACTAGGGGTTAGTCCTGTATGGACTCCTGTTGATGATAGGGTTAAGGTTAGTCCTGTATGGACTCCTGTTGATGAATCCCACATGGGGTTAGTTCTGTATGGACTCCTGTTGATGATGGGGTTAGTCCCGTATGGACTCCTGTTGATGATAGGGTTAGTTCTGTATGGACTCCTGTTGATGAATCCCACATGGGTTTAGTCCCGTATGGACTCCTGTTGATTCTGGACTCCTGGCACAGTTGGTAGAGCATGGCGCTTGTAACGCCAGGGTAGTGGGTTTGATTCCCTGGACCACCCATACGTAGAATGTATGCACACATGACTGTAAGTCGCTTTGGATAAAAGCGTCTGCTAAATGGCATATATTATTATTATATATTATGATAGGGTTAGTCCCGTATGGACTCCTGTTGATGATGGGGTTAGTCCTGTATGGACTCCTGTTGATGAATCCCACTAGGGGTTAGTCCTGTATGGACTCCTGTTGATGATAGGGTTAAGGTTAGTCCTGTATGGACTCCTGTTGATGATAGGGTTAGGATTAGTCCTGTATGGACTCCTGTTGATGATGGGGTTAAGGTTAGTCCTGTATGGACTCCTGTTGATGATTCCCACTAGGGGTTAGTCCTGTATGGACTCCTGTTGATGATAGGGTTAAGGTTAGTCCTGTATGTTAATTAATCCCACATGGGGCAGGTAGTTTAGTGTTTAGAGTGTTGGGCCTGTAGCTGAAAGGTTGCTGGATTGAATCCCTGACCTGACAAGGTACAAATCTGTCGTTTTGCACCTGAACAAGGCAGTTACCCCACTGTACCCCGGTAGACTGTCATTGTAATTAAGAATTTGTTCTTAACTGATTTGCCTAGTTTTTAAAAAATGGGGTTAAGATTATTCCTGTATGGACTAGTGTTTATGAATCGCACATACACTGTAGTTCAGCACATTCATGCTGATACTCATTACCAACATTTCAACAAAACAAATCAAAGAATATTTCACTAATTTCATCTCATTCTAAGATTTGTATTTAGTTCATAAGAACAAGTTCTTATTTACAATGATGGCCTACCCCGGACGACGCTGGGCCAATTGTGCGCCGCCCTATGGGACTCCCAATCACAGCCGGACGTGATACAGTCTGGAGTCGAACCAGGGATTGTAGTGACGCCTCTTGCGCTGAGATGCAAGACCGCTGCGCCACTCGGGAGCAGTGATGTATTTGCATTAGAAAGCCAGTAGCTTTTAAACTTGTTTGTTTACATCATATTTCAAGCATTTATTGGTATTTACCTCATTTCGTAGAGACTGTCGGTGCTACCGTGCAGTATACCCGTTGATTTTGAAGAATATATCTTATTAATTCCCCATTGAGCTTAGTTCAACAGTCGAACCCCATCAGAACCTACAATATAAGCTTTGTTTTACTCCGGTGTTTGTAAACTATGTAATTGTAAACAAACGCCGCAAAGCCTCAAAACATGGATAAAACTATCCTTTTCATCTCAAGGATGTATCCACAGCTCTGTCTATGAATTTGAGAGTGGTTACATTTCTCCAGCCTCATCCCTCAGCTGTTTTCAAAAAAGTTATGGGGTATCCACTATTATATATATATATATAAACTCAGCAAAAAAAAGAAACGGCCCTTTTTTCATGGACCCTGTCTTTCAAAGATAATTCATAAAAATCCAAATAACTTCACAGATCTTCATTGTAAAGGGTTTAAAACAGTTCCCCATGCTTGTTCAATGAACCATAAACAATTAATGTACATGCACCTGTGGAACTGTCGTTAAGACACTAACACTAAGGTCACAGTTATGTAAACTTAGGACACTAAAAGAGAACTTTCTACTGACTCTGAAAAAGTTCAAAATAAAGATGCCCAGGGTCCCTGCTCATCTGCATGAACGTGCCTTAGACATGATGTAAAGAGGCATAAGGACTGCAGATGTGGCCAGGGCAATAAATTGCAATGTCCGTACTGTGAGACGCCGAAGACAGCACTACAGGGAGACAGGACGGACAGGTGATCATCCTCGCAGTGGCAGACTACATGTAACAACACCTGCACAGGATCGGTACATCCGAACATCACACCTGCGGGACAGGTACAGGATGGCAACAACAACTGCCCGAGTTACACCAGAAACGCACAATCCCTCCATCAGTGCTCAGACTGTCCTCATTAGGCTGAGAGAGGCTGGACTGAGGACTTGTAGGCCTGTTGTAAGGCACAAACAACAACCTCGCCTATGGGCACAAACACACCGTCTCTGGACCAGACAGGACTGGACAAAAAGTGCTCTTCACTGACAAGTCGCGGTTTTGTCTCACCAGGGGTGATGGTCGGATTCGTGTTTATCGTCAAAGGAATGAGCATTACACCGAGGCCTGTGCTCTGGAGCGGTGGAAGAGTGGGGTAACATCTCACAGCAAGAACGGGCAAATCTGGTGCAGTCCATGAGGAGATGCACTGCAGTACTTAATGCAGCTGGTGGCCACACCAGATACTGACTGTTACTTTTGATTTTGACCCCCCCTTTGTTCAGGGACACATTATTCATTTTCTGTTAGTCACATGTCTGTGGAACTTGTTCAGTTTATGTCTCAGTTGTTGAATCTTGTTATGTTCATACAAATATTTACACATACAGTTTCCTGAAAATAAACACAGTTGACAGTGAGAAGACATTTCTTTTTTTGCTGAGTTTTATATTTTACCACCTTTTTTCACCAATTGGTAGTTACAGTCTTGTCCCATCGCTGCAACTCCCGTATGGACTCAGGAGAGAGCTATGCTTCCTTCCAAGTCGCACTGTGCGCTTAACCCAGCGAGCATGCGCCTGGCCTGCCACTAGAGCTCGATGGGACAAGATCATCCCGGCCAGCCGAAACCTCCCCCAATCCAGACAATGCTGAGCCAATTGTGCACCGCCTCATGGGTCTCCCAGTCAGCTGTGACACAGCCCGGGATTGAACCCAGGTCTGTAGTGACGTCTCAAGCACTGCGATGCACCACGCGGGAATCCATTTAGTTGTTGTCTGAATGCCAGATTGCTCCTTTAATCCTTCTGATTTGAATTTGTCCTCAAACTCAAAAACAAGAGGCCAAAATTATCTGTTTATCTTAGACCAAGCTTGTTTGATGAGATCACTCCATGTTGTATAGTCACAACTGTTCCTGGGTGTCACTGGAGAAAAAAAACCTGTTGTTTGCGTCTGTGTTTATAGTCTCATTGGTGTTTGTGTGTGTGTGGTCATTGTCAATGTACATTTACACACTGGGCTTAAAGAATCTAGATTTAACATTTCTACTGAGCAAATGACCTAGAGTCGAGGTGCAGCCAAACCCTGCCGTAAAAGCAAATCCTTTATAAATAGCTTAACTTGACCCTCAATTACCTTAAACGAGCCTCCTATTTACTTGCTATATACACCATGAACGAGACTAGTTCTTTGCTAGCAACTTAACATCAAAACCTGCTGTAGATAAGCAAAACAGTCGAGCAAAATAGCTCATCAATATTGGCGT